>NC_137631.1:18962333-19194833 GCF_963383615.2 Lipophrys pholis | reverse complement strand
CCAATCACAGAGAGTGGCCATAAATTAAGATCATCAGTGTTACCTTGACAGCCAGGATGCGCATAACATCTTTTTTCCATCTCCTTGTCACTCATAAAAAAATATATATCCTGGCACAGTTTTGTCCTCTTCTGTCTGCGAGAGGATGGTGGAAAAAAAAAGACAAGGAGGAAACAGACGTATTACCTGGCGTTCATCCTGGAACGGAGCTTTTTCAGCTTCTTTCGTGCCTTCTGCTGCTCCTCCACATCTTTCATGCTCTCGGAAGAAACTGAGCTGTCCGTCAAAATATCCACAATGTACTTCCTTAATGAAAGATGCTCCTGGAGGACAAAAAAAATAAATAAACAATACATCAGTGACACTACTATTCACCTATAATTGAAAGCAGACAAGTAATCCAAAGTAAACAGGCCCTTTCCTTCAAATGCAACACTAAATTACGGTTTTATTGGACTTTATTTTTTCTAATCGATCTGATTATAAACACAGACGCTTCGCAGATAACTGGTATACAAAGGACAAGTTAATTTCTTCCATAAACTTAGATTTTACACAAACTAAAATAAGTCAAGCTTTTTTTGTTAATACTTTTGAACTACAAATCAAGATAAGAGATACGAATATTTTCACATTTTCAATTGTAATTATAATGATCATAATTACAATTATATACAAATTTTAAAAAACAAGTGTCAATTCTTACTTTAAATGATAGTTTTCAATCACACAGAGTAAAATAAAAGCGTAACTTCAGCTTCTTTCAATCATTAAAATACAACATCATATTTTAATGAAGAATTATTAGTTTTACCGAAGATATCAGACATGACGACATTGGGTTTTTTTTCTTCAAAATTACAATGAAACCACAACAACACATTTCAGGGTGAGAGCAGATTGCATACTAAAGACGTGCCAGTGAATTGAAGGTGCAACAAATAGCTCCACATGTCTCAATTACACCACTAGATCCTGTAATTACCCCCAAGACTCTATTGCTCTTTTGAGGACACCTGTCCTGCCCACACATGGACACGTGAAAGGCCCCGAGGTGTCGTATCCTGTCTGGTCCTGTCAGATGATTCTGATATTTTAACTAGGAGGGGTGGGGGTGGAGTGGAGGTTGTAACCCAATTTGAATGGCATGATGCATGTGCACAAAACGAATTAGTCAATTATCCTGTCACCCAGCACCCCCAAAGGAAAGAATGACCTCAGATAAAGGATTTCAATGCAGCGGTCAAGCTAACCTGTGTGTGGGACGGCATACCATTGAGTCAGAGCACCTGCTGCGTGAATAGAGGTTTGTCACTGAGAGGTGTTTAAAAAAGAAAAAAAAAAAAAAATGGTGTCATTAATCCTACTATAGCGAACCGAGGGAAACTGGTACAATAGAGCCACTGACTGAATCTAAGATCAGATTGACCAAAAAAGGACCTTTAAAACAAATGAATGCTCTGACAAATTAGAGGGCCCACATTATCACTTTTCTGCAATTGTCTTTATTATTTCAGGCTGTAATTTTCGGGCTGTAACAGTGGCTATTTTTTCAGTTGCATTAGAAGAAGCTCCCAAGGCCAAATTTAAATCTAAAACTCACCACATAACAATTAAACATTACAGACCGTTTGAGGGGCACAACAGCACACAACAGGAACATTTAAGGATTTTAACAGTTTTTCCTTATTTATTTATTTACTTATTTCTTACAGTAGCAGTAACAAAATATTACCAAACTTTGTAATGGAAAGGATAATGAAAATAAGGATGTCATGTTTCCAGGGTAGAGTCTGTATTTGTATGTGTTTGCCTCTGCCCTCTCCTCACTGACATCACAGGTCAGTCATGACTCATGTCCGTGGCTGTCGCTCACTTTGGGGGCAGATGTTCAATCATTTCTCTGAGAGGCCATCCTGTGCATGAGCCACTCACTTAATGGAATTGTTTCAACTCATCCAAAATATCATCAGTCATAAAGTCACACCTGTTTTACAGAAGACACCCAAATTATCAAGAGTGAAATACTGATTCTGAGATGATCATCTCCTACAGATTTAATTATGGTTCATTCTAATAGTGTAAACTGAAGCTGTAGGGCATTTATGACAAGTGTCAATCTACTGAACCACAACGACAGGCAGGGACGTTAGCCCGAGGGTGCAGCTACCTTATAATGCCAGAAATGGCCTTTGGTGGGAGTAATGTAATACCACCGTCAAAATTTTCCTGCAATGACACAATGTAAGTTTTCACAAAAGAGGCACTGCTTCTCTTGCTGCAATAGAAGTATTTCTATTTGACCTTACATTTGGCATAAAGGAAAGAGTTGGATTTCTTTTTGGATATGTTACTACAACAGAATTAAATTACCAACTGAGCAAAGCTTGAACCGACATTGGTGATTCCAACTGCACCCAGTGACAGTTGAAGAGGAACCAAGAAAAAAAAAATGAATAGCTGAATAAGAGACTTTTGACTTGAACTCTGTTTTTTATTATTACCAATTTAAACTTTTTTTTTTAAACGTGAATAACATTCAAATACTTTCAATGTATAAATATTCTTGTTACTATACCGTGACGACAAGTAAGTTCTAAACTGTGCATGGTGCGCAAACTACAACTGGCAGTCTAGATGTTTTCATCAAGGTTCTCCTTTTGTGGGTATTGATGTGGCTTCAGTGACAAGCCCTTTAGGACTTTTGCGTTCCTCAGAGATGTCAAATTTGATACTCGGCATGGTTATGGCTCTCCATGGCAAAGGAAACCGAGAGTGTTGGACAGTACCTGCATCTCCTCGCATCAGAAGACATGGTGAATGTAAAGAATTACAGTAAATGTCAAGCTCTGTGCCCATACATCGATGTGGCCTTGAGGATAATGTTAGCATTTCCAATTTAAATCACAAGTCTAGAAGAATGAGAGAAAGACGACAAAACACGAAGGCACAGGGCATTTTCGGCCAGCTCCCGCTGAAAAACTATGAAGTGACCCATGCACAGCTGAACCAACCATCTTCACTTTAATTAAAAACCTTTCATTGCTGGAAGAGTTATTGAGCCACAGTCCGGAAAATAGTTGGCAGGGGTTCGAATGAAACTGAACAGCAAAATGAGCTTTGATATAAATAACAAAATGGTACAAGAATCTATGCAAACAAAGTTTCTGCATGTTTACCTATTGAATGGTTTCTTAGTTTTTTACCGGTAATGAGAAAAAGTAGTTACAGGCATTTGAATCTTATCTATTAGAGAAATTAGAATAGCTCAATGCAGGAATAAATTTAATCACGATGTTACACTTTGTGTTATTTCTGAGAGTAGGCAGATTTTTTTATTTTTAGGAAAACTTGACTGGCAACATGCAACTAATAGCCAAATCCAACTATTATGGTTACAGCAAATTTCAAATAATGACGTGAAACATTGTAAATGTAAATGACATAAGGTTAATAGATTTACAATTTACAGTTTTATATCAGTAAAGTGCTGCTCTCCATCGCCTTGTTTATCATACTGTCAAGGAGGGGGAGAAAAATGAGCCACGTTTCAAAAGGAAATGATTTAGAAGAAAGGAAGACAAGGGTATCAATTATTCCTCACTGAAGAGAGCTTTGAATGAAGGAGCTGCCGGGGCCAAAGGTGCCGCGTATAGCACCAACAGATGTCAGCTTCACAATGAGCTCTGCTGAAAGCCAATCTCATATTGCAGCTTGAGAGGTTACCTTGCATTAACGAGCTGCCTTCCCATGGAAAAAAAAAAAAACTCTGGACGACAAAAAAAAAAATAAAATAAAATAGAGACAAGAGGGTGATGTCAGCCCTCCACTGAAGCACTGAACCCTAACTGTGTACATTTCAAGGTCCATTTGTAATGCCACAAAGCCAGCAGCAGAGCTGTGGCAGTATAGGAGGGGATGCATAAACAATAATAATGACCATATCGTAAACGACAACTGCTGCATCTCTTTGTCTTTGCACATGACTTGAGTGGCAGGATGTGGGCCGCCCACTTTGGCAGAATTAAGTGGATGTTTGTTCCCTGAGTGGGTGATACGCACCACTTCCTCATCAGAGAGCTCCCGTCCCTGGATGCTGCTGCTGTCTCGCACAGCCTGCTGGTGTCTCTTGCCCTTCGTGTGGCTGAACAGGTGCACCTCTGAGGTGATCTACAAATACAAACAGAGGTCAGAGGTCACTGCTATGGACACAATCGTGACAGAGGCAGGAAAGGGTCAATAGGGCAAAGTGCTGTCCTGGTGAAACTATATACCACATACAAATGTACAAGGGAACGTGAACTTCCATTTCTGATCCCAAGTTTAAAAAAATAGATTAATTAAATACTGTGGAATGAAAGGAAATGTGATTTGTTAACCATCCTGAGTCAGATTTCATGGATACTTATTGTACTATCAATTTAACACATGGCAAAAAAAAAAACCCTAACAAACTAACTAACAAACCAAAACTTTAGGATGATGTAATAGTATACGACTAATCCATCATTTAATATCAGCAGAGACTTGCCTGATTGTCTTCAAATGAAAACACCCCCAAATATACATCTATTGTTTATTAAGAAGTGCCTAGAGTATTGGAGAGGAATGTGGGGTCATACATATATATATATATACACACACACACACGTACACAAGTACAGAATAAATAAAATGGCAGGACATTTGGCTTAAATATGATTCATATTCCAAATGCTATTTGAAGATGACTTTGAACTCATAGTTGTCTAAATAAACGTTGGGCAACTCCAGTAAATGACCACTACAATAGACTGAATATATATATCAGGGGATATTTTTTCCACGCTCTGTCCCACATGGGTTGGTTTGTGTTTAATATCATTAAATAAAGTGCTTGAAGCTGACCCGTTCACGATCTCTGGTGTCAAGATGTCGGCCAAGGTCATATAACATTTTAACAAGATTCGCTCGATCACCCTTGACCCTCCTCTTTATCTCACGCTGCTTTGAAGACCCAAGGCGTCCCACATTTGTTGTCATGGCAGCCAGTTAGATAAATGTGTCTGCTTGTGGATTTGTTGCCTGGTGTTTAAAAATGCATAATCACATGCTGGCATAAATCTTTGTTTAAAGGGTCACATTTAATCAGTGAAGGCCAATCCTCTTTTAAACCTGTCCTCTTTTAAAAAAAAAAAAAAAACGAAAGAAACCTGAGAATCACCTTCACGTAAGAATTTTTGTCCTTAATGCAAAAGAATAGAAAAACTCAACAAGTAACTCAGCAGAGCTGCTGTGGTGCAGCATGTTTCTTGTCTTTATGAACCTCAATGAAAAACATAGGTTATCATCAGAAATATGATAAAAACAATTAAAGGTCTGAGAGCGACTGTAGCCCATTCAAAGTAAGGAGTAAAATAATGGACGCAGACCACATTTCCCTCCAGTAACAAAAGATGTACAAAGTTCTACAGCAAAAATCTACATGTTGCATTCAAGTCAAACACACCAAAAAAGAAATACACCCAAAGATGGATGAGATGAAGGTTTACATACCACGACACTGCACAGTGAGCACTGTTTCTTGCGCTCATATGGTGTCAGTTTGGGAGCGTAGTCTGTGTTAGCATGCCGTCCACTGCTGAGCTCAGCAGCCTTCTCTTTCCTCTGTTCGATTTGCTCCATATGCCTGCGGCTGCTCTCATCGTGCTAATGAAGAAACCAGAAGCCATGGGTCATACGGAGAACGGCGGGATTCCTGCAAGGATGTCTGTACGGATGCACGGCGGTATGATATAAACTTACCTTAATCTGGATTTTCTTCTGTAGCTCCTCCATGGCCTCTTGTTGAGCAGCACTAAGAGCGGCCAGACGCTCCTCCCGGTCCCTACAGATGGAACGTAGGAAAAAGCGTGTCAAGTCGGTGAAAGTCAATGCAAGTCTCATGCCGGAATCATCCTGGTATGGCTACCTAAATATGTGTGGTGAATTCAGGAGGTTTAATTTTAATAAAACATCCCGTGTACTAGAACGTAGCAGCTGAATGCAAAGCACGTTATATAACCCATAATGACAATGGGAACTTATTTTTCTAGGTTGGTCATAAACCATAAATATAAATGTTTCATTTATGGTCATTTCTGGACTGAGAGTCTGGTCCGAAACTCAAAATGAGTTTATCTCGCTTACTGTATGGCATTGAGCTTTGTATAAAAACAAGCGTTAGTAAAAAAGTGAAAGGATACAACACATCCTAGACAGACGCTGAATATATATAGCTTTCCTGTTAAGACAACACAAACTGCATGCAAGGACAGAATCCCTTAAAACTCCCGAGAACACGGGACGTTACAGATCAGGAAACAATTATCTCAGAAACCACTCTCGAAACGTCTAAAACATTTGTCACTGGTTCATAACTACAAATTGTTGGACTAAACTCCACTCCGAACCATTTTTCCTAATTCAATTTGTAACTTAATAGAGGAAACAAAATGTGACGGTGTCTGAATAGTTCCTAGTTCCACCGTATACTCCCACAGTGAGTAGATTTGATGAATACAAACCTGGCTCTTTCCCGTGCTGCATCCTCTCTTGCTTTCTCTTTTTCCTGCCTCTGCTGTTCGATGCGGGCCTCCTGCTCCTTCCTCTTCATCAGCAGCTCTTCCACTCTTGCCTGCCGCTCTGCTTCCAGGACCCGCTTACGCTCCTACAATGGAAAGATGTATATATTAGACGTGTAACTATTTGTGAAATGCAGTGATTTAGTTCTGATTTACTGCGACGAAATGTCAAACTACCTGCACGGCTTCATCTCTGGCCTGTTTCTCCTCCTGCCTCCGTTGCCTATCTTCCTGCAGTTCGTTGAGGCGCTGTTCATATTCATTCAACTTCGCCAGAACATCGTGTCTCTTGTTTTGAGCCTCCAGAGTGTTGATGAAAGCGATTTCATTTACCTGTGCACAAATATATACCCATGAAGGAGGAATACGAGCAAATGCCAGGCAAACAAAGTGTGTGAATTCTTTCAAGCTGTGACATGTCAGGTGGTCCTCGAATCTACCTTGGCCTCTTCCACTTGAGCCTTTTTTACAATCGCCTGAAGTTGCACCTCTCTCTTCAACTCTGCATGAAGGAGCTTTTCCTCCATCATCTTCCGACGTTGCTCCAACAACTGCTCTTTCCATTTCCTCACTTCCTTCTCCTGCAGACAGAAAGACGTGAGAGACAGGATTGGTGACAACAAAAATGAACGTTAGATTCTTCAGGGCAACACAGACAATACATTTCTGAGTTTGTACAGTCTCAGGCAAGTCCGCGTGGGGATTAATAAGAAGACACACCACTTCATGTATTTATGTGGTTAACCTGATTTACTCTAGGACTCACTCATCTTGCTATGGTCTGGGCTATAAAAACAAACTTCATGAAAGGCTGTTGATTTTGGCTGGGGGTCTGTCTCATGGCTGCCTGCGGCCAGCTGGCCTGGATGTGACTGAATGGGGCTGTAATATTTGATGATTCTATCGAGTTGTGTGCTGACAGAACCTCTCGTTTGTGAGCCAGGCCCAGCTTAGCGTGCATGGGGTTTCTTCAAGGTGCTTTCCGTCGAGTCGGCACAGCTTACTCACCCTCTCCAAGAGCTTCTGCACTTTGACTGCCTTTTCCTCCCGGAGTTTGTCCCTCAGCTGCTGCGCCTTCAGCTGCTTCTCCTCATGTTTCTTCCTTGACTCTGCAATGGTCCTGTCGAAAATATGGAAACAAATCTTTCATCCCCTTCCTTATCAACAATGTCCACAGCAGACAGACTCAATCAGGGTCTGTATAGACAGTCTGGGAGGTAGCCTGAAAACAAAGAACAGCCTGAAATGTAATATGAGTCTTTGACTTTCATGACACTGGGTTAAATCCCTGTCAAAGTTAGGTGAGAAGTTTGAAAATGAGGGTTGAAGATAAAGCCGAAAAACTGACTGAACTGTGTAGAAAAAAACCCCCTCAATTCTAAGAAAGAGGATGTGATAAATCAGCTACTGCTGGGTGTCAAACTCATTTTCGTTTCGGGACCATTTGCAGCCAAGTTTGATCTCGACTGAGTTGTACCAGTAAAATGATGGCACTGAAATAAAATTGAACAGGTGGAGTTGTTGTTACTCGTGGTTAAATCTGCTCAAAAGCATATTGTACAAATCATTACAAAACCGCTTCCTAATCAAAAACGCTCACTACCTTTTGCGTGACGGTGAGGACAACTTCTCATGCATGTGGATTCCATGTCCAGGAGGCCGTGACGGTTCTTCTTCTACCATGTCCCCCCATGAGGTACTCTGACGCCATGGTTCTCGAGCTGAAGGGCAGGACACAAAATAAACATTTTTCAGTGCCATGTTTGCTTTAAGAAAAAAAGGTGGGTCTCATTTACAAACCAACCATCGTAATCTGCCAGCATGTCACTCCAGTCCATATTAACTCCACCGGCTCCATTGCCAATGCCAGTCTGTGGAAAAAGTGTTTTAATTGATACAAAATTAGGGAAAAAAAAAAAAATCATTTTAAAAGGCTGAAGGAAATTTTCAAATATAAAAAAACGATGAAAGAACTTACAGGAAAGTCGCTTTCATTGTCGGTCTCCAGGTCGTTCTCGGCCTGAATCTCTCGAGTCAACTGTTCCTCCTCAGCAATGGCGCTGGCGATGGCTTCCTCGTTGGCTTTCTCCAGCCGGTCAGCCAGCTCTTCTTTTTTAGCGAGCACCTCCGCCATGGACTGGGGCTACACACACGGCACAGATTTCACCTCACACACTCTTCGTACTTCACTGGCACAATGTTCAAATGAGCACACTTCAAACGAAGCTAACAAAATAATCTTGGGCCAGCTTGCAATTTTCTTTTTTTTTTCCTTCAATGCAAAGCAATAACTATTGTATTCTGTTAAGGTTATTGTTTATTTTTTCTGTAAGCTATTTAACAATATTCCTTTCCAGTTGACATATTTGGCTCTTTAATAAAAGTTTTAAATGTAAAGCATTTTTATCACAAGAAGATAGTGCTGATGCTTCATTTTCTGATAACTGTGAATCTTTATACTATTAAAAAATCAAAAAGAACAAGAAAAAATTGTCTGATAGAAAAAAATGTTTCATGTGAGTTCCTATGAAGATTTCATTTTATTTTTTAAACAGTTGGTTTGATTTGTACATGGGTGCATGACTCAAAGACTGAAGGATGTACTCTTATCAACCCAATCACAGCTTGTACCACACAATAAATCACAATTATCACAAGTGAGGAAGCATCCAAACGTCATGCAGGGCACAATAACAGTGAGGGTGAAGAGATGGTGGAAGGAGGCAAATTATGATTTTGCTCACTAAAATTGGCCGTTAACTGATTGGTTTGAGGTTTTTGGAGAGTTTAAACAATTTTCTGACATGGAAATATTAAAGGAATTTCACTGATTATCTCGTGGCCAGCAATGACTTTAAATCGACTGTCGTGGAAAAATGAGGAAAGGTTTATTCAAAATATCTGTCGTTTAAGTAAATATTCAAAAACACGCTTTGCATCTTCTGAAAAATTTCAATAAAATGTCCTTCACTGCAGATCTCAAGGATGTATTTCTTTTTTCTTTGTTTAGGTGCAAGGAACTTTGCATTACCCGATACTTGATAATGATTTGAAGCAGAGAAAGCATTGACTTGGTGGAATGTAAACTATATATATGCCTTTTTTTTTTCTTTTTAAAAGCATTTTTATGTACAAAACCTAAAAAGCATCAGTATAGCTAATCCAAGACGAGAGAATACATTTGGGAAACACTATGGAAGTACTTGCTCGAGTACAAAAGCCATCTACTCGCAGCTATTCTTAACAGTCTATGGTACTACAACAACACTACAGAGAGCTATGCGGTCTTGCCGGCGCATTTTTGTCTGGAGGCTTCCTAAGACTGACTTTGTTTAGGCGGTGAAGGACCCGAGGGGATCCCTGCCCTCCCAGCCCTCCATCTCTCAGCACTCACAGTAGAAAGCTCTGTGGGGTCCAGCACACTCTCCAGTTTCACCGCTGCCATGGGAGTCTCAGTCTGTCCTGGAGCAGATGTGGCCATGCCCTGAGACGCGCCCCCCTCAGCCACACTGTCCCCAAAGGTCAACAGTGTAGTGAGCCCATCCGTCTGGGACAGATCTAGGGATGTGGTGAGGTTCAGAGCAGGGACTGGGACTGATAAGGTAAAGTCTGCTGATGCGAGTGTGGTTGTGACAGGGGTGCACTCTGGGGCTCGGGATGGGGTGAACGCTGCTATAGGGGGAGGCGCGTCTTCACAGGGTGCGTCGACACACTGCCCCGAGTCTCGTACACTCTCTGCTGGGGGCTGCACCGACAGTCACACACAAACACACGCAATCTCGATTAAAGACATGCATATTTCAAGCAGTTCATGAGAGCAATAATTGAAAAAAAAAAAAAAGGCAACACCAGTCAATACTCGCACAGCTAAACCACAAATCATGCAGGGAAAATGCTATCGACATGCCCTAAACATCAAGTAATGCTTAAACTAAGCAAATTGGAAAGGCAGCTTTCTAAATCAACCAACGGCTTTAACACACTCTTACCAAGTGTGTCTTGATGAATCATTTGAGTATTTATAAGATGAGTGAGAGGTCTTTCTGCCCCTGAAATGTCAGTATACAATCAATTCCATCAAAATTGATATGCCTGTCTGGACAGTTCGTCTATGAATACCACGGAGCCCAAAACAAAAACAAATGTGGCTGATAAAATGGTTTAGTGTTACACTGTTCCCCATAAATAATTGATATCCAGGGACAGCTCAGGCAATGAGACATCACATGGTAGTGAATGTTAGTACCTCCATTATGTGTCCGTTCACTGGATGTTTAACCTCCTCCAAGGGCTTGGGCTCCGAGGGGACTTGGTGTTTAGCGTCCGTTTGAGTCACGTCCTTGTCCAGGGGACTGTCAGGATGGAGTTGCTGCTTTTCCTGATGTGGCACATGTGACTGGTTGCAGTTGGCACTCTCCTGTTTTGGTACCACGCGAGCCAAGACAGGATTGACCTTGGCGACCATGGTGACAGAGCGAGGCTTGGCAGTGCGTCCTCGCTGTACGGTCATCCAACCCTCTGCATCTTTTTTACCTGGAAAAAAACAACACATCCAGGAGACGTTTCCATAACCATTCCCTCTGTAGAACATACTGGCTTTTAACGTGGATTTCCTACCGGGTTTCTCTGCAGGGAATGTGGTTGGTTGACTTGAGGTTGAAACAGACTGAGTGCACTTCACTCGATCTGCCCAGCTGGGAGTTGCATGGGAGAGTCGAGCTGCGGCCAGTGCTGATGGAGGACCACTGATGAAGACACATAAACATAGAGAGCGCACTTGAGAACAAACAGACCTGCACCTGTAAGGTGAAGCTTCGACTGCCAGAGGGTAGACTTTTCAGTTGTATCATCTCTGAACACGTCCTACTATGTTGTTTGTCTAAAGCAGCAGTCTGATGACAGTGTCTGTCTGACCCCACCCAGAACGTTCCACTCTAAAGGAGCACAGGCCTGTAGTGGAGCAAAGGCCTCAGTCATGATCAATATCCATTTCCTAGGATCAGATTACAAAGCAGTGCAAATATTGAACCGATGCTTCAGCAGTCTTTAACTGACACTTTCATCTACACCTTCCACCGACTCCGTGCGTCGAAAGTGAGAGATTCAACAAACTGCATTAAACAAATGCTTCACCATCAGCAATCATTAGCAGTCTTGATATTATTGCTTTCTGCACTCTCCAACCTCTTCGAAAACAGATAGAACTGCTATGATACTCAGTCCTGTGTAAAGTAACATTGTTAACTTCAGATGCAACGGTGTTCTGTACCACTGAAATCTACTCTCTTCCTGGCATTCCACTCGATCATAAATGGGAAAAACGTGGCTGGTTATTTATTAGCATTACAAGCAATGCAATAGTATTTACAGGTATGGACAAGGCCATCTGCAAAAACTCTGAAACGTGTTCAAAATGCATAAACATGGACGTACGACCATGAAGATCAAGACCAGCCACAGTTTAAATCAGTTAATTGTTAAATGAACTTTCCACAAAATGATTTCAAAAGCATCAACATTGTCCTTATGTTGACACTGAAAATCTGAATTACAAAGACAAATGTATCAGCAGAGACACGCAAAGTATGTATGATCTTAAAAACGTGTCTTTTGTGTGAAGCTGAATGGCCTAATCATACAATAATTTGCACTAAACAACTGCTGAAGCTGACAAGTGAAGTATTGTCCGGAGGTTGATGCTAGAAACCTGTATTAAACAGGAAACAATGTACAATATAATCACCCCGAAACAATGTAGAACTATTAATCTTTAAAAGCCAAGACTGACAATTCAGTGTTTTGGTTCAGTGCTATCCATAATCAATTTAGGTGAATTTGTCTACATAAGAAAGGACAAAAAAGAAGGAAAGGGGGCACTGGAAAATCCCTGAAATGACTGTGTAAAACCACAGGAAGTATAAGAACAAATTACAAAAGAAAACTTGAATGACCTGTTGCATCAGTCGCATAAATAATGAGAAGAAGTCACCTGATCATGTTTTCTCCCTACTGCACTCTAGAAAGTGATACAGACTCTTTAAAACCTACAAATCGACCTAAGAAAACCACTTTCAAAAGAATGCACAAACGTTTACCAGTAGTAGAGTCAGAGAAGACAAAGCCAGTGCACATGCACACGTTTGGTTGAAGGGAAAGAAAGTGAGACACGCTAATGCCATCAGCTTCCAATGTGATTTGCTATTCTTTTTTTTTTTTTATTTAAAAAAATATGAACAACTAAAAAATAATAACAACATGGGGGGGTAGCCTCTTGTTTCTTACATTTTCAAATAGGAGAAAAATATACATGTATTATTAATACAAGTATTGATTCAAATAGCAGTGTTTAGGAAAAGTCTGATCTCACAGGCTTGACCTATTCCGGCCATATTCGATAGCAAGTACCCTCATGAAGTCTGATCGGAAAGGTGATTTGCTATTATGTATAGTTATGTATTTCGTTTTCTCCTAATTTTGCACAGAAACTGAACTTGGTAAATGTTTTCTGTTTTTTTCGGGGGGTGGGGGAACAATCACAGTAAGTACTAATCTTTTCTTTTCTTTTTTACACAGTAGCGTGTGTGAGTGCGTAAATAAGAGTACAGAAATCAAATAATTTTTAAAAACAAAAACACACGACACTTGACAAAAAAAGGATAACTTACCTGAAGTTGAGGGCACGACGTGCCCCTGGAGAGGGAACCATTCTGTCTTTGGTGGGGCTCGGCATCACGTGACGTCCCGGTGACATCTTGCGCACCTCCCAGGCTAAGAAGGGGGGCCTGTCCAAAGGGAAAGTGGCGTCATTTCTTGACAATGCAGCTCATTTGAAATCTTCATCGCTAAACACACACAGACACTTGAGTCACATTTGGCAAATCATTTAGGCCGATTCACTTGCCGGGATGCGAGAAATAAATGAAGCACGTAGAACTTTGAGGCTGTCTTATTGATTAACAGTTCGTTTTAAATGAACAAATTGGGAGGTAGCACAGCAGGTTCCATTTCTTAGTCAATTTACGGCTGCAGCGGTCAGTGTGTTAAAGAGAAGCCAATAAACTCATGGATCTCTTTGAATTAAAGCCAAGGCTATTGATCCAATCTGTTTGTGACTCAACTGGGGACCAGACACAGGCACCTCCAGTTTCACTAGAGGAAACTATTTAACACGGCAGTGAATGAGACAAGGACTTAGTGAGTTACCTGTTCTGGGCATCGGTTTTCTCCAACTTCTCTTGAAGCTGGATCCAGACTATCAGAGCTTTGAAATCCCGAACGTAGTTATCCAACATCATCAACACCTCCTGAACGACACAGACATAAAAACCACAAACGAAATTTACCAAAAGACAAATAGAAAAAAAAACACAGACATCAACTCTTTATCAAAAGAAACAGCTTCATAAATGTGTTTAATTCATGACAGCATTAATCTCAGTTACACCTATAATTGAGAGGTGTATACTTGTGGCAGATATTTCAATCTTTGGCCTTCTCTCTGGGAAATGTGATCTGTAAAAGCTGCTCCCCCCCATGCTTTTAGAGAAGAAATCATGAAGGATACAAAAGAAACACAAAATACAAGTTTAAAGCGAAATTTATGACAAGTGTAATGGCGACTAATCGAACAAGATAAAGCTTAGTGTCACAGTATGGTTCAACCTCTCCCACACTTTTCAAGAAACCGCAATACAGGTAAAAAGTTTACTATTCCCAAAATATCATGAAAATGATGTAATTGACAAACGAGTCAAATGAATAGGAATTCAAAGAACTTCAATTTGCCAAAAAAAAAGAAAAAGACCACACAAAGATCTCAAGCTCAAACGCAAATCATAAACACTTCAAACTGAAATCTTTGAAAAAGAACAGAAGCAGCAGATATTCCCATAACAATGCCCCTTATCTACACTTGGACCACAGTTTTGGTTTTCCAGAGGTGGCAGGCTGCGAGGAGGTTATTCTTCCCCAGAGTGCTAATGAAACACACAAGACACAACTGATTGATGGGGAGCGTGAAGGGAGTGGTAATTGAGAGTAAAGCTTCACAGTGCTTTTAGTTAATAGGCAAGTCAGGCCAGTGAAAGATGTGTCCAGCAGCAGGTCTGCTGATTAGGGCTGGTTAACCGCCAGAGCCGGCACCACGGCTCGGCGTTCATTTGGTAATGACGATCAAGATGGAGAGAGGTTTTCTGCATCTCAGGCCGACAGTAACTATAAGCACCATAAATCGACCTACGAAACGGTAACAGACACACTTACCAAAATATACCCCACACATAACATTTTACGAGAAAAGGCTGATGAATGTTTAACCTTCAGGAGGCATTGCCATAAAGTGAGAAGACCAATAAAAGCCCGAGGTCCACACCTTGAAACGCAAACGAAAGGCTCAGACAAGTAAAGCTGAAGGTAAGAAATAGTGGCCTCAACACACAATCAATAAACCCTGAATACAAAAGAACAACAACAAATAATGAAACCAAAACTTTGATTCGGTTAAAGAACCGTCGCAGATAAAAGAAGTGTGAGAACATTAAGTTATGTCAACACTTCAAATATCAGTTAACATTTAGAAACTACAATAGCAAGTTCTTACATAAATTTAGGATTACTCTACATTGAATGGGTAAAAAAAAAAAATCCACAATGGGTGTTGTAGCATGTGGATGTTTACTTTGTGCTCCACGGCTTCTGTCCTGTAGGTTTTTACAAGAAACCAGGATTTAAAAAAAAAAAATAAGAGTCATATTTTACAACTGAATGTGATCAACGTATAATGAAGATAAACTATTATAAAATAAGGACTTAATCACCTTATTTCACCTTCCAAAGTAAAAACCTCTTACAAACTAAGCTATTACGTTTGGAATAAGTTAATCAACACCTCTGTCTTTGCATCACATCCAATAAATACAAAAGAAGTCATGGCTGAAGAGTCACTGGTCAGTAATTAAGCCAGTGGGTGCCGGGTTACAGAGGCCTGGGCTTCATCCATAAGCATGTTTGAGAAACTTATTCAGAATTAAATAAACTATAACAGTACCGAGCCTTGACCGAGAAGTCGTCATCACTTCCTCATGATGATCATGCTTGTTAAGCTTGAATATTGTGGGTTGTTAATGTGAGGGCACATAATGCAGATTGTCCACAGCTCCACCGGGGAAGGGGGGAGTTGTGGCTGGGGGCTATGAGAGTACTCTCCTTCCCCTCCAGATGACTCCGTCATCCATCAGCGTCCATTAAACCCAGGCTGGGTGGGATGGGGGATTATGAACAGCACCCTGCTTCATGGCCATTAGACGGCATTAAAGTGTACAAAGACACGGTGGTAGGTGGAGGGGAGGGATACACAAAACAAAAACATGCCCAGCAGCCTGTTGTGTGACACAGGACAACTGACAGCATGCTCATGACACCACATGGGAGCTGCGCTGTGGCACTGTCAGCAAGCCGACCACACCACAGGGAACGGGGCTACGCTAAAGACCGCAGACCATCACCAGAACAAAGCTCAGCCTTATGAAACATGGCAGAAGGATCAACGAAACGCAGGCCAGAAAGTTTTTTTTCAAGTAGGTCACACAATGTCTGGTGCATCAAAAACTAACATACACAAGCACAGAAAAAGGAAGCATGGTAAAAAAATATATATAATTGAATGTGCACGTTGTACAACATACAAGAGCAACTTTCAAATCATGTCCACAAAAATGGAAAATTGTTTATGGCTTGGCTGTTACATCAGAGGCTGTTTCTTATAAGTAATGAATATTCATGACAAAATAAGAATGTTTTGGAGATCCAAGAGGAATCAAAAGGAATGCAAGCTGGGTGAGAAATCCCATCATGATCACAATGTCTCCCTCTAGTGTTCATGAATTCACCTTTGCATCACTGAACCCAAAATAACCTGAAAAATCCTGAAACTATGAAACAGATTTCAACCTTAGCCCTCAGTCATTTTACATCTAAAAGCAAACAGACTGACCTTGCATTCCACGACACTCTGATCAGATTCACATGTGACGTATAGCTCGCCCACAGCCCGGCGCAGGTTCTCGAAGAGGAACGCCCAGTAGCGAGCTCGCAGGTCCACCTTGCGGGGTTGCCTGGCCTTGGTGGGACTTTTTTCTGTTCCCTTTTCCAGCAGGGCTCCTTTAGTTTCCAAACCGGCATTCTGTCAAGGCAGACCATTGGTTAAACATGATCCAGTACAGACTGACGCAGTGCAGTGTGGCTGTCTTCATGTTTAAATACAGCTGCTGAAGGTGCTGAAGGCTATTTCTATTATGGCTGGGACAAGGGGTGCAGCTGTTCTTATTCAGACAACACGCCAAAATAGGCAGGTTATTTTGAACCCTATGTGGCAACTGTGAGAATTGGTCAATAATAAAAATTGTTTCCATCAGGCAATATATATATAATATATGTATAATATATGTTAAAATCATTTGTGTAGAGCTTTTCAAAATACTGCAAGACACTTTTTACATAGTCACATTATTAAATCGGCAAACATAATAACACATAATAAAAATTAATAAAATTAAATATTATAACTTCCATCTGTATATTAAAATAAAGAATAATACACAGGAGAGGAGTGGCAGAGATTTAGCTACAGGTGGGATGGAATAGAAGAACACTAATATTCAGTCACTTCACAGACTAAAGTGGGGACACCTGATCCTCTTCCCTTTAATAATTATATTTTTCTCCAGACTGCCTTTCGTAAAGCAAAAAAAATGAGAGCTGCATGACACTGTCAGAGGCACCTAAGTGTGTTTATTTTAGCATTTCTGGCAAAAAAGTAGAAGAATAGGGTTGATGAATTGGTGAAGACTGCCCTCTAGTGGGCGGAAGTGATAAATGATAAAAAATACCTGTTTTTTGTTTCTTTGTTGTCCACAGTTGACCCTCTGAGGCTTGGAGCTGCCACTGGAGTTGCCTTTGGACTTTGCTATGCAAAGAAGAAACAGAGGCTTTTCTTTGATCACCGATTAAATTTAAAAAAATCATAAAATAAGTTCATTCGACAACAAAACTCTATGATGGTTGCATGATTAGCTTCATTCCTAAAGTTCTGTGACGTTTCAAGACAACCGTTGACCAAAGTGCAGAACTTAAAACAGATAAGACAGATAAGACTATTGGATGAAACACTATGAAAACCATGTGCCTACAAATGATTGACTAATCGGATGTATCATATTAAAAGAACAAACCACAATAAGACCTGAAAGTAGAAGACTGTGACGACAAAGTGTGCAATTCAATCCAATCTCTGTGTCAAGTATAAAAGAGGCCTTGAATACCTACTGAAACAGACTCACAAAGGAGGAGGAGGAGGAGGAGGAGGAAGAGGAGGAGGAGGAGAACCAGACTGACACAGTTAAAGGTTCTGGTTGGGGTTTTAAGTAGGCTGGATTAAAAGAAGTCCCTTTTAAAATAAATTCTTGATAAAGTGAAAAGGTTCTTCCACTCAATATATAAAAATTTAAAGTTGAATGTTATCAGCTCTCCTTCTTGAGGGGACAAGACTATTTCAATGTTAATACATACTATCCCTCTGAACAAACACCCTAAACTATTGTACAATATTTCGTAAAGCTTTCCACAACCAAAACTATCGTTTTTCACATGTCATATGATCAAATACAAGACAAGTGTAAACCTAAGTCCTCTCACCGTCTCCCAGCTGATATTGTATTACTATTACCAGCATGCTACAGGAGTGAGATCACAGCTTCTTGATGACATTGCCAAAGGCGCTCACTGTAAATGCTCTAAATAAACTTCCTCCACTGACCTTGAGATATGAATATGACATCTAAATTGAACAGCGCCTTCAGCATAAGAACAACAATGGCAGAGTTTTGTTTTGCATGCAGCTACCAACCTTCTTCCTCTTTGTTTTCGAGAGGCACACTCCAAGCGATGAGGTTACGAGCTGCCCGGCCTTCTTCGGCAACTATCTTTCGCACTTTGTCATGGCTGTTGGAGCGCTGGAAAGAGGCCTGCAGAGAAGATGAGTGGTTTCACACATCAAATCTGGTTTTCTTTTCATCGTTATCCCCGAGCTAAAGCGAGTTAATGTACAGCTTTCAAATGTGCGTGACAAATAATATAGCTGTGATGGATAAAGTGATTCTCCATGCCACTGTGTGTTGCCAGAAACAAAGCTCGGATCATATTAGGCAATTCTGGGAAAGACACCGTACAGCATGACGAGCACAAAGTGTGTCAACATTTCTGAGATGTCTGAGAGAATGGCCTTTCTTCCACATCAATTTCATTACATGAATCACATGATCAGTCTTACTCTATGGTGGCAAACAAACAAATAACTGAGGCTGCTGGAGATCGACTCAGATAAAGTTTGCTTGTGGGTAATCTAAAGGATAGGTGTGGCAATAATCAAGGTTATAATGTCGTAGCCATGTGGCCAAATCACGAGAAAGTTTATTAATTAATGTAAATTTTGATAGAATGAAGTTTGACCAAAATCTAACTTTAAAGATGATCTTGGTGGAATGGCGTTGATGCTTCCCTATCACACTGTGTTGTTTGCAAAGAAGTAATAGCTTATTCTTTTGAAAGGAAGGAAAAGGAAGGATGGAAAAATGTGTCAAATGTTTTGTTGCCACTGAGAAGAGATTAATGCTACCACTCTTTGAAAACCCCTACACTAAACTGGTATACAGAACGAGAAGTCCCTTATACTGTGGTTTATATTCAAAGCACTTCGAATTTTAATTAGGTTGAATTATTCCCATAATGTTTTACCTTTCCTGACCCTGTTTCTAAAGCTCACTTCACAGCACCTGATTACTGAATATGGTTATACAATAAGCAGATAAATTGATACTTCAAAAAGAAAAGAAAAAAATAACAAAACACCACGAGCTACCGCTAAATATCTGTGTGCAATCAGAACAATAACATGTGCATTTGACATCAGTCTCCCACAAACATGCATCATAAAGTTGGGCAGATGAAACAATTACAAGTACTGACACTCACGGGCCCTAATTATTATAAAGTTCTATGAGCGTGAACCATGAACACGGCCAAAAGGACAAGCGCTGTTGCTATGGTTACCTCCATTAAACAGACCCGGTGATGTTGTGTGTATTATACAATGAGCACAATGTGCATACCATATTTCAGTGTATCCAAGTATCCTAAAGACGTATGGTCATCATGTTAAATATTCAATGTCCCGAGATGTTTTCTATTCTACAAACAATAAAACAAAAGAAGCACAGTCCATTTAAGACACAACATTCAGAGCTAAAACCGCCCACAGTTTGTGAAAATCTCAAGGAGCAAAGAACATTTAGACTAACACCTCTCAGTTTTGTGGCCTTCATCAGGTGGATGGAGGAGTATGTGCTCCACCACTAGAAGAACAAAACCACTTTTTTTTTTTTTTAAAGCAAGTACAGTACTAATTAATAAGTACTTATGAATAGGTACAGACCATCAATCAACCTTAGGAGCATGTTGGAATTATTATGTAACTCACTGTATTATCCCTGGACTGTGGTTCCAGGCTAAGGTTTCAAGCTCCAAAGCTGCAGCATTCAGAGCATCGAGGACGTCTAATGGCAACGGCTGTGACACACAACAGCTAAAGGCAGAAGCTCCAACCTCACTCCGTGCCCAGCATGCATCATGGTTGACCTACACATTGAATATGCATCAGTGAACTTGATTGTAACCCCCGGGTGAAACAGGCATTGCGAAACGAAATAAATGCTGTGAGATGTCATTCAATGTCTGCCCTTCTTCTGCAGGACATTGGGATGAAACACAGCATCAGCATCTTTTTGCCTCCCCATCTCACAGGGAAACAATTTCTCACTTACAGTAACAGTTTGGCCGGACAGCTCATGCATTATGGCACGTCCGAAATATGCAAGACAACGAGCAATAACAAGTGCAAAAAATGATGAACCCACAAGTACAGTTTGTCTTGTAATCGTTCGCCACGAAATGATCTCAGGCAATCTGGTTACAAAACCACACTGAAGACGATATCTCGAGGCTTATCGTTCTGACTCTTCCACTGTTCTTTCCCCCAGCAGAATAGACTGTACCACTTCTGTGCACACACCATAAATGATTTAATCTCATGGAGATAAAACCCAGACCAAACTTGGATTTAAAAAAATTAAAAATAAACATGAGACGTAGTTGCACACTTGAAGCACATTGCTAACTGAAGCTAACACTAAAATCGAAAGCCAGAATCTCTCTTAATAGTGAATGAGTCATGGAACACATCGTTCCTCTCTTTTTCTGGCTGTCTCTCTCGAGCACCGTTATTCAGACGAGGAAGCTGCTGCAACATTTTTATTCTCCCACACTTGCACTGTGTTTGAGGACACAAGTGCTAATGAGACTTTACACACAAAAAAGAAGCTTCATTTCAAGGCTAACACAGTAACGTGAAGATGGCTCATTAGGCGCTACACATGCAGAAACAGCATGCGTGTATTGGTCTGATACTATTTAATGTCCCCAAGGGAGATACCCAGCTGACCTAGTTTTGGTGAGCAAAAATTCTTTACATGTCAAGTGGCCTGAGCTTTCTTTTCCCAAGTCAAGGAAAGAATGCAGAGATAAAAGACCATCAAACAACACAAGCCTGCAAAAATAAGCAAAAACTACAGAGGTCGGTGAGCATCAATGCACCATTACCTATTCAAAGACTATGTTTACTCTCCATTTCCAGGGCTTGGCAGCCAACTGGATGGCAGACAAGTGTTTTGAAAATGCCTTACCTACATGCAGCTGATGGCTATCTGCATGTGCAGCTTTCAGGCAAAAAGAAAAGGCTTACAGAAACATTCTTTATCAGCTGCAAACAAGCTGTCTCCTGAGTTGCACCTTGGAGCATAACTTTGGCTGTCTTTTTTGTTGTTGTTGTTTTTCACCAGGCAATACTCCCACATGCAATAGAGAGACCATTTAGTTTCTGGACTATGCTGAGTAAAAGGCAAGTATAAGGTTTCCCTTTTGGCAAGGTCTACAAACAGATGCAGCAAGACATAAATAAGTAGGAAAACAAGTGAGAGAGAGAGAGAGAGAGAGAGAGAGAGAGAGAGAGAGAGAGAGAGAGAGAGAGAGAGAGAGAGAGAACAAGCACGTTAGGAAATGCATTGAAGATCATAATATAAACGGATACATACAGAATAGAAGTACAGCCTGTAAGCAGGTTCCTCGTCCTTATCCACTCCTGACATACTTAGTAGCCCACTTCAGGCAACCTGTTCCCCCTCACCAGCACCGCCACTTGTGCAAAGGTGACATCGTCATCTGACAGCAAGACCAAAATAGACTCCCACTGTGTAGTCCACACTGCTATAGCAACTTGTCCAGCTGTGTCAACTCCTCTCCCAGTGGCGACAGTGTTCAATGGCCCATCAGTCCTCGTTCGAGCACTTTGTCTATTCTGTCTGGGGCTGCTCTGGCTGTAATCTAGCCTGAGCTCCTCGGAGCTCTGCTGAGTTAGCAGACACTTCTTAGGCCTGGACTCGCTGCCTGCTGTTCCCTATCTGTCTGCCACTCTCCCCGGCTCACCCTTGCATGCGGCTTCCTATATTTACAGCTTCGCTCCTCATCGCTCGGTGCTCTGCATCAGAGCCCCCACTCACTCGCTCTCTCTCTCTCACTCTGTTTCTCATCTCTCACTCTCCTTCTGCCAGAACACTGTGCAGTCGTGCAAACAGTAGGTCTGCCTCTCTGCCCCGCATCCTGTGTTGCTGCTGCTGATGGTATAGCTGCAGGGTTGGAGACAACACATTATCCACACGGAGTGATGCTCTGGATATGATTGGACTCTGCATTCAGTGACTCAGGGGCTGTGCAGGGACAAGGCAAACAAACCCACATGGTTTAACGGAGTGCAACTGCTACAAACTTAGAACGCTTGTGACAAAGGATGGCAAACTCATCTAAGAGGTACTGGCTTCACTGTTTTTATTGGGGGGGGGGGGGGGGGTCTAAATTTAAACAAATATGAATCCTGATCAAGCCTGAGTGGTGGATCCCTGCAGGTTTGTCCCATCCTCTTCAATAATCTACCATAGGATATCAGGCAAGACTCATCCTCCTTAATTCTAAATCTTTCTTGAAAACACACTCACCAAAAAAGATATTTTTCAGTCTGTCATCAATTTTCTCAATGGAAAAGATCAATTTTACTCCATTAACATTGTGTGTCGTGTTGCTGTTTGTTTATCATACAAAGAAAATGGATTGCTATTGATTTATGTGAACCATTTAGTCGTAAGCATGTTTTGAAACGTGCCCAATAAATGGTGTTGTCCATCATCACTATTGTAACTTGATTTAAATCACTACTGAGTTACGATACACATTTCTTCATAGTGTTATATTGTGGTTTTATTGATACGACAATACAGGCACAACCTTTCAAGCGTCTGAGGAGTCTGGCTTTACCTTGCAACATCTCACCTTCAGGCAGGTAAAGGACAAATGAAAATATTCATTTTCTTTCCTCAAGCAGTGACAGCTCGGTGAATCTCTTAGCTCGGGGTACATAGACACGCGTCGGGAGTTGAATGGTTTCCACTGGATTAACAGCTAAATCGTAGCCATTAGCAGTAAACGCAGACAAAGCAATACCTTTAAAGCGGGTTTGGATGCATTCTTCTTGCCTCCTCCATGAGAGGAGCCTGAGCTGTTGCTGCCGGACCGCTCTCTCCCGTCCCCACCTTGGCTAACTCTCGGGCCGGTGCGGTGCAGCCCAGCGCCACGCCGTCGCCCATCCTGGCGGTTGTCTTTGGACATCGACCCTTGTCAATCTCCAAAGCTTCAGATACTGACTGTTAAATGTCTACGAACTCAAAAGTTGTTTTCTCGTAAGAGCTGATAGGTGGAAAAAAACATGTCAGATAAATACATGACATGGGGCTCTAGGAAATCTTGTCTAGGTTACATTTATGACGGGCGTCCGGATTGTCCAATAGCTTTACAGAAACGTCCACGTGACGTACTCATTGGCCAATCACATACTGTAAAGTTTAGGTCAAAGGGCGGTAAAGATTCCCATTGGGCGGGACTTCAACGTGTCTACCATGGCAACCACGGCGAATAGGCGGGACTTTCATGTAGTTTGGTTGATTTCACAGTTAACTGTCAAGTCATCTTCAAACAGCAGGAAGCAGGACTGAGCCTTCAGAATAAAGGATGCTACAGTAATCACTGGCGTGTGATAGTACCAGGACAGTTACGTAGAATATGGCCTCATGGAAACAATGGACAGCATTAGAGCTGAATGCATCTTTTGCGGTAAGGGAATGCTAGTTTGAAACTATGAGAGCTGATGTGACGCCTGTGTTGCTCAAAATGCGATGGCTTTAAAAATTCAGTCTGATTTCGATGGTAAAAAAAAAAAAGAAGAAAATTCTGAGTTAGAAATTAAAATTCAAACTGATGGCACGGATATACTTCCATGAATATACAGCAGATGGCAGCAATAGGCCAATGATACGTCCAGTCTGTCTAATTCAAAGAAGAGGAAGAAGAAGACATCCGTCATATTTCCGCCGGAGTGAAGATCACTTCCGTAAACATCACTTAGTAGCACGGGTAACTTTACGAGGTAATATGAAAACATCATCGTCCACATAAATTATGTGCTTGTTTGTTTTGTCAGTTAATGACTTCTCGACTTATTTGCACTGTTTGTAACAATGCTTGATTATAAGCGTTTTAACTTACGCTGTTGCTTTTCTGCGTCTCTTTTGCATCTCATTTTATCCAACTTTTAACAACTTCCAACATCTCCACTGTTCTTGTCGCCAAAGCATTTGTCTTTATCTCATAAGCAGGAGTCGCTAGATTTAGTAGGTGTCTAATGTTTTACCTTTCACACGCTGGCCACCAGGTAGCAGAGTCTAATGTTTCCCATTTCTCGTTCCTGTTTTGTCATTCCAGATGGCAGCCACTTTGTTTTGGGTCCTGCTGTTACTTCAGTTGGGGTTTGGACGATGCTCTCATAAACACCTGCAGGAGGATCATTATATCGGCCAGCAGCACAACCCTGATCGTGACATGAGTGTCCTGCTGGGCGAGGAGGTCGTTTCAGATTTTTTTTAAATTTTCTTTTGTATTGTAATCCTCTCTTCAGTGTTGTTCATGCACTTCAGTTACCAGCTGCTTACTCCTGAACCCATTCATCTTGTACACTGTGTAGAGCACCGAAGAAGTGAGGCGCCTGAGCCCGGCAGGCCAGAGGAAAAAGATGATGGAAATCGTCAAAAAGATTGATGCCAATGGTGACAAGTCGCTCAGTGCAGGTAACTTCATGTTTCTGACAAGGAGCCAATGAAAACAGAAGAAAAGTGTTTTTACACGAGTTTGTTTTCTGCCCCAGAGGAGATCACTCTCTGGATTCAGCATGTCTACAGAAAATATGCTCTGGATGATGCAGAGGAGCGATTCTCCGAGTTTGACACCGACGGCGACGGTGTAGTATCGTGGGAGGAACACAACGCAGTCGCTTACGACCAGCTCATCAGTTTTGATGAAAATGCTGTCCTGGATGATCCGGAGCAAGAATCTCTCAGACATGTAAGCACGCTGCAACTGCTCTGTCGCCATGGATTCCTCATATGTCATTAGTCTGACCTCAACACTGGCTCATACCCTCATTAGCTCCACCTGAAGGAGAGAAGACGCTTTGATTATGCTGACGCAGACGGCAAACCAGGCCTGAATGGAACTGAATTTCTAGCCTTCACGCATCCTTCTGAAGTGGATCACATGGCTGTAAGTGGCCCCACTCAGTCAAACCTGATACCATAATGGATTTTACCATCCACCGAAAGAGTGCACTTGCTAGTTCATGTAAGTAAAGGTTGATTTTTTTTGGATTTTCTGATAGGACTTTGCGATAGAAGATGTCCTCAGTGAATATGACACAGACAACGATGGTTTCATCACTCTGAGTGAATTTGTTGGAGATGTCCGTGGTGAGGGTAAGGCTTCAGAAAATGTTGTTAAACTGGACGCCGGTTTGTTTGTCGTTGGTTTATTCTACTGCGCCCACATTTTGTCACCCGCTCAGCCTTATATTTCCTTGTTGTTTTATTATTTATTTATCTATTTTGTCAGAGAATTCCCCTTCTCAGTGGGAGATTGAAGAAACCGTGCGGTTCAAAGAACTCTACGATCACGATAAGGATGGCAAACTGAATAGAGACGAGCAGCTCCGCTGGGTCGCACCTAACAGCTATGGTTCAGCAAGAGAAGAAGTAAGAGTCACGTGCTGTAATTATTTTTGAGAATAGAATAGACTAGAATAGAAATACTTAATTAACCCCAGAGGGAAAATCTTTAATATACGAAAAAATTATGATATTAAAGGTGCATTTTTAGTGTCTGTTGCTGGTTTTAGCTTGAAAACCTTCCTGTTAAATAGGATGGCAACATTATTCTTTTTTCTTTTAATTAGTAATGCTTGTTTAAATAAATAGGTCGTAGGCATTTTGCCAGGGAAAGCACCAACCAGGCATGTTGAAGTTGACCAAATATTAACGCACATAAAAAAACAAAACTCAGAGCATTAATTTTCAACATCCCCTAGGGGGCGCTAGAATGCTTCAGGCGAAACTCCAGGGGAGTCAGATGGATGTCTATCTTTTCCCATCATGATTTCTCTTTTAATTAATATTTTGCCAAGAAATTATTCCAAAAGGAAATAAGTGGAGGATCAGTTATTCTATCAATCATTCTTTTTTCTTTTTTTTTAAATTGTCAGTACAATGAAAACAAATGAACATTTTAAAATAACTATACTCTTGCTCAGAACATATCTGACTATATGTTCTGAGCAAGTAATGAAATAAATACAAAAAGAAATTGATGCGTATACTGTGGCCAATGTTGGAAAACAGCATGAAGATGGCAAAGAAAGCAACACAACAAATTCCTGTAAACTACAGTTATTAAGTCTCTGTGCCCCTTTTTTCTCCTTTCTTTGTTCCCTGTCCTCTTGCAGTGTGGTCTGACTATCTAATATCTATCTAATAATTCACTGATTTCCGTTCCTTGCTCTTGTCAGGCTCTTCACCTCATCAAGGAAATGGACCACGACGGAGATGGACAGATCTCGGAGGCTGAAGTTTTGAGGAATCAGGAAACTTTTATAAATAGTGAAGTGACAGATTATGGCAGGCAGTTGCACACGTCGCACGATGAGTTATAACAACCTGGTTTTGGTGCAGAGTGGGGGTTTTTTTTGTTTTAGATTTTTTTAATCTCCTTGAATGTAATGTAGAAGTAACAAGCTTGAAGCTGGTAATCGCCAACCCTACAGTGGTGATATAATATTGGATTTGTCTGTATTTTTGAGCGGACGTTAATACAATTGAATTGTAATTAGAAGGCAATTGTCTCTAAAATGATTATCAAAATGTAAACATTGTGTTTGTTATTGCATTTCAAAAAAAAAAAAAAAGCCCAACATCGAAACACATTTTGTTGGTGTTTAAACCAACCAGTTAATGTGTCACGTTGCATGCGAGTGTTAAGCCAACCGTGACATGAGCAGCTCTTCCTCATTTGAACCAAATGAGTGAGTGAGTGAGTGAAAGCTTCACTGCTCACGACTTATTTCCTGAATGTGTCGTGACCCACTTCACTTGCGTCAAGCTTGCAGCCTGTTGCACAGCAGAGAGTCACAGCTGATTTCAAGCTGATTGTTCTTCACCCAGGACTGTTTGCTACCGCTGCCTAGATGAAATTACAATATAAAGATGCCTTTTGGGTGAGTTACTGCATTGTTGTTCATGGTTTTGTCGATGCCTGCGGTTGGAAGTGAAGTTACGTTGTTTGCAGAACACTGAAGCCAGCGGTGGCGTTTGTGTTGAGAGACTTGAATTTTGACATCTTTTGTATTTGTGTTGTCTCGACCAACTTTGTTTGCTCTGAAATGACGTGTTCAGTCATTATTAGGATGAGCACAGTTTTTAATATAACTCCTTTTGTTGTCTGAGTTGTTTTTTTTTTTTAACTACTTCTTTTGCCTCACAGTGTCTTCAGATGTTAATAACATACACACAACTATTGTTTCTCAGCATGAAATACATTTTTATTTAGTTTGGTGATTTTTATTTCATAATTTGAAACAAAACAAAAAGACAATATATTGTGAAATAAATATTTTCTTACTGTAACCATTATGTTGATTCGGATAACCACCAACATTTTATGGCTTCTTCCTTCAATCAAAATGCACCTGTGTGCCAATTTTTTACCAAGATCCGCTCATTAGTTTCAGGGATATCTTGTTAACGGACATGATTTTATAGCCTCCTTGGCGGAGGTAACAAGGGTTGGGCACTGATGAACGAGGAGAGCAAACACTATCATGAGGGGTCTACCACATCAGAAGGCGTCACATCCCACAGCTACGCCCAACCCAGCCAGTTAGGTGCTGAAGCACAGTGCACAGCATGCCTTCCAATTGTGTGTAAGACCAATATAAAACTGTGATGCATAAACTTACTGAGCGTTTCCTGTTATTCAATCTGGTGTTATTTCCACGACAAGGTTCTTTTTGCTGCAGGCGGTCTTTTTCAATTGTCCTGAGCACCCGTCGGGTGCTCGTGTGCGGCACGCACAACACAACAGAGCAGAACCACCCACCAACACAGTTCAACATTTATAGTCACACCATGTTGGGGTGAAAAAAAAACTAAACACATCAGCTCTGTGCATCTCTTTTCCTTCTAGCCAGTAAAATGAGATATTAAAATGTTCTATTTTACATGAGGAGGGACTTTTGCCGTTTCTCTCACTTGGGGTATTTCCTGTCGGAGGATCACATTTGACACTTTCCATACGGCTGAAAACGAAACCGCAATACCCCTGTGTGGAAAGAAATATCTGAAACGTCCTGCCGTCTTGAGAAACCTTCATGTAAAGTTCTGTCATTTTCCAATAATGAGGTTTTGCATTCAGGTTTTTTTCTTTAATTCTTCTGTTGTTTGATATCTAATTACAGATATCTAATTCTTACAAGAAGAGGGTGTTGCTAAAAAAAAAAAAAAAAGGAGTACTCAAGGAAAAGTATAAAGAACTCCTCTGAACCACTATTACGGTATAGAGTATTAAGTTATTTTTAACCTTTAGTTGCGTTGTTAATAGCAGGCAGTCCATCCATCCATCCATCCATCCATGTTCTACACGGCTTGTCCCTGTTCAGGGTCGCTGGATTCCAGCGCACTATGAGCCGGCAGTCAATTCAACTTGTAACGGAAATAAAAACTTGACAAAACATAAATTATGGCAGTTTGTTTTCTGAACAGATGTTGTTATTAAGTAAGAATGTTCTCTTATAACAATACACTTACTGGGTTTCAGAAACGTACATTGAATGGTTTGGATATGGATTCAATTTGTGCTCAATTTAAAAATATTAATAAATACTACTCAGGTGCATTTATGGAGCTGGAGACTTTACCAGTTAGTAGTGTACGACAGGGATAATTCAACAAATTTGCCCCATTAAGAAGTAAAAAAAAATGACCTTATCACTCATACAAGCCTAAACATAGATGAACCTATACTACTTAGTTACAGTCATGTGAATAATAGTAATTAACCCATGAACTTGCACCTCTGTTAATATAACATTTTCTTTTGGATGGACAGCATCAAATTTGATTGAATGTGTTTTTGCACGGTTTGGATGATGACAGTAAAAATATAATTTCAAACTGGGAGCATGAGTATTTGGTGTTTTATGGTCCCAGGGAGAAAACTTCACCAGCAATGTTGGTTTTGAGGCTGTAATTCAGAGACTCACCGATGGTCGCAGGACCTGCAAAGACTTTGAAGATCTCCTGAAAATGAGGTGGGTTTTGTAAATTTATCTTTATCTTTTTTCGCCAGTGGTACAAAAAGAAATACAACAATCTTTTTAAAATGTGCGTTTGTGGGACTATCTTTAATTTGTGATGTAGGGCATCGGCTGAGGAAAAGTATGGCAAAGAACTGATTGCAATTGCTCGCAAAGCAGGAGGCCTGTATGAGATCAGGTAGGTGCATCCGCGCATGTCAGATTAGAATAAAAAAGTGTTTATGGTCGATGTTTCAGCTCATAAATGGCAGAGCAGAATTAAGCCAGTTTGAATTATGTTAAAGAAAGACTATCACGGAACAATAGCACAGTGAAGTATCATGAACAGAAAAGAAACCTATTTTTTTGTTAATTGAAAAAAACGAAAAAACTTCTTTGCTCATGTTGTTTTCGCAGCACTTTGAGAACATCTCTTGATGAAATGAAAACACGTAAGCTCTTATTTTATTATCATTTTCTATATTATATCTTGCCTCGGTCTTTATATCTTGTTATCTTTGCATATTGAGAACAGCTCCATGTGCTCATCTGAGCATTGTTTCTCCCAGAAATCGAAAATGTGGGGAACCTGCACATTCAGCTGTCTGGGCTCCTGAAGGATGAGGTGAAAAAGATGGAGGAGTTCAGAGAACGACAGAAAGAACAGAGAAAGAAGGTACCCACGACTTCCCTTTTTTTTTTTTTTTTTTTACATTTCTTTTATACAGTAGAAGGAAATGTTATTAAAAAAAAGTTTCCCTTCTCAGTGTAGTTCTCTCTACATATTGATTTTTTTTTCTGCATCTTTCTCTTCCTCTTCTTCCAGTTTGAACTCACTATGGAGAAGGTGCAGAAGGCAAAAGTGTCATCTTACAAGAAAACAATTGATGTAAGGCCCATTTATGACTTCTGAGACCTCAGAATTGTTTTGGGTTTTTTTGCCTCACATGCTTCACTTCCGCCTATAATATTTCCCAAACCGTGATATACGATTGCTCCAGCCTTTCGGATCCACAGCGGGGGGGGGGGGGGGGGGGGGGGGGGGGGGGTTGGGGTGAAAGAACTCTCTTTCAAGTTAGATGTTTATAATTTAAAACATGCGGTCAGTGATCGTGCTGTTATTTTAATCTATTGCACTTACAATGGGTTCCGATTTGGAACTGCTCAGAGAGATCACGCTCAGAAAAGGCATCACCGAACACTTGTGGTATGTGTAAGAGGGCAAATTGCTTCTTAAAAATACCAGAAGTAAACCACTTGGTATCAAGGCTGCATTAAAGGACAAAAAAAAACTGCTCATGCTCTTCGCTTCTGAGAGGAAGGAAATGACACATGGTCGATTTTTTTTTTTTCTTGTGTTGCATTTGTGTTTTGTTTTTTGTTTTTTTTGAGAGAGAGAGAGAGACATCTTTCCTCCACCTCCTTTCTTTCTGTTGAGGGTACTTAGGGCGAGGTTCTGAAGAACAAAGCATGGGTGCTGTGGTTTCCGATGGTTTCTGTTTTGTTCCCCACCCAGTCTAAAAGATCCTACGAGCAGCGCTGCAGGGAGGCGGATGAGGCAGAGCGAATGGCTGAAAAGATGGGTAATACTCCCACGGCCACGCCTAAACAGATTGAGAAGGTAAATCTGTTCTTCACAACGCACTTCTTGAAAATGGTGCTTCAGTGACGTGAACGCAAAAAGCACGCCTCGCATACACAGATGGGAGTAGGTGAAAAAGAACGAATGAGAATTCTGCCTGATGAATCATCATATACAGGTATATTCTGTGGAGTTAGTAAACATTTGATCAAAAACTTGTGATATAGATTTAAGATAGTGAATCAATCTATCCATGGGAGTTTTTATTTCCAGAAAGTAGTTTATTTGTGCTCTAAAATAACATTTATATCAAACTACTTTTCCTTTTATTGTGACAAGGTCGCACTCGCCTTTTGTTTGAGTGATTCGCCCCGCCCGAGAGGGTTTGTTTGTTGTCTGAATTTGCTCCAGTAATAATAATAATAATCTCAAGACATGCTTGTGAGGTCAGCTGACGACTCCAAACTGCCGGTGAATGTAAGTGTGTGTGAGGTAATGATTGTGTGTCTCTTTGTGGTTCCCGCTTCCCTTGATCCTGACCTCTGATCAAGGTGATACAGGAGATGGACAGATGGAATAAAATGCTCATCATTCTGCCTGTGCTCTCTCTCCTGCTCTTTAGATGACCAACAAATCCAAACAATGCAGAGAGGCTGCACAGGATGCCGGTAAGAACAAATCCAACACTGAGTGCGCTGACCGAGTTCTGCTGTGGTTTACCAGAATTTTTTTTTTTTTCTGAGTGTGGCTACATTAACTTCCCTTTTCTTGAACTCCACCAATAGTCTGATCTCCCACATTTGAAATGTGTGAAATCTGTAATAAGTGCAGCAACGAAATTCACAGCTAAAAACTTTATTCTTTCACTAACAGTGACATTTATTTATTTATATTTATTTATTTATTCATTACAATCAATTGAGTGCTTGTGAAATGCTAGATTAATATACAAAGAAGAAAAACATACATTTACAGTATATGTGACTTATAGAGATTACTGGATATGTGAAATAAAGGAGAAATGTAGGAATGCAGGGCAGAACTGATTTTTTGAAATTGGCTCATTGTTTTGGTGCTGAATGTTTGAGGTGAAATGAAAATATTAAACGCAACAATTATCAATAAATGTAATAGAAATGTATACTATGACATAAAGACTGCTGCTTAATTTTGAGAAAACCTATGTGTGGCATGAGGATATAATTGAGAATTGACAGGCTTGCATTGGTAACTGCTCGTTAGAAGAGTGTGACTTCTCTCTTGGTGATTTCATTGCTCTTTAGAGAAGCAGTACATGTCCAACATTGAACAGCTTGACAAGATCCGTCAAGAGTGGGAATCAACACACATTAACACATGTGAGGTATGGCAATAACACCCTGTCCCCAGACTGCTCTTGTCATATTGGTACAAACCCAGGACAACAGTTGCAATGCATGGTATCTCAATGAGGATGTGCAACACTTCCCCAATAGCAGAATATACAATGAGTCATTAATAAAACTTCCTTTCAACAGAAAATTCCTTTCTAGGTTAACAACAGAAATTTATAATATTCAAGAGCTTTAAACATCCCATTGAGGTCTATTGGTGGTGACACTGACCGATACAAAGCCAGCAAATACGACAAAAGAAAAACAAATGAGGAATTACGTTAAAAGCTGCAGTTTCAGTTGAGTCAAATAGTCTCATGAAAGCTTGAAGTCCGGATTTTCACCAAGGCTAAATACCATGTTGCACTATTATATTACTGTACAAGCTGCTGCATCGCTATGTTTGAAGCCCTTGTACACAGTACTGAGTTTATTTTTGATTATTTGCTGTCATTTTGCAGATGTTCCAGCTGCAAGAAGAAGACCGTCTCAGTATAATAAGGAACGCGATGTGGAGTCACTGCAACCATTTATCCATGCAGTGTGTGAAGGACGACGAGGTGGGTGCCGCTGCTTCCACATGCACACATGTTGGGCAAATCTTGACTGCGTCATGTGAACGTGCTGAAAAAGTCATTTTGCACGCACTGCTCCTCCAGAATTACGAGAACGTTAGGAAAATGCTGGAACAGTGCGACATTATTGCGGACAACAACTGCTTTGTGGAAACAAATGGCACAGGCCCAACCCCTCCAGGTAGGTGCTCTGTCAGATTATAACTTCCTGATCGAAGCATTTAAATATTATCTTTCAGCCAGTGTGCCATGTGTTGCACAGCCAACAGGCGATGCATCGTGCAACAGGACGGAACACGTTTTTCAATGTGTGAATTTCTCTGGTGTGTTCGCAGCGCCAATTGAATTTCAGAATTACTATGACAGTAATGACAGGATGGAGAGAAACGGCAGCGACGGATTTGTAGGGGGAGTCATCAAAGGGTAACAATTACACTATCTTACCAAATTAAGGATCACTCTTCTTTTTACTTTTCTCAATTTCTGACTGAGGACTTTCTCCAGTTTGTCTAGGTTTTCAAATCTATTGCAGGGAAACTGTCCCACCGGATCCAAACTCAGCCTCAATGAAGAAGTTGCACAACCTCAAGGTACTGGACCAAAGCTGCTCTGATAACATTGTGATAACTAAGTGATGACACTCTGTGAAAGCCGGTGAAGTTCCAATGAGTCATCGGTAGTCACACTACTTATTCTCCCGGAAACTTCTGCTTTTAGGAAAAAAAATAAAAACGCAAGCACAAGTCATTTTGCTATAAGAGGAGCCCTGTAGGACAGAGCGACATACAAACAGTAACGGGGGAAAAATGATTCCATTTGTGCTTTTCGTCATCATGACGTCCAGTCTAAAGTCACAATCAAGGAACAGTTTTGGCATATTGAAGGTTGTTGCTGATAAAGCCAATAAAGGCTTTTTGCTCATCTGACAGGGATGTGGGTTCACATTAGACCAAAGCTTGGGGAAACGATGCTTAACAAATTATGTCTTCAGCTTGCCAATGATTGGATGAGACGTGAAATCTACAGCCGTCAGTGGACACATAGTGAATATTATTTCTCTTCAGGATATACATCGGAGGGCATCTACGCCTCCATTCCTGGCAGCAAGGAGAACTTTGAGGAATACAAGGCTCTGTATGCCTATGTGGCACAGGTCAGGCCATTAACACAGACACTTTCAACTGTTTCCCTTCACCTGCATCAGCTGATCGTCTCCGTTCTTCTGCAGGTGGAGAATGAACTCACCATATCTGCCGGGGACGTTGTGGTTGTCCTCGAACAAGGTGAAGACGGCTGGTGGACGGTGGAAAGAAACGGCCTCAGAGGATTGGTTCCTGGATCCTATCTATCAAAAGACTGAGTTCGTCTTCACTGTAAAACTGACACACATTTCCACATGTGGCATGTCAAACAGTCTTACGGTTTGATCCAATTATTAATTTACATCTTGGTTCCATGCAGCAGTTCTGCATTCATATGTGGGAAAAAAGCTTTTTTTTCTATCTAAAACGATCTGTGCGTCTAAACCAGGGCGAGCCATTGTCTTAGCCAACAAGGCTCTCGTGAGTTGCTTCTTAAAATAGTTGTCAGTGATGCAAAACTTATTGATTCCTGTTACAAAAAGGGTCAATTACAAAATGTTTACTGACTTTGACAAAGTTGAAACCAGTGGTAATAATTGTCTAAACCTTTAAAGATACACAGTATGAATATTCATTGTCATTAATTTGCCACACAATTATTATTTGTGTGTTATTATATATACTATTATATTATTTGGGGAATTTGTAAAAACTAGCCACTTTTATTGCTCAGTGTTCTTGTAATGGACCTCATGTTAAAAAGATAAATGACCCCTGGTATGAAAAACATTAGAATATTCCTTTTTTCCCCTTTAATAAATGATGCAACATATTTTTACCAAAGATTTGGTCAATTAACAAGAATCTTCACCAAATAGTAAACTATATTTTAACAATTTGCCCTTTATTACCCCTGAACATGAAGAACCATCAAAGGTGAGCCTGCTATAAATCAGCAACTTCCAATAAAGTCAGTGCTTCTGGTTTTGGCAACACATGAGAAGGACCAACTTCCGTATTTTTTAGATTTAAATGTAGGTCCCTGGAGTTCAGGTATTCTAAATAGAAACACTGAACCAAGAACACCAAGTTACTTACAATCTGCTCTCGGGTACCTTGACATTTCACAGCATTTCCACGATTTAGATAAATCTACACAAACATTAAATCAAGAAAACACCAAATACCACCATACAAACATCTCGTCACTTTAGAAAACTTTCTTGAAAAATGTAAATACAAAGTACTTCTGTCGTGAAGCCTTGAGAAATACGATTTGAGTTCAAGCCAGTTCCTCCATCTAGTGGCCAACATGAAGTACAGCAACCTTCCACTTCATAAAATTTAAGAGTTTCACCTTAAAAATAAAATAAAAGGTTGCAACTAGGGACTACTGGACTACTTTTCTCAGTCGCAGCAGTTTGTGATGAAAACAAATTAACCCATTGAAATGAAGTTGCTTCTATTTCCCTTGTTCTTTTTAAAGTACACGAGCCACGGAGGTATGCAGGCCTATTTGAGTCCTCTATCTAAATTAGTAGACATTTCAAAGAAAATAATCAAGCCCTCTTTGAAATGCATACAGCCTGAAAAATTCCAACCACATTAAATTTGGCTCCTTTTCTTCTCAAGACTCTTTCTTTTCTTGGCTGGTTGAGCCAGTCCAAGGTTCTGGCTTACCTGCCTTGCTGGTAAGATAACAGCCCCTTTTAAACCAAATCAAAATAACAGTTTATTGACATGTCATTTTGTAAAAGCTTACAGGGGGCCACTGCAGACAGCATTGTGCAGACACTGTATCTAATTTTCTTCATACTTCCACAATAACATTTTTCAAAAAGGACAAAAGCAGGATTCTGTCCACACATCGGCATGAGCAGAGAACTGAAGTCATCATGCACCCATTCAAAGTTGGTGTTGAGTGCTTCTCATACCAGTGACAGCTGAGGGAATTTCTGGTACCTTCCATATGATCACGCCACTCATTGTGTGTAGAGGATGTATTTTAATGCCCTGTAAGTGGAGAAGTTTGTGGTTTGTATATAATTCTGTATCGTTTGTATTTCGAATCTTTAAGACTGTGTTTGTATTTATTTGACGTAAAAGACAAATCCTTCTATTTTCTGCCCATTTCTTCAACTAAAAATGTTCTGGATTCTGCATTAGCCTCGTCTCCTACAGTCCCTCTATAAAAGACCATTCTAACCTCAGATCGTGTGTCCGAGTGCTCCGGCCTCTTCAGTTCAAGGCGATCTGGTTGCACTGCGGTGTGTGACATTGCTCGGTCTTATCAGATGACCAACGACAAGTCATTCAACCCGGTCATGTCCTCAATGACAGACAACTTATGAGGAACATCTACCAAGCGGAGAAACTTTTTAAAAGTTAAAAACAGTAGCGGGAGTATAAGATGCAATTTAAATGCATTGAAAAATCCGGTTTAGTTTGAATACATTACGACCTCCGTGGACGAGCAGCTTGAATTCACAATTGGTTTTTTTTTTTAATGTGTGGGTGGGTAACCAAACTTTCACAGCAAGAACGGTTTCCTTTTTCATTTCTGAAAGCGTGAGAGTAAAACTATTTCTAATGGTTTCAGCGACTGTCTGCCACAGCAGCTCAACTGATCTGCGTGTTTGACTGACCTGTGTGGTTGTTGAGGGTCTGGTGGGGAACTTCTGTTTGCTTAAAATACACAACTTAAGAATAGAATTCATTGTAAGAGACTGGAATGTTTCTTTTTTTTTTTTTTTGAAGCTGTATAAAAACCATAACACTGTTAATAGATTATATATACAGATATTTAGGTCAGCCTGTATTTTAAATTGAAAAACATCAAAGAAACAACAACAAAGGTACTACTTGAAACAAAGCATGTGCAGCTTGTTAAAAACTCATGTCCCCACAATTGAAACAAACCCAGACCAAAGCGTTTGAGCTCTTGAGTATTTGTTTATGAAAACGTCTTACAATGTGTCCAACGTGAGAAACACCTCGACCAGCATCTTCAGCAAATCAATTTATGACACAACACTCAGAAACCCAACCAAAAAAACATATTTAATTCAATTTTAAACTTCCATCTTCCGTATGTTTCACTGACATTCTAAGGTTTTGCCTTCTGCTTCACAGCAATTAAACCAATTCTTGGACTACAAGTCGACACTCAAGACAAAAAACAAAGGAAACTGCGAAGAGACAAAGTCCAGTTCAAAATTTCTACTTAAAATACAGTACCAAAGGTTCCATTCTTTAAATAAAAGTCCTAGGTAAAAGCTGGTTAAGATACATTGGTTGTGCACAAAGACACGCCGTGCTATTGATTTGAGCTGGAGTCTTACTTATTTGAGAGAACAATGCTGGTGAAAGGCGACATTTAAATCCTATGTGAGCTATCGAACCAGTAGTGAGGAGTAGCAGCAGTGGGGATGAGACGATACAAACCGTTCAATCAAATGCGTAACAGATTAAATATGTATAGAATAAAATATGCATTAGCTGAGCACGGAGTGCAGACTAAGATGAGAATGTCCAGATTAGGATTTTGGGCAGACAAACGTCGGCCTCTCAGGAGTCTGGCTGGGAGCTTTTTGGGAAAACCGGTTAAAAGGTGGTTCGGCTCTTCAGATTAGTAGTATAATATCATTTTCATGCGCTCACCAAAAGTGCTGCGTTACAGCGAGAAATGTTTTCCCCCCCCTCCTTTATGCAACAGTGCCTCCTGTGATGAGTAGTTCATAGGCGGGATCTCTGCTCCTGCGGCACAGGACGACACACGCACAGAGCATGCCCAGCATCTGCAGGGGGAAAATACATCCTGGTTAAAATCCCTTTTCAGGCCACAGAGGGCCTCAAGGTGTTGGTTGTATTGCTCGTGACTTAAACAATAGTTAGGTTAAACTCTGCTCGAAGCTATGCGGCGGGGGAGAAAAAAAAAAAAAAAAAAGTCATCTGCATGGAAATGTTTGCCAAGAACAAACTAACACAAACTCATCTACAATATAAAAAAAAGAAAATGACAAAAAAAGTTGCTCAAGACGGAGAGTGCCAACACTGCAGGGAACAGGTTTACTGTGCGTTTCAGCGCCACACAGTTTGACTTCTGTTTACTCCGTTTCAGTCGTCTGCCATTCGAATTCAGTACCAGTGACGCGTCAATCCTCTGTGTGACTGAAGGACGCTGAGAGGACTGTGTCCCTGTGGCTCGGTCAGTGGCTTTTGGTCAGTTTCAAAGTAAAAGAAGAGGATTTGGAAAAGGCTGCAGGGGCTGTGACTGTGCGCTCGGTTTATCCCGCCGCGTTCTCGTATGGATGAGAAAGTCTCCAACGTGATGACGTCACAACTTGAACCCGTGACTTCAACCTGAGGGTCGGCTGTCGGTGTTTGTTTAAGACATCAGCGCGACGTGTCAGTCTCGGCGTGTGACTACAGTTTATCAAGTGAAGCCGATTTCAACATGTAAATACTCCAATCATAAATCTTTAAAAAAAATAATAAATCATTTGGCACAGATCAAGTAATAAATATTCAGCTCACGGGCACAAGATTCACCTCAGGGAAATACGTTTTTTTTCTCCATTCAAGGTGCCTTTAATGTCACTATTACAAAGTGTGACAACTCGCGTAATGGGAGACGATATCTGGACACTATTTAAATACCTGGATGGCAGCAAATGTCAGTGTGGTCCAGATGACGTACATCATGATCTCCTTCAACTTCTCTACAACCAGAGCTTTACAACCCTACACACACACACACACACACACACACACACACACACACACACACACACACACACACACACACACACAATGTTCATCCTTATTCACACAAACCTAAAGGAAGTTCATGAATTAAAAACTCAGCTTTCATTCATAAGACAATTGACAAAGTACTTCTTGGTAGAGGTCTTCAGGATGAGTTAGGGACCCTGTGCAGATCCCAACATGAGCTTGGCAGCAGCTGATGGGCACGCTGTTGTTTTTGGACTCTTTGTACCAGGGTGTATTCTGCCAGTCGGAATAATTGTGGATCCCACAACACTGAAGCTGAAATGGAAACAATGAAAAGTCGAGGGGGCGGCATCAATTATTTGCAAACTGGCCCAGGAGACAAACAATACCAGAACGCGGGCGGCGGAGGAGACGGGATATTTGTCCTCACCTGTCGCTGAACATAGTCGATGGCGCGGCTCTGCGCGTTGCTGTTGGTGCCGTTGTACTCATCGTAAACTTTCAGAATGGAACCATTGACCTCGTCTTCAACCTAAATATTATTAGGAGGGTTAAGACTGTACGTCTGTTGGCAGGCCATTCAACACAACACGAGACAACGTCGCAGCAGACGGAAATTTCTTGGCTCCTTGTCACAACCTTGGCTGACGGTGAGCTCCATCAGAAAGATCTGCTGTGTCACTTCAAGTGTGTTGCCTGCATTCGAATGTCTCACCTTTGCTCTGTAAATATATCCAAGAACCACCACAGCCACTTCTGTCATGAACACCAGCAGGAGAATGACGACAAACTGTGGATTGTATTTTGAGATGGAGGACAAACAGAGCGCAGACACTCGATAAAGTGGATTGTCAGGTGACTGATTACTTCTGTTTTTGCATGTCGGTCAAACGTAAACACATCCTGACTAAGTCACCGGCGCATTAAGATAGCAGCCGCCAAATCAGTTTACCGACCGTCGTGAGAGCACAGTGACTTTCTCTCACTGTCGCACAGCAGCCGATGAGCCCGATGATGAAGAGGAGCGCCCCCACAGCGATGATGATCACCGCCGGGATCAGGGTGTAGACGTCTTCGAAGAAGTGGTCGTAGTCGTCGTACGTAATGAAGACGTAGGCTCCAACGTAGCACAGGATGCCAGCAGCAGCCTGAAAGTGACCGGGGAGAAAAAGAAGAAGAAGAAGAAAACGTCACCATCACTGGCGGAGGAGACGGAGAGTTTGGTGTGGGTTCTGTAAGCAGATAGAAATCTGTGTTTCACCAACACCAACATTTAACAGTACTTCTTATTTCACTAATTTCATTTGGCAATAGCAGGTTTTTTTTTTACAGACACAGTTTTACATTCAAAACATGACATGGCCAGATCACATACTGCAGGCTAAAATGTGTTTATTACAATACTAATTGATCAAGAGAATGAAGTATAAACCAACTAACCAAGAGTTCGATTTCTCTGGAGGTCCACCAGCCTATATGCTTCCTGCTTCAAAACAGCAGGTTGGAATGAGTGGCCTTTACCAACTTATTCTGCTGAGCAGATTTATGGAGACACATTCAATAGATTCAGGTCTGTGGGAGCAAAACGACTCCAGGACCTTCAACTCTGATCTACAGGACATGAGTACAGCTGCGGTACCAAGCAGAGAGGCTACGCATACATTATATATTTATATTAATAAATCATATTTTGGAACCAAGTAGGGAAATTGAGGGCAACAGTTTCACCTTTCGCTGACTTGAGGTCCATGTGTTATTACTAAGAGAAGTGGCTTATATTCCAAGAGGAGAATCTTATCACACCTTTATGAAAGTGAACATCTATTCTTTTTCTTTGATGAGAATGAAATGAGCTTTTAACATTGAGGATGGAATCAAAAGCAGGCTGCTTATAAGACTTGCTGCAGGTTTTTCCAAATAAGAGTTGGTATCATCCACAAAGTAAACCACGAAAACTCGCTTTGCTACAAATATTGACAGAAAGATAGTTATTGGCGTTACACTGCTAAATGTTTAATTACATTGGTTAATATAAGCAATTCACCTGTACCGATTAGTTAGTTTCAAAGCATCTTTCTTATAAAAACAATAAAGTAGATTAGAAGTTTTCTCTCTTAAAATGTTCAAACTATTGCCAACCAAATGGATATCTAATTATTTGAAAAAATGTTTTTGTCAATTATGACTTAAGTATAATTTGAATCATGTGATCTACTTAAGTGTGCGCAAAAAGGCATACATGAAATATTACATTCCCTAAAAGTACTGAAACGCAGTAATCGGTTACTCTGGTCACAATATTTTATTTTATGACGAGTAAAACTGCGCACCTGTAAAAGCACAAGCGCTTAAATGACGATTCAATGACTTTTACCATGAAGAAAACTACGGTGTGTATCAGTGCTGAAGTGAGAGGTCTCAGCGGTCCGCTGGTGTTTCTGATGATCTGTCAAGTCAACTTCAGCAACGCAGTGAACACGCGCTTCAGTCCACTGCGTCAAAACAAACCCAACAACCAGCGGGAGGAAGGGTCGTCTGCCGCAGCCGGACGGGGACACGGGGACACGGGGACACACACACACACACACACACACACACACACACACACACACACACACACACACACACACACACACACACACACACACACACACACACACACACACACACACACACAGCTAAGCTGCTACGCTAACGGCTGCTGCGCCATGACGCATGTTTCAAAAGTGGCGCAAAGCGGCGCACTTACCCAGAAGATCAGGTTCAAGAAGACCAGGACTGTCTTCGACGACGTGATGCCACACTGCCCCATCTCCGACACGGGCTGCTCGCGCTGTCTGAGCCCGGAAATGATGCGAGGTTCTACTCTGACATGACTCCACCAGCTGCTCCACACACCGCTGACTCAGTGTGTCAGTGTGAGTGCGTGCGTGTGTGCGCGCAGCGCAAACTCAACAGCTGTAAAGACGCACAGGCTCACCACCGCACGCACTCAAAAAAACATCGCATGTTAGAAGGTGAATCACCAGCATGTCTCGCATCGAACACTTGCAGCTAAAACAAAGTATTTTATTGTGATTTGATCATAATAAATTAAAAAAAAAGCACGTGGACGTATTCCAAAATTGCAATGGCAGTGTTTTACTGACATCTACTGGTATGTTCAGATTTGGATTCGTTCTGTCCTTGCGTCTCAAAAAAAAAAAAAAAAAGACATACAGAGGAAACGTTCATTCTGAGAAACATTTATTTGTTTTAGATTCATCGCAAATATTTTTGCAAGTATTTTAAAACTTTTTTTCTTGGTTCATTCTTTATTATTTTAACTCATACTTCGTGAGAAAAAGCAAACATATTACAATGTATCACAAGACCAAGATGTCTTTTAAACCAGAAGCCATGAGTATCACAAAGTACATTTTGTGGGGCAGTGGTTAGGACTGAATGTAACTGATTTGAATCCAAGTACTTTGCGTGTTTATTCCCCTGATAGTGTGTATTTGCTCTGTGATGAAATGGTGGCCCATCATTCCTTCAGCTATTGTTAGCAGGGATCAGGCTCACTGACCTGGGACCCTAGGACCTTGGAAAAAAAAAAAAAAAAAAAAAAAAATGCAGTGAATACAAATAAAAATACAGATATAATGTTATTTTTTCTCAAACAAAGTACAAAGTAAAAAGTACCTCTCTGTTGAAGGGCAGAGCTGGTAAGAGTACCAAAGCTGAACCTGAACAGGACGCCAGTTCATCACAGGGCAACCAAACAGACAGTCTCAAACACACACATGCATTGTTCATACACAATACGGTCGATTTAGATTTATGCTTGTCTTTGGAGTGGAGGAATCCAGAATATCGAAAGAAATCTTATGCACACCGACGAAGAACGTCTAAACTCCATACATAGAAGAACATGTATGGTTTCTTTACAGATGCAAATCTAATCCTGAAAAACTCAGAGCAGCTAATACCACAGCCCCAGTCCAGCTCTAAAGAGAAATATGAAGTTTTAATAGTGAATGAAGCAAAGAAAAATATTTTCTCATTATCAACCGTAGCACGCAGTTCTTTCAGAAATAACACCGACAGTTGTTTTCTGTGTTTTTCTTCCTACTTCATATCTTTGTATTTGTTCCATTTGACAAGCAAGTGCCGACTTTAATTCATAGCTTTAACACTGGAGAAGCTCAAATCAGCATGTGTCCCAAATATCTTGTCCCAGTGACTGAAGTGTGGCGCAAAGTTGGTATTGGGTCTCTGATGGTGCACGTCATGTTTGCTGGGCCCTCCATAAATGTCAAACGGTATCAGACGCGACGTGGACCAGGGAAAATCATAGCCACAGTGATCCTCAACGGAAACATACACATGTACCACCATGAAGACCCACGTGGTGAGCAGATGGCATCTTAAGAGCACAGGATTCAGGGTGGTCCAGAAGCCCACTGTGACGAGCTCCCACCCGCCGAGGCACTGAGTGGCGAGGGCGAAGGGCGACGAGTATTTGTGATGGATGGCGTGGAAGGTGACGTACAACCAGCGGATCCTGTGGTGGAGCAGGTGCCAGATGTAATACTGGAAGTCGAAGAGCAGCAGGTTGCTTATCACCCCGGCAATCAGCTCCAACAGGGATGGGGCCTGGTCCGGCAGGTCCACCGGGGGTCTCCATGCCCACTGGGCCACTGAGGCTGGGAGCACAAGAAACACATGGTTGTGCAAGGTGACGCCGGCACAGTGCAGCAGCGTCGAGGCTGTAGGCCGGCGGCTCGGTTGCATTTTGAATTGCTGTACCCATCTCCACCTGTCTCCCACGATGTCACACACAAGGAAAGGGATGCAGATGATAAAGTAGGAGGAAACCGTCAGCACAACGGGGAAGAGAGGAGATCTCAAGTAGTCCCTGTAGTTGAGTCGCAGGTTGTCCCATATTGGCTGCAGCAAGTTGTCTTTTCCTAAGGTGTTTATCCAAGCGTGTGCCTTCGTATCGGCAAGATCCATCCTGAAGTAAAGACCACTATACCAATTGTGAGGAATGCAGTTGATTCAGCCAGAAAGAACAATATTGGTCCTGTGGGTGGTGCGTGCTCGTGCCTCACTCTCAGTGTGGTGTCAAGTGGCAGTGGAGCCAAACAAATTATTCATTCACCCGGGGGTCACAGCTAGAGCCGGCCTCATGCCACATCAACCGCTTCTCCTGGGACGTTGTGGTAATTCAATTCAGCTTGTTGATATAGCGTCAAAAAAAACATTGTCACCTTAAAGGGGACATATCATGCTAAATCCACTTTTTTAGCCCTTAAATGCATTTTGTTGCGTGTTTAGAAGTACAGAAAAGTTCAAAGTAGTCTCTTCAGGTGCTCCGTTGATATCTTTATATTCTGTTTTGCTCATATTTTGCAATCTGTTTCGATTTTTCTATTCTCTATTACGTTTTTTGAACAATGACGTCACAGTATTCGCAGCGGAACTGCCAAATTAGGACATCGACACTTCGAGCAATCCGCCATTTTTGTTTCTCGCTGCGATTTTGTAGTCCAACCGAAGTTACGAGAGGATAAGTTGAAATGTTCGGTTGTTGGATGTAGTAACCCACAAGCTTCGTTACACCGTCTCCCAGCATCAGAACCTTTTCGAAGTGCCTGGTTGAGTTTTATTTTTCACAGAAATGTACCCACATCTGTGGGTAAGGTCATTTTTGTGTGCGCTAAGCACTTCAAGAATGACTGCTTCAGCAACCTCTGCCAGTATAAAGAAGGATTTGCCGAAAGACTTGGTCTGATTGAGCGGTCAGTTCCTTCTATCTATGGAGACGACGAACAGAGCACTTCGGTAAGCTGTATATAACGCTAAAAAGTGTGATGATAAGACGTCCCTGTCATTGTTTTGTTAGCATTAGCAGTTGCACCGTCTTCATATGTTAGCGCTGTGTGCTCGTTTTAGATTATAATGTAACTTCTGTGTTAAATAGTCGTTGTAATACAGGCAGTATTGTAGTAGTGGGCATACTGCCGTCAAGTGAGCCGGCGTTCGCTGAAGCAGCGTCAACTGAGCCCGCACTTGTTTCTTGCTGCGCTTTTTGTAGCGTCTTTTTGGTAAAGCACAAGGGAGTGTACGGCCGCAATGCTGAAAGGGAACCCTTCAAAATAAAAGCCCAGGAAGCAGCGATAGACAGATAGAGAGGTAGAAGGGATGGATGGATGAATGGATGGTCGGATGGATGGATCAGTGAAAATAAACCCTTCAACCCTTGTTTTCAATGAAAATTAATGTCTTATAGGTTTACACCTTATTTCACTTCAGTACAATACTAGACATGCTCCTTTATTACTACAAGCAATATGAAAGGAAATTACTGTAGAAATTTGGAGTAAATTGCTGTTAAACATAGGATCTAACCATCGAAAGTAATGGTCTCTTGCCTGTATTCAATTGGCCATAAAAATGAATTCCTTATAGGTTTGCTCCTAATTTCACTTCAGTACAATACTAGACATGTTCATTTATTACTACAAGCAATATGAAAGGAAATTACTGTAGAAATTTGGAGTAAATTGCTGTTAAACTTGGATCTGACCATCGAATGTAATGGTCTCTCGCCTGTTTTCAATTAGCCATAAAAATTTATTCCTTATAGGTTTACTCCTTATTTCACTACAGTACAATACTAGACATGCTCCTTTATTACTACAAGCAATATGAAAGGGAATTACTGTAGAAATTTGGAGTAAATTACTGTTAAACATAGGATCTGACCATCGAAAGTAATGGTCTCTTGCCTGTTTTCAATTGGCCATAAAAATGAATTCCTTATAGGTTTACTCCTTATTTCACTTCAGTACAATACTAGACATGTTCATTTATTACTACAAGCAATATGAAAGGGAATCACTGTAGAAATTTGGAGTAAATTACTGTTAAACATAGGATCTAACCATCGAAAGTAATGGTCTCTTGCCTGTTTTCAATTGGCCATTCAAATGAATTCCTTATAGGTTTGCTCCTAATTTCACTTCAGTACAATACTAGACATGTTCATTTATTACTACAAGCAATATGAAAGGAAATTACTGTAGAAATTTGGAGTAAATTGCTGTTAAACTTGGATCTGACCATCGAATGTAATGGTCTTTCACCTGTTTTCAATTGGCCATAAAAATGAATTCCTTATAGGTTTACTATTTAATTCACTTCAGTACAATACTAGACATGTTCCTTTATTACTACAAGCAATATGAAAGGGAATCACTGTAGAAATTTGGAGTAAATTACTGTTAAACATAGGATCTAACCATCGAAAGTAATGGTCTCTTGCCTGTATTCAATTGGCCATAAAAATGAATTCCTCATAGGTTTGCTCCTAATTTCACTTCAGTACAATACTAGACATGTTCCTTTATTACTACAAGCAATATGAAAGGAAATTACTGTAGAAATTTGGAGTAAATTGCTGTTAAACTTGGATCTGACCATCGAATGTAATGGTCTCTTGCCTGTATTCAATTGGCCATAAAAATGAATTCCTTATAGGTTTGCTCCTAATTTCACTTCATTACAATACTAGACATGTTCATTTATTACTACAAGCAATATGAAAGGGAATCACTGTAGAAATTTGGAGTAAATTACTGTTAAACATAGGATCTAACCATCGAAAGTAATGGTCTCTTGCCTGTATTCAATTGGCCATAAAAATGAATTCCTTATAGGTTTACTCCTTATTTCACTTCAGTACAATACTAGACATGTTCATTTATTACTACAAGCAATATGAAAGGGAATCACTGTAGAAATTTGGAGTAAATTACTGTTAAACATAGGATCTAACCATCGAAAGTAATGGTCTCTTGCCTGTTTTCAATTGGCCATTCAAATGAATTCCTTATAGGTTTACACCTAATTTCACTACAGTACAATACTAGACATGTTCCTTTATTACTACAAGCAATATGAAAGGAAATCACTGTAGAAATTTGGAGTAAATTACTGTTAAACATAGGATCTAACCATCGAAAGTAATGGTCTCTTGCCTGTTTTCAATTGGCCATTCAAATGAATTCCTTATAGGTTTACACCTAATTTCACTACAGTACAATACTAGACATGCTCCTTTATTACTACAAGCAATATGAAAGGAAATTACTGTAGAAATTTGGAATAGACACAAAACTAATCATAAGAGTGATACATACATGTCATTATCACACACACAGAAATATAAAAATAGGAAAAAGAAATGATGAATAAAAGAAATAGATACAATAAAAGGGGGGATCTGTCAGGGTGGATCGTGTGTTTATCTGAATATTCCATAAAGGGTCGCCAGAAAGTGAAAATCTCATCTTTTCCCATTTAATATAGGTCAGAACCTCATGAAGCCAACTATTATGCGTTGAGGGAAGGCATGTTTCCACTTAAATAAGATAAGACGTCTCGCTAGTAGCGTTGATGAGGCCATTACACGACATTTAGCTGCCGGCAAGCTCGATATAGAGAGGGGAGGGCATCCAAAAAGAACCGTGCATGGGTCCGGGTCAAGGTCCAGGTCAAGCACCACCGACAGTGTGTGAAAGACCTGATGCCAAAAACCAACAAGACTAGGACATGACCAAAACATATGCGTGTGATTAGCAGGTGATTGAATGAACCTGTTGCAACTGTCCCTGACAGAAGGGTAAATCTTGGCAAGTCTAGCATTAGTGTAGTACACTTGAAAGAGAACTTTGCATTGCAGTAGACCATGCCAAGCACAAATTGAAGAGTCAACACTGAACAACAAATGTCTACAGTAATTCCCTTTCATATTGCTTGTAGTAATAAATGAGCATGTCTAGTATTGTACTGAAGTGCATTAAAGAGTAAACCTATAAGGAATTCATTTTTATGGCCAATTGAATACAGGCAAGAGACCATTACTTTCGATGGTTAGATCCAAGTTTAACAGCAATTTACTCCAAATTTCTACAGTAATTTCCTTTCATATTGCTTGTAGTAATAAATGAACATGTCTAGTATTGTACTGTAGTGAAATAAGGAGTAAACCTATAAGGAATAAAGTTTTATGGCTAATTGAAAACAGGCAAGAGACCATTACTTTCGATGGTTAGATCCTATGTTTAACAGTAATTTACTCCAAATTTCTACAGTGATTCCCTTTCATATTGCTTGTAGTAATAAATGAACATGTCTAGTATTGTACTGAAGTGAAATTAGGAGCAAACCTATGAGGAATTCATTTTTATGGCCAATTGAATACAGGCGAGAGACCATTACTTTCGATGGTTAGATCCTATGTTTAACAGTAATTTACTCCAAATTTCTACAGTAATTTCCTTTCATATTGCTTGTAGTAATAAATGAACATGTCTAGTATTGTACTGTAGTGAAATAAGGAGTAAACCTATAAGGAATAAAGTTTTATGGCTAATTGAAAACAGGTGAAAGACCATTACATTCGATGGTCAGATCCAAGTTTAACAGCAATTTACTCCAAATTTCTACAGTAATTTCCTTTCATATTGCTTGTAGTAATACATGAACATGTCTAGTATTGTACTGAAGTGAAATTAGGAGCAAACCTATAAGGAATTCATTTTTATGGCCAATTGAATACAGGCAAGAGACCATTACTTTCGATGGTTAGATCCTATGTTTAACAGTAATTTACTCCAAATTTCTACAGTGATTCCCTTTCATATTGCTTGTAGTAATAAAGGAACATGTCTAGTATTGTACTGAAGTGAATTAAAGAGTAAACCTATAAGGAATTCATTTTTATGGCCAATTGAAAACAGGTGAAAGACCATTACATTCTATGGTCAGATCCAAGTTTAACAGCAATTTACTCCAAATTTCTACAGTAATTTCCTTTCATATTGCTTGTAGTAATAAAGGAGCATGTCTAGTATTGTACTGTAGTGAAATTAGGTGTAAACCTATAAGGAATTCATTTGAATGGCCAATTGAAAACAGGCAAGAGACCATTACTTTCGATGGTTAGATCCTATGTTTAACAGTAATTTACTCCAAATTTCTACAGTGATTCCCTTTCATATTGCTTGTAGTAATAAATGAACATGTCTAGTATTGTACTGAAGTGAAATTAGGAGCAAACCTATGAGGAATTCATTTTTATGGCCAATTGAATACAGGCGAGAGACCATTACTTTCGATGGTTAGATCCTATGTTTAACAGTAATTTACTCCAAATTTCTACAGTAATTTCCTTTCATATTGCTTGTAGTAATAAATGAACATGTCTAGTATTGTACTGTAGTGAAATAAGGAGTAAACCTATAAGGAATAAAGTTTTATGGCTAATTGAAAACAGGTGAAAGACCATTACATTCGATGGTCAGATCCAAGTTTAACAGCAATTTACTCCAAATTTCTACAGTAATTTCCTTTCATATTGCTTGTAGTAATACATGAACATGTCTAGTATTGTACTGAAGTGAAATTAGGAGCAAACCTATAAGGAATAAAGTTTTATGGCTAATTGAAAACAGGCGAGAGACCATTACGTTCGATGGTCAGATCCAAGTTTAACAGTAATTTACTCCAGATTTCTACAGTGATTTCCTTTCATATTGCTTGTCGTAACAAATGAGCATGTCTTCTATTGTACTGATTCAGATTAGGTGTAAACCTATAAGGAATTCATTTTTATGGCCAATTAAAAACAAGGGTTAAAGGGTTTATTTTCACTTTTGTGTCTGTACAGATATTGCATTCGATCCATCCATCCGTCCGTCCAATTATTTTGTCACTCTGTCTTTCTGTCTGTCTATCGCTGCTTCTTGGGCTTTTATTTTGAAGGGTTCCCTTTCAGCATTGCGGCCGCACGCTCGCTTGTGTTTTACCGTAAAGGCGCTTTTAAAAGAGCAGCAAGAAACAAGTGCGGGCTCAGTTGACGCTGTTTCAGCGAACGCCGGCTCACTTGACGGCAGTGTGGGCATGGATGGAGAAGTTAGTGTAAATATAGTAACACACCATTGCGTTACATCCATATGAAGACGTTGTTCTGCAGGTGCATCATCGTCATTTTCATCTGGCTCCGCCGGGTCCGACTCTGGCTCCAACATGTATGGCTGGATGGACAAATCTTCCGTTGTTGACATTTTGTAAATAATGTGTGAATATAAAGTTTCTGCGCCGCTAGATAATTGTATCTGTTCTATCAAACTACAAAGATGGCCGAACAGGGTGGAGTTGAACCGAGTGTCACCTCTGCAACCTGGAGAGGATGCGGGGTATGAAGTGTGTCATTTGCATTTGAAGAGACCGCCCCAAAACGAGTTGCTCTCAGAAGCGCATCAGAAAAGGGGTAGAAAAGGGGCCTGTGGAGCTCTAATAATGAGGAATTCAGACCCAAGCATTGCAGTTCCGCTTTATATAGACCACAACTGTATGATTTATATGTAAAAAGGAAGGATTTAAAAGCATGATATGTCTCCTTTAAGGCACAAATACAGACAAAAAACCAACAAACAATTATTCGACATGAGCAACATATGGGTAAGAGTAGAAAGGAAAAAACAACTTGCTCTTACCAGGAAGAAACCTTTGCAGAGCAAATTACCCACAGTATACTCTGTATGAGTCCAAAAAGACCTTAGAGGAGAATCGATGGAGAAAATAGTGTGTATATTTTATCTAGTCAGTGAAAACCATCAGTCTTGATCATTATTGGGTCTACGTGTCTATGTGACCTTAACACCTTGACGCTCAGACTTGCAACCAAGAACTCCTTTTGCTTATCTTTTTTTTTATTTTTGTTTATTTATTTATTTTACTTTGCTCTGTAAAACTTTATTTAAAAATGTTAGAAATAAAAAGTAAAAAAAAAAACAACATCCAGGATGTATTGGTCACCGACAGTTTGGAAAAGCAGGCTTGAAATCCGAGGTTTGCAGGTTCAACTCCCATGGTCAACAGGCTACCGGTGAGAATGTGAGCAACACCTCTGACCCCCAGCAGCCCACTGCAGCTCAGGTTAACTCTGAGATCAGAGAAGGGGATCTATAAATCTTTCTTTCTTGTTTATTATTAAAGCAAATTAACATTTGTTGAAATAAAACTCCTCACTCAGTTTTAGCGAAAGCGTTGAACTTAACGGAACATATACCGAAGACTACATAAAGCCTTCGTTTAATTGAAACCAGGTGATCAGACTGCTCAAGTGATCACTGGAATCATGGCGGCACGCTGAGGTCAGCAGTCTCACTCCCACAGCGAGATGGTGGCTAGACCCGCTGGCCGACGCGCCTTTCTTTGTAGAATTTGTCCGTTTCTGCCAACAAAGCTACCGCTGGCTAAGTTGACCACACAGAGGTCATGTTCATTGTAAGAGGAATTAAGGTCAATCTGTATTCGAGATTGGCCAAATCCGTCTCAAACAAAGCCACGGCGAGCCAAACGTTGAACGCCTCGTAATGACATCAAGCAGTGGGTTGGCAGGGTGATTGGCCGGTCAGCACTGTCGCCTCACAACTGGGAGATCTCACTATGAGTCTTGGTCAGGACATTTCTAACTTGACCTGCATATGTGTGTGTGTGTCTGTGATAGAGGTTGTGTGCGTTTTGTGTTAGCCTTGTGACGGACTGGTGACCTGCCCAATGTGTTGCCGTACCTTTTCTTTTGGTGTCGGACTGAAAGGATTCAGCTCGCCCCAGATGTACTGTACCGTGTATATGTTTGCACATTGCATATGTTCACAATAAAGATTTTGTTGAAAACATTGAGACATTTTATGCAGATATATGAAAACAAAGGCCGACCACTGACAATGCAATAGTCAAGTATCAAATGTGTTTTTTTGGGGGAATGCTTTTCACTTTTACTTGAGTATGGTGTCATTTATTTTTTTTTTTTACATCCGCCAAGGACACACTAACATCATTGGTGTATATTTGTTTGTCTGTCTGTATGTCTGTTCGCAAGATTACGTCAAAACTACTGCACAGATTTTGTCGAAATTCTCAGATTTCTTTTCTGACTCCAGGTCAACCTTTGGTGGACGTCAGAAATCTGATTGCTCTTGTTTGTTTGACAAATTCACTTTGAATCCTTTAAGTGTATTTGCAGGTCAAACAAGTGTGTGTGTGTGTGTGCGTGTATGCTTGTGTGTGTGGGTGTGTGTGTGTGTGTGTGTGTGTGATTTTCCTGACACATTACACCCTCCCAAACTCCAGAGGGCGACAAACCCTCATAAGCTGAGGATCTTTTTAATAGCTTGTGACCAAACTCTTCATAACCCTCATACTGTGCAGTGTCGTCCGTCCACGTCCTGGATATATTTGTGATCCTCAAACACCAGCAACCGTTAGTCGCTTGTGAAGTCGTAAAATTCCTGCGCGGTGTTTGGCATAAATTCAGTTGACAGAGAGTGAAGTCCTTTTCAAACGATCTTTCTAAGCTTAAAAAATCGGGTCAAAAGCTTCAGCAGGAGGTTTGTGATTATCTGAGGTAATGCCATGTTTCTCTTTCAACTGTAAATGACGAGCGCAGTGTTAGAAACAGAGATTCCGAAACCGCTTGTGAAGTTTAGCTATCTTAGCTTAGAAAGCTACTATATTACTGTTATTGTGAAATTTGCCAGCGTCAGATCGAAGTGTTTCCACTTATGGTTTGGTCGTTTAACCCAATGTATTTCAACTCTCGGTCAGTCATGTGTAGTAATAAAACGTGATCAGGTTCCTCATTTTTATCCTAAAGTGAGCATATGTTGTCAAATGTATGTTAATTGTATTTAAAAGTATGGTTAGTAAAACAGTGGGTTTGAAATCGGTGGCCTCATGTGTAATACATCTAAAGTATATGAGCGTTTACCAGTTTTAATGAAATTGCATTTATATTCCATTATATTCGAATTGATTGTGATGCACCAGTATTAATAAGAAAAATCACCCCAAGTGAGACAGCTGTTCTGTGACCTGAGCACATCCAGGACCTCTCAGAATTATTTCATCCACCCGTCCATCCGCCTTCCATCCACAGGCCTCTTTTTCCAGTGCTGGGTGCTGCAGCCGAGCTCATTGATGGGATAAGATTCACTTTGGAAAAGTCCTCAGTTCATCACAGGGCAAACACAGACAGTCACTCCCATTCACACCTGTAAGCTTTAAGGAAAACGTGCAGACACAGCACACATAAGCCTGGCTTTGACTTGAACCCACAACTTTTCTGTATGAGGCTGAACTGCTGTTTAGAGCTTTCCTAAACACACTGTGCTAGAAAGTTTCTATTAGCTTCTAATATATCATGTGGATAAGTATTTCCCAGGCATTTATTACATGTCAAATGTTCAAAATGCCTTTGACATGTCATTACAGATACAATGTCATTATGAATTGTATTAAGTTCTCTTTATCATTTTTACTATTTAATTATTAGTTGGTACTGTTGTACTTTAACTGGCGATCTCAAAAAAAAAACAAAAAAAAAAAAATCCAGCTTTCCTTTGGTCAAAATGTAACTACAGGCAGAGTCAACTGAATTTGTTCTAGTCACAATGACTTTGCAGTTTTCTGGATTTACGATCCACAAACACATGAATTGTGAAATGAACTGCGTTTTCTGTTAGTGTTGTTGTAGATACTAAAATGGTCATATAAAGGTTGAGTCACTGTTGTTTCACATGCAGGAATGCAGTATATTATGCTATGTTCAAGATTTTGTCTGCTTTAATATAACATGGTTAACGAGTTATATTCTTGAAGCCACTCTAAATCAAAAGCTAAAACCCTCATTATGAAAATCTGTAAGTGCTCTGAAGTGCTCACAACCAATATGTGAAACGGGACCCTTTAAACACTAGCATTTGGGTGGCTGTTGATTGTAAGAATTGTTTTTACTTTGGCCTCTTTGTTAAAAAAAAGAAAAAGTAAGACATCTGAGCTCAATATTTTCAGTTTTGTGTAATAAATCAAACTTTCCTGAGGTTTCACCATTTGAATTAAATCCTGCAAATAATTAACTTTTTTTATGTTTTTTTTTTTTTATTAGATGCAACATTAAATACCTCTAAAAGTTATGTTTTGCCTTTCTTCATTCAGGTGTTGGTAACAATGGAGAATGGTGGTGGAGAGAAGACTGAAGACGTTGAATCCAACCCTGCTCTGAGTACACAACCGCTGTGCCGTTTCTTCTCTCAAGGACGCCACTGCAATTTTGGGGAGAGATGTAAATTCGTACACGCTAGAGGTGATGGCAAGATCCATGAAAGGAAAGCTGTCCGGGCAAACAACCGGACTGAGGCCCCGCCTACAACCTCACCTGGTGGAGAAGTAGGCCATGGGCTGCCTCCCCTACATAAAGCCGTTGCTGCGCCAGCCGCTTCACGCCGACCCTGTCGCTATTTTATCTCGGGCCACTGCACCATGGAGGACAGATGTCGATTCTGGCATCCACCACAGCTCCCCTCAGTGGATGATCAACCTGTTTCTGTTCGTCGTACCAGGCCTGCACAAAAGAGTGCGCCGGTGTCTCGCCCCACCGCGTTTCAGGACGTGAAGCTTTGTGACATGACGGACAGCATCGCCAAGCAGCTTCGAGAAACGGAGATCCAGCAGCTGAAGAAGCGTTTTCCCACCGATCAGCTGATTATTCAAGAAAGAAGTGATGGCAAAGTGACTTACTACCGAGTAACTGTAGAGGCCACTGATCCTGACTGGGTAAACACTGTTTGTTTTTTTTCTTGTGCCGAGTGTTAAAAGCAAACCAAAAAAAAATTAATTTCTTTAATGCATTGGAGCTCGGTTTGGATTTAAGGAGCATCAACACGACACTTATATATTGTAGTACAAGAGCATGGCAGCCAAGAGATTAGAACAATTCATACAACACCATGAGATAAGCTGTACTCATTTCAGTTTGGTTGTGTGATTATGAATTAGGGCAGGATTTCAATCTGTGAAGTTAAATCACAGGAGACTGAACTAAGCTTTTTTCTTTTTTCTTCAAAAAAGAGAAACGAGGCAAAGTGGCACTCTTTTGAAATAAGTCACCCTGTGTAGAATAAACCTCAGTCAAAAGTTCCACTGAATTTCTATGAAGTCACTCTAATATTTCAACTGTAGGTTGACCAAGAACCATTTTTCGAATACTTTTAGTGCTTTTGTTGGTGGTTAGGTTACAGAGACAGTTACTTTTCATCTAATGATACTCTAACTTTGCATTTTAACTTTCAGCCTTTTGATCTGAAAGCAATTGATATCATGATGAGCTTTCCAGACAATTACCCCCAAGAGGTAAAGGCTTCCCTTATTACTTTGGTTTTCTTCATGGACATAAAATAAATGACTGACGTGTTTTGATGTGTTTCTCACAGATTTTTACATTGGATGTCCCACTGGATCAGGACCTACCACCGGTAATGGCAAGGTAGCATCTTTACTTTCGAGATGTTTATATATAATCTTTTATTTGACTGGCAATAAAAGTAATATGCTGTTTTTGTAAATCTTTGACCACGTAGACATGTGCAGCAATCATCACTGGAGTGGCTTCAGGCCAAGCATGCCACCAACCAGCTTTTGGGAAAAGTGGAGCTGCTTTTTCGACCTTTTCTTCGCTGGCTTGATCGCAGCTTGGAGAGGCTGTTCACTGAAGGAGCCAGGCAGGTGAGGCTGAACCCCTGTGACCAGCCTAACCCTAACCCTACCAAGTTGGGATTGTGTGTCTGGCATTTGCTGTTATTGAGATGGTTTTTTTTTTTTTTTTTTCAATCAGTTGAAAAAAGACATTGACTTGGAGAAAGCTGGACTACAGTTTATAACATATCAGGAGCTCCAGTCAACGGCGTGTGAAAAGTCCGAGCCTGCTTCAGACATGGCTGCTGCGGACGCAGATAAAGATGCCTGTGACGCGAGAGAGGCAGAGTGTCCAGATGATGAGGTGCCAGTGGAAGGAGAGGAACAGCAGGAGAGCGTCGAGTGTGATGAAGGGCAGCTGCAGGAGGAAGCGAGTCGTCTGGTGGAGAACATTAAGATTAGGGATCCTCGCAGAGGCACCGAGGTGAAGCTGCTGGGTCTGAGGCTGGGAGAGAACACCGCCACTGTATTCGCCAATCAGATCACCGTCTGTCTTCAGTGCAGTAGGTGAGGAAACTATAAAAAAATAAAAGTTAAGTGATTCATTGTCAAAGTGAAAGAAATTGTCCCTCATCGGTGTCTGCCGTTTTTTCAGGTGCAAGGTGACTGCAGACCTGACGCTCAACGGCAGGACACCCTGTGCAGCTCAGTGTGAGAATTGTAATGCGAGCATAAATGCAGCATTCAGGCCATGCATGCTCCATCATTACAGTGATGTTCTGGGATACTTGGACCTCCACAACGCCACCCCTACCGACCTTGTACTTCAGGACTGTGAACTCAGTGTCGGGTGCCTCAGCTGCTCGCTGGATGGCCCTCTGCAGGTAGCCAAACAGCCCCGTCCTACATCAGCACTGGGTGATAAACCCTGAATTTATCTAAAACTATTTCATTTGTGCCATTTTTTCCAGAATATCTTCTATGGAAAAGCCAAGGAGTTCAATTGCGAACACTGCCACAGCAAACTCAGCATCTTGGCCGAGAGCACCAGATTCCAGTTTATCCAGCCTCACAGCAACAAAACAGGTCAGGGCTCACCTACATTTGCTCTCAAAGGGGTTAGTAGTGGTCTAATTCTATATCTCACAACACCCAGCTGATATAGTTGGCTTTCTGACCAATCTTACAGAATTGAATAACTACCATTCAGTGGCTTATTTCATTGGATTGCGTCAGTCGTGCATTAATCTGCATGTTTGATGTAATTGCTCCATTGTTGTGTGGGTGTGTGCGATTGACATTGTAAAGTGCTTTGTGAATGCTCAAACAATTGAAAAGTGTGCCATGTAAGTGAAATACATTTAGTGTGTGTGTGTGTGTGTGTGTGTGTGTGTGTGTGTGTGTGTGTGTGTGTGTGTGTGTGTGTGTGTGTGTGTGTGTGTGTGTGTGTGTGTGTGTGTGTGTGTGTGTGTGTGTGTGTGTGTGTGTGGATCCATGCGCATACGTACTGTATATACAGGAACATATACAGTAGAAACTTTAGAATGTAGTTCAAACAGTGAAACCTCAGTATGTTTTAATGGTATTGACCGAAACTGAAATTATTAAACCTTTTTTTTTAATTTCCTAAAATCTTATGAAAAGACATTATCTTAAACTTCACAAGGTCAGATGCTCTTGTTATTGTTTTAACAGGAGCACTTAATGATCTCAAGTAAAATAGTTAGTAGTTATAATTTATAATATGGGTTGGATGTACAGATGTTACATATATGCATAGAAAGGATTATATTTCCTTATTTTGTTTTGTAAAACACTGGTGAAGCAATTTCAGATGCATTTTACAGACTGAAATGCGCAATATAGTATCCCAGTTAAGATATGTATACAAATCAACCTGAAAAGCCAAATTTAAAGTGATGTTTTTCTCTTCTTCTTTTTTTTTTGCAGGTCCAACTAATATTAATTACAAGACAATCCGAGATCCTGCTGTGCAAAAGGGGAAGCCACTGCCTGAAAAAGGAACATGCAAACATTACAAACAGAGCCATCGGTGGCTGAGGTATCAGCTTCCACTGTGACCCTTGAGACGTGTGCATATCAAATTTAGGATTGAATGGCGGCTCTGTACCTTTTGCTCTCAGGTTTCCGTGCTGTGGCCGGGCTTACCCCTGTGACGTGTGCCACGATGAGAACCAGGACCACCCCATGGAGCTCGCCTCCAGGATGATTTGCGGCTTCTGCGCCAAAGAACAGGTGAGTTAGAGATCTGCACTTTATTTACATTTAAGGCAGTTCACTGGGGAAAGAAAACCAAACAAACTAGCCAACAATCAAAAAAGCTAAGAGCACATAAATAAATCCAATAAATAACTCAATTTTCCTCAACAAAACTGTCCCCATAAATGTCATTGTAAAACTGATTTATGTGTATTAAAATAATAATATTATAGTAGAAGGAGCTCCTCAAATATTTGAATGTGTTTTGTTTTTTTCCAAGAGATACTCAAAAGAAAGTACAAATAGGAGCTTTTGAAGGTCTTTTGGTTGTGATCCTCCACACCCTCTGTGTTGCAGCCATACGGCAATGGAAAACCTTGCATCAGCTGTGGGAGCATGATGACAAGAGGAGCGCGCTCCTGCCACTGGGAGGGAGGCCTGGGATGTAGAAACAGAGTGAAAATGTCCAGGTACAGCTCTAATGACATCAGAGCAACATCATCCCCCCCCCCCCCCCCCCCCCAGTTGAATTGCTGCTATTTGAGCAGTAGAAAGATTTCAGAATGTGTTGTGGTGATGAGCCTGTTTTTTTTTTTTTTTTTATTATTTCCTCGACAGAAATGACCGACAGAAGTACAGCAACTCCAACAAAACGATTTCCAGGAAGGCAGCCAGTGAGAAGAACTAGTTTGGAGCCGTACTGCATGAATAATGGACAATTATTTCAATGAAATAATCTATTTGCTGAATAAATCATGTCAATGATCGTTCAGTGTGATGACTGTTTTTAATATTTAGACGTGATGAATGTTGGAGAAATTTGCCCCATTTTTTATTTTTTTTTTTGGAGACTGCCATTTAGTTGATTTTCATATTGGGTTCAAGCCCTTCCAAAGCGATAGAGGAAATGCATGCAGGTCATTTGATCCCATTACTGAGTTGGCACCCAGCCAGCTTGTTAAGGTAATCCTCTAATAGGAGCATATACGGTTTAGACGGGAGGGAGATGTTGCCCAAGATCAGTTTCTCTTCACCTTTTTTTCCCCATTCTTGGAAACTTTTCAGTTTGTGGCTGCCTCCCAAAGTCCTGATTAAGCACTTCATACCCGGTCTCAACAGATTTTTATAAATCGATTACTGTACCAGTCTTCCCAAGCAAGTGTTTTCCCCTCATGACTGAAATACTCTTGGGGTATTGCTCCTTGCAGTGGTGCCAGCTCCTCGATAATTCCCAAGTACTTGCTGACTGCACAAATCTGAGAAAGTGGGTTGTGTCCCAGACATCACGGCTTTAGTCCAGAGCTGAAAAAATGATGTTTGCTTCCTTTTGCCACATTTCCCATTTTGTCCTCAATTCTTACTGTTACATCAGATATGAAGGGGGACACCTTGAGTTGGTTTCTTTTTTTCAGGACATATTAGTCCGCAGATTTCATCAAACACTCTTTTATGAGCTCTCTATTGGTGTATTGCTTATTGATTTACTGAGAGGGGTGTCACAAAACTGCTGCTTCATCAAGGAATGTGTGACGTTTGGAAAATTCTTGCTGATTTCTTTGAACCCTTAAACAGCGCAAAGCAAACTTCACACAATAAAATGGAGGGTTTTACCTTTAACCTGTGGAACATTACTATAAAGTAATTAAATTCTACATTCTGAATCAACCTTTTTTAAACTTGGTTTTGAGGGTTAATTCATTATTTATATAGCATACATGGTAACAGCATCTTTATGGGACAAATCATGAAATCATGAGATTGTAGCTTTGTTTAAGGAAAATAATGAAAAGAGATGCAACAAGATAAATCTGTTAATTCAAATAAGAAGTTACGAGAGAGTAAAACAAATTCAAGACAACTTGGCCATGACCTTAATGAAGACATCACCAAAACAGGCTTCACTGTGGACATGTTGACTGCTGTACATGGTCAAACTTTTACGGAAGGCGAGTTTCATCGGAGATGACTCATGAAAAACAGCAGAGCTCATTTGCCAGTAGAAGAAGAAAACAGACTTTGAGGCACTTTCAAATGAAGTTTGGACATCCCAGACCTCAGCATGACGGTGACACACAAACAACATGCTGAAATACCATGCACAGCAACTCTTCAAAACCATCTGACTTAATGCTGCAAGGGTCCGGGGCTTTCAAAAGAAAGAAATCTTAAGTCTCATTATAGAGTTCTTTACAAGCGTGCAAATATGATTTTGTAAACCTCGAATCAAACAAAGATACCAACACCTTTTCCCCCACTCTGTGATATCTGGTAGCCCCCTTGGACACCAGGGTGGGAAGCATCATATTAATGTAAATGTATGTCCCAATGTTTTGTGTTGCATCAGTACCAAAAATATTGATACAACTTTCCATGTAATGTGGATTATTTGATTCATCCATTCATCTTCTACACCTTCATTCAGTCACTTGACAGGACCCTGGGCAAACAATCACACATAGAAGGAGGTTTGTGTCTCAAACTAAGATTGGAAAGCAGAAATATTTGGGGCATTGAAGATTATTAAAAAAATTTTTTTTAAATGTCTGTGTCCTCCTTTCTTGTCGAGACTGAAAAACTAACTTTTCAGCAGTTGGAAAAAGCTCTGTGTTTTGTTCTGTCTGACACATGTTCGTCTTTTGTTAATCTGCTTGTAAGGGTTTGTTTGTAGATGCGGACCTGCTGAAAACCTAAGCTGCTGCTCTGTTTGACTGAGAACAAAGCTCCTTCACTGGAAATCCACTATATAAGGCAAACGTTTGCTTGGATCATTAGAGTTGCAGCAGCAGCAGCAGCCTTCATCGAATTCAGCCGAGATGATGAACATCACAGAGCTACCGCTGGAGCTCCTGCCCTCCAGGAACTCAGACCGTCTCCTGCAGCCTCTGTGGCATTACCTGCTTTTTCACCACCGGGCCCTTGTGTCGTCTCCATTTTTTCCTGTTTTAGTGGCCTTTTCCAGCTACTTCCTCTTCAGTGTACCTTTTGCTATACTGGACCTCTTGGGAGAAAGGGTGCCGCGGTTCCACCAGTACAAGATCCAGCCAGACAGGAAGCCAACAGTGGCAATGATGATGAGGAGCTGCCGAACAGCTTTGTATAACCACATCTTCTTTGTTCTACCCTCTGTAATACTCAGCATGTTCATTCTGCCTCCACCCATAATGCCACAGGATGCTCCCACCGTGTCCAAGGTATTTATTGATGGACTGGCTGTGCTGCTCGTCTTTGACACTCAGTATTACTTTTGGCACTTTGTGCATCATAAGCATCAGCAGCTGTACCGCTGGATCCACGCAGTCCACCATGAATACAACGCACCTTTCTCGTGGTCTACTGAGCACCTCAGCATCCCCGAGCTGATGACCGTGGGCTTCTGGAGCAACCAGGACCCTCTTCTTTTGAAGGTTCACCCACTGACCACATGGTTCATCACAGTCTTCAGCATCTGGATGTCTGTAGAGGACCACATAGGCTACGACTTGCCCTGGACTCTAAACCACCTGGTGCCTTTCGGACTGCTGGGAGGCGCACCGGCTCATGACATGCACCATCAGAAGCCAAGCAGCAACTATGCACCTTTCTTCAGTCACTGGGACAGAATCTTTGGCACTGCCTTGCCTTTGAAGAAAAAAACGGCAAAAAAACAGTGAAAAGCAGTTTTGTAAAAATTGTAAATTGTTCATAATTCTCTCTACACTGTCACATTATTGTCCCTTGTAAAGTTCATTATTTTTGTAATAACTGTTGACTCGTTAATTGCATTGCACTTGCCGGATTCATAGCATGTTTTATTTTATGTCACCTCATATTGAGACTTGTGTTTTCTGTCTTGTCATTCAATAAAAGCACCACCACTGCAAACAATCTGATACTTCTCTTCATTTCTGTGGAATTCCCAGTTGACAGAAACGCACGCCAACAGACTAAATAAACTCCTTAACCCTTTATAGGGCACTCATTGAAATACTTTGAAATTCAAAATTTCAACTTTGGAGTGTTATTTGGGGACCTAACATGACATAATTACTGTTTTAAGATTTTTGACAATTTTTCATTTTCATGGAGTAAAAATGTACATAAATGAAGTTACCATATTTGGGTCCTTGCCTGTTAATGGTAAAAAAAATATCCAAGAAGTTTGTATATAAAAAATACAAGGAAAAAACATACAAGTTGAAAGGAACATGTATTTCTTTAAAATTAGAATAACTTTTAGAACAATACAACATAAGTGCTGATACAGACACCTGCCAACTTACATAGTGTAACTTTAGATAACATTAGGACACTTCTTGAAGTAACGAACAGATATGCTCACTGTCCATGCAGAGGTGGACCTTGCAGACCCTGCAGATCACATTTGACCTGAGAATGTTGCCTTTCCTGCAGCAGTACTTGCATGTCTGCCGTTTGACATGTACAGGGGCATGGAAGAGGAAGAGGTCAAACCGCGCAGCCACATTTGGGGTGTGGCTGCGGCGTCCTGGGACAGGTGTCGGGACATCAGCAGTGGTGGCCAGGCTATCAAAAGATGAAGATGAACTTCTTCTGGAGCTAGGTGTGACTGGCCTCTGGCTGCTGGCTATCTTGAACACCTGGATTCTGAACTCTTTCAGAGACTGGGTATTCACACCAAGGGCCTTGCAGTCCCGCTTGTACACGACCCAGGCATTTGTGAGGCTGACCTCAATGACATATGCAAACAGATGCAGATACCACCTCTTGGACTTCATGGGGGTGCGGTGGAGGTGTACCAGCATGTCACTCTTATCAATGCCCCCCATATTGGCATTGTAACTCTTGATGACAGCTGGACAACTCACTGGCTCTTTCATCTTGGTCTCACTGCAGTCCCTGATAACTGAGGACATCGGCTCTACCCCCATGTCTCTTGACAGCAAAGTGAGAGTTTTGTTGTCCTTCCACCTGATGGCCAGTATCCCATCATCACTGGTGACATAGTCATATGTACCATGCCGGACAACCATCGTCCCCATTTCCTTGATAGACTTGAGTGGAGGAAAATAAGGGTCTGCCACATCTTCATCTTCCTTCTTATCATCGTCACTGATGGCATGATCGGCTGGCATGACAACACTGATCCCCCATTTGCCATAAAACATCTGAGCAGACACTTGCTAAAAATGTATCCAATAGAACTGGTATTAGGTCATAAACTAGGAAAAATCTAACAAATTGCTATTTATACCTTTAGGATTTCTAAATAAATGGGTTAAAATTAAGTCTGAATCACTGTATTGCAGGTATTACTGTTTTAAAAACATTTAGCAACATTAAAACATAATGCCCTAACTTGTATTGCCTTATTTGTAAGGAAAATGTGTTAAGTATGACTGGTTAGATGCATCGGGCATATGTCCAAAAAAGGTCACACCAAGCCAATTCTCATTTTTGGGTGAATCGGGCATATGATCATATTTGGCACCCACATTTTCCATGCTGTAATTTCACTCATTTCATGAAGGTGCTCACAAATAACACTTATTTCATGACTTAGCACAACTACTCAACATTATAATGTGTGAGTTTCATCAACTTACCATGGTTAGTTTTGATGTTTCAACTGTAAATGCACAGTAACTTTTGCCAAATGGCCCCCTTTTTCTGACATCAGAGAAAAGAGGAAATTGGAGGCCTCCCAGGTCTCTGCTGATTGGTCAAATGTCACAATAATGTGGTCTGTGATATAGAGTAATCTCTGCTGATTGGCTGGGTGAAGACCACATGGTTCTTGATCTCACCTAGGCAAAGTACTGGTGCCAAATGTAATGTGTGTGGAAATTACCAAAAATGGTCACTTGCCCGATAAAGGGTTAAAAACAGCGGATCAGTTGTTGGCTCCGAGCTTGTCACGCTGGAGGCGGTGGCTGAGAGCAGAATGCTGGTAAAATTGCTGACAATCGTGGACAGTTTCTCCCAACGCCTCCATGAAACACTGGACAACCTTGAGAGCAGCTTCAGCCACAAATTCATCCAGCCTCACTGTTTAAAGGAACGCCACATGAAATCTCTCCTGCCCGGTGCCATGAATCACACTTTAGACTTCTTCTACCTCTGCCCGACCTATGCTCACTGAACCACAATAATCCCAACGCTGCAAAACACGCACAAGCCACGTTAATTGTATGATTATATAATATGTGTAAATACACCTACAAATGCATAGTTTAGTTTGAACTTTTATAGTTCTATATGAATCCTAGTCTCAGTTTTAACTTGCTTTTATTGTATTATATCTATATATGCGAATTGTATTCTGTATCTGGTTTCAGTTAGATTTGTTGATTTGGTGTATGTTAGCGTAGTCGCATTAATTTTCAAAAGGATTCAGCACAAGGCTAATTTCCATCAGTTGTCCCACACATACAAACATACAGGGTTACAGAATATAAGAACAATAAAAACAATATAGTAAAACAAAGACGATAGTAAAAAAAATTATTCTTCCCTAAAGTGCTTTTATTTAAGTGAAGTGCTTTATAGGTAGAGCCTGTCATACAGTGCAAATAGCTAAAGTGCCTGTTTTTCCTAATGTTGACATGTTTGGTTGTTAATCAGCCATGCGTTATTCGGTCTCTTAAAACCAACAAAGCTTTCTCTGATAGCTGTAGATCATTCATTCAGAGTATTCCAGTTTGAGTAAACGGCAATAGATAAAGGCGTTCTCCGCCAAGGGGAAATCTCAAAATTTGACTTCACAATCCCCCTGATATATGACCTTGTATTAGTGATTCCATTTCTCTTTTTAATAAAATCCCCCAGGGGCAGTGGGGCCATCCCATGCACAGGCTCATATATCAAGCAAGCACTTTGAAATGATTTGAAATTCTCAAAGCTTAGGAGTCGATATTTCTTTAAGAGCGCACAATGATGAAAATGATGACTGTGGCTTTTTGTGATGCCTTAATTACTCTGGGTAAATAAAGTTTCTATCTATCCATCCATCCATCCATCCATCCATCATGTGGTAAAAAAGACCCTAAGACGATTATGTAAAGGCTTATAAAAGTCATTAGCCATCATATGGAGGGAATGGTATGTTCTGTAGGCACTGTAAACATCCTAGAAAGAACAGTAATTAGCTACAGTCTAGGGAAATCTAATACAAACCCTAGTTAACAACAAAAACCTCTTTTTAATGTTCTGGCAATCTTCTTATGAATGCAAAACTGTTGAAAGAGCTTTACTCAGCAACATTTTTTGCTTACAAATTCCTCAAAGTAACAAGGAGCTCCTGAACAACTAAGGCACTGTTTGCCGAGCTTGCTCCACAGGGGTCGAGCAAAGCACAGGTGGAATTAGGGTCATTTGAGCCAGTTCAATACTGATGGAAAAAAAAGTGACACATGAAAATGAATCAATTCCAATGTCAGCCAAAGGGGAAGGCATGGTGGAAGTGGTGAGCCCATGAGGCTCACTGCAAGTGGCTTCTGGAACAAATCCAATCCAGGGCTTTCCTGTAATTTGCGCCCACGTGGATTTTCTCCAGGAACTCTCGCTTCATCCTACAACCCAAATCCATGCTTGACAGAATTCTCATGTGATGGACTCGTGCTTCTCACTATTCCATTGGTTTCATCTCCCCTAGGGCCCGAGCTTGGATAAAGATGGATGAATGAAGATGTAACCAGTGTGAATAATCCGGTTTGTACCTTCAAAGCAGCAAACGGTGGGCCTGTCTCAGGTGCAACTTGATTCGTCAGCTGGGACTGGCTCCATGTCCCATTGACCCTCAGGATGAAATGGATATGGACGATGGAAAAACTCTCCTTTTTACCGTGAGGGGCTGGTGAGCCCTCATAGTGCAAACACAGCGACAAGACAACCACACACAATCACATCTATGGGCAATTCTAGGATCACCTTTTAACCTTAAACACATGGGTTTTGTGGACCGTGGGAGGAAGCCAGAGTACCTGGAGAAAAACTTAACACACACACAGGCAGAACATACAAACTCTACACAGAAAGGCCAAGCCAGTATTTGAACCCATGATATTTTCACTATGAGGAAATAGTACTACTTACTGGACCTAAGTATCGCTCTTCAGAGAAGTTCTGGAATTTGCGTCTCACTTTTTCTAACTTTACTGAAACGAATCTACATGTGGTCCCTTCTTCCAGATGAGCTCCTTCAGCTCCTTCGATGCAATACCCGGTTTTTTACTTGTGATTGTGTTTCACCCATCCAAACAAATCTAAACCTAAAAGACTCCTCATCATTTTTGGCGTGGATCCGCCAGCTTCTAGTGACAGTTGAAAAGAAAAGTTCTGTCAAGGTTCAACAGCTCCGAAACTGACTTCATGCAAACTTTATCATTGACAGAAGCTTCCAGAGGCACAAAGAAACGTATCTGGAAAGTCCTAAGACGGAAAACTCTTTGACAGACGAGAGTGTAAATGGATTAAAAGTTGCACTTATATGACAAATGTCAGAATTTCTAACTTTTGTCTTATTTAATTACAAAGTTGACGGGGAGGAGGGTGAATCACTTTTTGATCTCTCCAGTCCATATTTTCAACAGAAGTACACAAACTAGTCACTGACCTAAAAACATCTCAATAAGAAATCTTTGTGTATATTTATTTGTTCCAGATTAAAAAGAAAACAAGCCATTTCTGTGAAATGTCAGTGGAGACTTTTATTCAAATACTGCACAAACATGTTTGCAATCTGTCCCGTGTTTTCCGTTGGGTGCAACTTCGAGTAGCTGATGAACTGACGTCGGAATTTCCGCAACTCCGCCATGTTGATGCTTCTGGTGAGCTCGATGTTTAACGCCAGGTTAAGGTTAATGGTTTTCCTATCCCACAAACCTGCTTTAGTCAGAAGTACAATTTGTAAAGCAAAAGTTTTTAGTTTTTTTAAAAGGTCGCAGTATCACGCTTCAACCTTTGGTGAGGAGAAGACAACAAAGAGCCACGAGGCTGTCACTGACGTCATTTCAAACTGCAATTATGGTTCTGTAATTAAAGTTTGACCGACTCACTGCCTAATGTGCTTTCAAATAACATTTTGCGCACGTCGACACATTCAAAGGAGGAAATCAAAGTGGTGGTTCTGAGAAGGCACGACACTGCTGCCTATAAACATCCACTCATCTGTCGATTCCGGTTATTTTCTCAATCATCTCACAGCATGCTTTTACAGGCGAGACCTTTCATGCTACTTGGTTGCTGTTTTTTTTTTTTTTTTCATTTGAGCTTCCTGATGGTCTTTTATACTTTGCCTCCCACAGGTGAGGAAATGTGACTTGGTGAAACAGATATCCAGAAAGTCATCAGCGCTCACATACACACACATTGCGGTATGGTATTGACGCCAAACTACCAAAGGACGTGAAAAGATTAATCAAAGCATTATATCAGTAATACATGTGAAGGGGTGTACATTAAGAAGGAAAAAGGATATCTTCTCTGTTGCTCCAGGAATTGAGATCAGATCCCCGGGGACACTCGTCTTCTGTGCATTAAATATTGCCTGAAAGGATTTGACAATAATTTTTCTCTCAGATTACAGAAAGAACATAATGCAGCCACCGAACAACACAACTCCGTAGGCGAACAAGCATCAAAGTAATAATTAAAATACAAACCATACATGCTGATCTCATTTTCATAATAACAATAAATACTAAAAACATTAATTCTCCATGAACATACATCAGTGTAAAGTAGAAAAGTGACCCATTACGAAATGAGCGCACTTGATAGCGAAGACACGGGTGATTTCTTATTGTGTAGCAGCCTTGACACACACACACACACACACACACACACACACACACACACACACACACACACACACACACACACACACACACACACACACACACACACACACACACACACACACACACACACACACACACACACACACACACACACACACACACACACACACACACACACACACACACACACACACACACACACACACACACACACACACACACACACACACACACACACACAGGTAGTTAAAACACTCACTTGCCTGCCTATTGACTTTGTTTATTGCTTTTTGAAGGCTAATTACTGGAAACCAGTAAGTTACTTCTCTGCTTCATTGATTTCTTACTTACGTCACATTCATGTGACGCATTCATGTGACGTGTGTGGTAGATTTGTCAGGCTCTTTGATAACGGCAATCTGCTTACGCAGTAATGGTTTAACATTATTGTCAATATTAAATCGATGGACTGAAAATTTTTATTCTGAATAATGACCCCTCCCCCAAAAAAGGAACAAAAAGACAAAGTCGATAACGGTTTAATTGCCTTAAACAAGTGCCTCTGTTGAGTGGAAGACATCACTAAGTGCCAATTCAAGCTTAACACGGTGCAGATTATTTCAAAGTATTGACCTAGAAACTTCCAGTGAGCAATAAATGCCGGTTACCTTTGTTTTGACGGCTGGAAATCAACAGCATGAAGTCAAATCTTCACACTGCTGAACAAAGCGTTTTAAACATTTGACATCTCAACCGTTTAATTTTGATTTTTGTTCTTTATCACCTGGGTCATCTTGGAAAGTGAAATATCCTAAGAGATAAATTATATCGAAGTTTGTTTTTAAAGGCACATTTAAGATCTTGTCCCACACTCATTGTGCAATTATTGTGTTTTCCTTCTGTTACTGTGTCTAACATTGTTCCTATTGTGCTGAATTCCCTTATTATCTGCTTGTGAAATTTTGACTGTAAAAGAGTGTGACTGCGTGAGTGTGAAGCAGGATGGAAAATGGCTGCATGATAAAAGTAAGAACTGATCTACTGGAATTAACCACTGGTTACAAATAAATACCGACTAATTGAGAAATATGATGGACAGATTAAAAAAAAAGATATATATGTTAGAGATTATTTTAGGGATTGACAAGTGACAAGAAATGAAAAAAGGATATGTAGACGTACCATTAACGCGTCCTGTGTGATCTTGTCCAGCTCGTACAAGAAGTTTGAAGAGGACAATGGTTGCTGTAAAAAACAAAACAAAACAATAAATCCAGTCTTAACGTCCTATTAAGACGAGGATTGCATGATACAACGAAGACTTACACTCTGAGTGGACTGGTTGGGTGGAGGTGCTTTTCTTTTGAGAAGTGCATCAGAGATCTCCTCAAAGGGAAGCGGGTCATCTTTCAGGATGGTGAAAAGCGGGCTGTCCCATCTGTTTCTGGAGTCTGGCGCTTCAAATCTCTGAACTAATGCATCAAAGCTTTAAAACACAACACAGACCAAAAGGTTTTTCCTTTTCCTTTTCCTGTCGGTGTCTTATAATAAGTTGTGTCTGTCGTGCCGATTCTTTTCACTCACATGTCCTGGTTGTACTGCCCAGCAGCGTCTCTCTTGGTGTTCCACGACGAGCTCTGTTCATGTGATGTCAAACAGTACACCTTCATCAAAAAAAACAAACAAAAAAAAAAAACAGCGGGACCTTTGAGTTTGTTTTGCGAGTATAAGATCAGAAAGCCTCTCCATGTAAGTGAATTGTTCAGCGCTCTCACCAGGCAGTGTGGCGTCTGGGCGTGTTTGATGAGGCAGAACAGTTCATAGCGATAACCTGTAACATATCTCAGTTTTGAACAGAAATCCAAATATTTGACCAAGAATCATCATCATCATTTCACTGAGTGCAGGACACTCTTTTAAAATTTACCTTTAATATAATTTAAAGAGTCCAAAATAACAATGTCATCCTTGTTGACCTTCCTAAAAGAAGAAAAAGAAAACGGTATAAGAAAGGTTTTTTGAAAATACTGTTCAAGTGTAATACTTAGACATGAACATTCACCTTTCTACTTCAGCTTTCAGAGATGCTCTGACATTTTTCTCCTTTTGAGAATCTGGAACAAACACACCGAGAAGTGCAGGATTACTTTCTAGAAACCTGTTTCACGTTAGACTTAATGGAGACTGTGATGCTGGAAAATACACATTTGCTCTCCTTTGTTGGGGGTTATCATTTGGTGTAAACATATCTGTTATATGGGAGAACTGAACTGTGTCATTGAAGTAAGAGGAATTCCTCGAAATGATGCACAGTTGTGTGTCAGAATGTGCAGATTTAAAGGGAGACTTCGTATATTGTTAGGTCAAACTCAGTTTAATGTTTCGTGAATTTAGGCTGACACACCCTGGACAGACACATAAATACACTGTCACCTGCTGCCCAACACTTCCTCCTCTTTAATTACCACAGCTCCACCTCAAGGAAGCCAACAGAGTGGTATGAACAGTAAATATATTTCAAAATGTAAATCAACTTGCCTGAGTAAACTGTGTTTCTCTCAACATCCAACCCGCCATCTCCGACAACGTGAACCTTCCGTGGGCCGCTGTTTTCAAAATACCCCTTAAGTTCTTCTGCCCTTTGTGTTTTGCCACTGCAAGGGTAGCCACACATCACTATTAATGGCATAACTGTCGTTTTTTAAAACATTAATCTCTAAAAACACACACAGCGCACGATGGTTCTAATGCCGGAAGCTGTACGCGGTGTGTTTTCTTCTTTCTTTGCTCACAGCTTGTCTTCAGCGTGAAGGTGTAACACTGCCCCCTAGAGGTAGAGGTTCGGACAGCAGCTATATTTCCCTCTCATCAACATGAAACTGAAGACTTTTTACTTAGTGAAAAATATTTCGTTTTCTAAATGTATTTCAACAAATTTCATGAAGCCTTAAAAATGTTTTTAAAAAAATAAAATGTTCATTTATTTTCCTCATAAACAGAACTACGTGAAATGATATACCTCATAAAACCGCAAACATTCTTAAATAAATTGATGCCTCGAAAATATTTAAATACCTATATGAGTATATTTATGCTTCATGTAGCTGGTGTCAGTTGCCTAATAATCTTAACATTTTCTAAACCTTTAATAGAACGTGTTCTTTAGTCTTTCAGTAGAAGTCCGTTTTTTCTATCAAATAAGTTAACATCCAAAATCTTGTTTTAGATGATTTGCATTAAAACAATTCCTGGTAATTGGTTTTTTTTCCCCCTAGTGCAATTCAAATTTTGAGGACGTACATGTCCTCTGTCACGACCGTGTCTTTACTTTTTCTCAGGTATATTACAGGGAAGGTGTTTTGAATTCTATATCCTTAAAATAGTTTTTATAATATTGTTGGCCTTTTTGCAAACTTTTGTCACTTTTATACAAGTCCAGAAAACCTGTGAACCGTCCACATCTGCAAGTCTTTAAACTGTTTAATAGTATAAATGACCTGCTCCAGTTGTTCCTTCTGATTTGATATACATTTGCACATCAGAAATTTGAAGAATATTAAATGGTTATTTCATTTTGCAAGAATTTATACACTCATATCAAGTAAGTTTCACACATTGCTTTAACTTTTAATTGGGTCATGCCCCAGGTTAGAAAAATAGGAAAAAACAACTGATCTCGTATATTTTTTGTACTTTTTTATGACTCATAGGATCAAATCATAATGAATAAAACAAAAAAAAGGCTTCAAATATATTATTCTTTAATAATTAAGTCCAAAAAGTATCAACGGAACATTCCCATCTTTGGACATCCAGTCAAAAAAATGTTCCAAAGTGTAATTTTAAAATTCCCAGTTTCTTTCCCACTCATTTCATGGACAGTCCTTTGGCCACTACGTGTAGTTGCATGAATGGAAATAAAACACAAACTTCAAATGTATAATTTGCTCTTTTTAATAGAATAAAAGTTTCAAAAGACAAAAAGGAAAAAAAAGAAAAAAAGAAAAAAAAGAATACCGTTATCAAACATGTTATATTCGACAAAAGAAAACACTTTTGTCAGAGCATTTTTATTTATTTTTTTTCCAAACAAGATTTAAAACTCTCCTCTTCATCAGTGTGAAATCAGATTATCACAGTTAGGTTGTAACATCTGTTGGATGAAGCGTTCCTCAAGCGGGATGTCCTCTAAATGAATAGAAGAAAAATATAATGAGACATGCAGCTTATCGTTCAAAGGCAAAGATAATATCAACATAAAGAATAACTCACATGTCCAGTGCCCTTTCTCTTGTTTCTTGAGCCGTTTTCAACATCTGGAGGAACTGTGCCTGAAGCTCTTCAGCTTCTCGCAAGGGGTGAACTGCTCTAACTTCACTGTCAGATTGAACATTTTTAAAGGCAGATTCCATAATTGAGCTGTCCACAACACTCTTCTTGCCCATGAAATGACCTTTTAGATCCAAATACACAAAATTAATTTAAAACCGTGGAATGGGTTCAAAAAATTTGTGTTCCATTTTCTTACCTGTTGCCCACAGATTCCCCTTGGGATTGACTTTGAGCTTTGAAACTCTGTTTCTCAGCTCGGTCAGATCAAGAGTGATCGAAGCGGTCATGACGATGTAGGAGATGAGGATGAAAGAAGACAGGAATCCTCCTCTGCAGCGCTTTGTCAGAGTGCCTTTCATCTTTCTAATGTGGCTTTCACAGCTTCTGTCAAGAGTTAATTAAAATCCCTTTGCTCCTCTCTTATTACGGGGAAAAGCAGTTATACCGAGAAAGGACGGGCTAAATATTCTAATGGCAACACGAGTTGCTGCTTATTGGACGCACGGCGCACATTAGAGAGCCATGTGCCTCGCCGACATGCTGTGACGATCGAAGAGTACATGACCTCACTGCGAAACACAGAAATACCATTAGACACCGAAGCCAATGCGCCACAGAAAATCACAAGCGGATGGTTAATTAAATGCTCCATTTTTATTTGTAAGTAAACAAAACAGCAAGGCACATAGGCCACTGCATGCTGAACAAGTGTAATGGTTTAAGAAATGCTGTGAATCCAGGTTTGGTTACTGTATGTACACATTACATTCCTGTACAAGTCCTCAGTTAGCGCAGTATCAAAAGTACAAATATCGATCAACAAACGTTACAAAAAGAACTAATGACGGACAGATAACACGGCCCCTGCAGCTGAACGGCTGCGGCGTGGACATTTATGGACTTGCAGAGAATTAAAGAGCTCATACAGCACTCTCATAGGAAAGTTCACATAGGCAAATAAGTCAATATGACCAGAAGGACGTAATATCATTCCCAAAACAATTTATAAAATTTTTTAAAACGGGGGATAATACATACTCTAATAAACTAATCTCTACATTGCATCGAGAATAAATGCAACTTCTCGAAGGCTTTCAATGTTTGAACAATCACTGCCATTTACCTTGGAGGTAGGAACTGTCACTTCGTCAATACAAAACAAGAGGAGCTGATTCACAAAGCAGAACCTGCTGAACAAGACGGAGCGTCCGCCAAACCCATTCGTCTGTATAGTCGTCGTTCCAGGTCATGATTTACAAAGCAACAGCTCTTATGACTGCTCGAGATTATCCAAAACTATGTACCCTGATTTGACATAACATTGACCGTTGGCTTGCCAGAAAAAAAACAAAACAGGACGAAACAAACAAACAAACCCATTTCTGGCGAGTTGAGGTATTTTCAATACTGCTGCAGCACAAGTGTAATACCTCCATTTCCACCCAAACACACAAAAGGCATAAAAACGCAACACGCGAACTAAAACATGCACTCACAAACATTTAGACGACACATTAAAAATAGTATTTAAATAAACAAACTAAGCTTTTGCTCGTATTTATAGCCCAACCTTACCAGGCTTTGATTGGAGGGACCACTCCATGATAGTATGTGCTCTCGCTTGAGGGCGTAACTGTTTAGCATGAATACAGACATACTGCTTTTAAATGCTCAGACTACACTTAAGTTATGTAATACATGGTGACCAAAAGTCAAGATTTGTAATGCAAAGTAACTACAACAGTTATGGCATTAAAACAAACAACAAAAAAAAAGTCAACGTGAATACAATCCAGGTATGCGTGTGTAGCTAGGATTAAATACTTCAAGCCAAGATTTAGGAGCTTTAAGTTGATTACCAAGGTGAATATCCACCCCATTCACTTATTCATCACAACTAAAAACAGACATTCCTGAGTCTCCAGCTGGGGTGGACGGAACAATTAAAAAAAGAAAAGAAAAGAAAAATCCTTCAGGCGTAGTATAGGTGTATTTGGAAGGCAAGGTTAATATGTTACCAACATGCAAGATTAAATTCATTATGAAAATACTGTTATTAGGATCTGCATCAATATACTGCACTGCCTTCAACTCTGAAAGTCCCAAAACATCTGTACCACCTTTGTAAGAAAACACTGTGTCCTTTGTAAGTTATACTTCGAGAACAGAAGACGACGGAGCAGCTTTTGAAGCGCGTCAGCACCTCAGTTTTGAGTTACAGTCTGTGTTCTTGTTGCAGTGAGGACTTTGTAGCTCTTCCTGCGGCGGCTCCGATTCATTCCGCGCCGCCGGTCCATCGTTCACTGCATCGCCCTCGGCTGATCGGACTGGGTGATTATCCTGCTCCTGCCCCCTGACGTCAGCCTGCTGCTGCTGCTGCTGCTGCTGCTGCTGCTCTTTCCCCGCAGGATCTCGGACTTTGTGCACGATAAAAAGATGTCTATTGAGAGACAGCACAGACGTGAAACACAGGCCACAGTGAAGGCACTGGGGCGTGTTTTCATCGGTTTTATGCTGAGGTATATGCTGCTGGAACTGTGCACTGTCGTCGGTGACAAAACCACACTTTGAACACCGGAACTGGGTTTTCGGGCGCTTTGATGAAGAAGCCCCGAGACCACCAGCAGGCTCCGGACCCTCCGTCTGCGTACCCACAGCCGGAGCTGCTGATTTAAGCCCCTGGGAATCATAAAAACAACAAATTGAATAATAGTAAGGACTATGGAGCATTTATATTTTTTTCACATGCATGCGTTTCGCATTGAACATTTACAAATGGCTACCTTCCCAAAAGCCTTTTTGTAGTCCTGGACGGAGGATTTTGGCATTTGCCTGAGATCAGGGTTTTTAATTCCATGCATAAGACTGATGTGGTTCTTCAACGTTACACTCTTCCTGAAGGTTTTTTTGTTGTCCGTGCAATACCTGTAAAGAGAACAAAAGAAACGCTCCTCAATACCTTCATGTCATTTAATCCACAGTTAGTTGAGCTAAACTTCCAGTTCGTCAAACAAACGCTGAAGTGCATCTTTCACAGCTTCTGTCAGGACACATGGAACCAGCAGACGGCATCATAGGGCGCTCGGTCTTTTTATGGACTTTGCAAATTGCTGCTGCCCACAGTACGTGCAGTTTCTTTTCTCATCTGGAACACTTTCTATCTATGGGGTTTTGATGGAGGAGCCATTTGAGTCCTGTTCCTCCATCCCCCTTCTTTAGCAGCGTCTTATTTCGGCCGTTCAGACAGCAAATAAAGCAGATCTCCCGTCAGCCAATCAGTTCTTCTGTTATGCCTGTATGTAGGTAGTGTTCATGCAGCTCTCAACAATAATAAATCACTCGACCATCAACAAAACAGTTTTTAAAATCTTACCAACAAGTGTAGGTTCTCTTATTCCCATTATGTTCAGTGCGAATGTGCCTCTTCATGCTGGTTGCAGTTTTGAAAGCCTTCTCACAATAGTGGCACGTAAACTTCTTCCCCGACTGTTGACAAAGAAAGTTTAATCAAATCAAAGACGGAGTGGACTTGGTTTGACGGTCTGTGTGTGACGTGAGAATGACTGAATCAATACAAAGTCAGAACTGTTTGTCTCAAAGGCAATGGAAATGTTGCAAAACATTCGCAGCTTGTCCCTTCAATGTTACTGTTTCAAGTTAGATTTATCTGAAATCCCATTGGAATCTGAAGCATTGGTGTGATCGCAGCCTCAGTGCAGTCTTTAACGCGGTTCCATGCGCACACCAAACAAGCCAGGTCTGCGAGAGAAGCGGGTCTCGGGACGCTTGCAAACACACTCCAATATAATTTGCCTTTACCTTTCTGTGATTGGCCTTCATGTGAGCGAGAAAAGAGTCTCGATCAGGGAACTTCTGCAAACACTCGCCACACGTCCAGCAGGTGAGTTTCACGTGAGGCCCTTTGTCCAGCTCGAGCTTCTTCCTGGGACTCTCGGTGCGCTTCACAAGCGAGTGACTCTTCTGCTGTGGGACGGGATGTGAATCCAGTTCCTGGTCCGTTGTGTCCATTTCATGGTTCTTCACAATTTCCGGTGTTATTATGCCGACATGGACAGCCTACAAAACAAAACACATACTTCATCTGATCTTCATCATCGCACACAAGTCGATTAATCGTTCACTTTTAACAGCCAGATGCATTTAACCGCGCAGCTCAGACTCAATGTAAACGCAATCTTTTGCACACAACTTTCACACAAATCATTGGTCTATTTTCAAAATGTTTTGAATTTTTTAACTTTTTTCATTCATCATGCAAGTTTTTATTACGGTTGCCCTAACGAGAAATGTTATTTTTGGTATGAAGATTTGATGTGTTGTATTTGAATGTCCGGATCGTAAGATTAAAAGCATTGTTTTTGATAACACTGCACACAATGTTCCAGCATTTCAGATGTTGAGTCAATTTGTAAACTGACAAAAGAGGAAAAACATCTGATCTTGTGATATATTTCCATGAGATTTAAGTTAAATGAGTCACAAAAAAACCAACAAAAACGAAAAGATTAAAATCTGAAATTTTTACTGTTTGACTGAAACAGAGGAAAAAGAAAAACTTTTCCATTGTCGTCCACATTTTTTTCAGATGCAGCTGTAAAACATCTTGTGACACAGACGTTGAGGCCATACCTTGAAGTGCTGCGTCAGCAGCTGCTTCTGTGAAAAGACCGAGTTGCATTCTGGACATTTGAAAACACAGGACAGACGCTTTGTGACACTTTGGGTGAAATGATCATGCAACGACTGCTTTTTCTTAAAAAGCATCCCGCAGGAACACTGCAACATTAACCTGCAAAATAAAAAAACAAAAAAGAAGAAGAAGAAGGAGACAACTGTTAAACATCCCCAATATAAGTAAATCTATAACTTTTAACAATCTGGTCATGAGACGTCGGCTCACTTGGGAGTTACTGTCGTAACAGGGTGCCGACTCTTCACATGCTCCTCACAGCCGTCAAAGGTCTTGAAGACCGCCGAGCAGATGGCGCACTTATGAACAGTTTCGCAGTGTTTTTCTTCCACGTGACTTTTTTGAGACTGAAGCGTCTTGAAAACGGTGTCACAATGTAGACATCTGAAAGGAAATTGGAAATATAAACACCACATCATTCCAGCGCCGTGCTGTGTATTGGGAGTTATTAACTCAGGCCCGAGATACTTGATCACTTACTTGTACCAGGCCTTGCGAGCATAATGGAGGCAGTTCTCCTTGACGTGCTTCTGCACGTCTGCAGAACGACTCAAGGCACCACACTCGGGACAGCAGTAAGGGGACTTATGGGCATGGAGACGTTGGTGAGCTCCAAAGCTGCACTTGTTGGGTAACAACATTGAGCACATTTCGCAAATCTGTGGTATGAAAGAAAACAAGTAGAAAAAATTTTTTTTTAATAAAATTAACAATGAACTGCATTAACTTTCAGCCTCGTTTCACCATCGGTCATGAACATTATGTGTTTCTGTCCGATAGACTGTCCAGTAGGATCCCTGAAGAAGGAAGGAAGTCAAGTCTGCGGTGTGTTAATTCGCTTGGAGTCTGAAATGATCTTTGATTTTTTCGTTGTTGTTGTTGTTTGCCCTAGAACGCCAAACATTGCAAGCAGACATCCGCCAGTTCTGAGTCTGGAACTTTTTCTTTTCCACTGTGGCTCGTGTGGAATGGTTGGGTTTCTCTCTGCATTTTTTTGGGATGAAAAAGTGGAGTGAGGTGGCTTTGTTCTAGTTGGTGCTACATAAATAAAACTGAATTGAATAGTTTGGAAACTTTTCCTTCCAAACGCAAACTGTTTAAACCCACTCATGAAATAGTGAAACGTCTCAGTTTAATCCTGAATCTGTACACTAAACAGAGAAGACTGTCGCTTCATCTCAAATAAAACAAAACAAAACACTTTCTTAATGCCGAGGGCCACAAGTTTCTTAATACCAGCCTGTAAAACCAAGAATTACAAAAACAGCTTTGTTCACCACCATCAGTGTCGATAACAAGATTTATTTAATCATTATTCATAATAGTTCACGATGACATGTTTCACCACTTTTGTTTTTTAATCAATGTTTAATTTACTCTCTGAACGATTTTAATCTGGTTGTTTATAATTGCTGATTTATTACCTTATGTCCTAAGCACATAATGTGTGTGTTCCTTTTAAAACTCTGAGTCATGTTATCATTCCATTTTATTTTTTAGCAAATGTATTATTTTCTCCACTGAGCATCGTAGATTTCAGAACCTTGGTTATCGAGCCATGGCTCTAATAGCATCTATGTCCTGGGAATAATCCTAAATCTAAACCTAAAGACAAAAGGTATAGTCGAACATTTTGCTTCGGATCTGAAAACTATTGTTTAAGTGCAGCACAGGCGTCATTTTGATCATTGGGTAATGTTACGATGCACGTCTATTAGTTGTAAGCTGTAGCGTTTAGGGATCGATGAACTTCAGCCATTGTTAGAAGATGATCTCAGGCTTTTTGTGGTCACATTATCATGACAACAGCGGTCTCTGTGTCACATAAAACCAAAGACCTCTACTTTGACAAATCACTTTGTCCACTGTTGTGTGATGTAAACCTAATTTATCTGTAAGTGCAAAAAAAAAGAAAGAAAAAAAAAGAAACTGCACCTCAACAGGGATTCTTTGAATTGAATGAGTTGGTGAAGATATTCTATATTTCTGCTTGGGTCAACCCATGATATGAGTGCAGTTAAAGTCACAGGAAACTTGTCACACAATGATGGATTAGAGCATTAGATTTCCATTTCTTCTGTCCATTCATCTTTTAGAGTGCTTCACCAAAGTAAGGCTCCTGGTTTGCTGCAGCAAATCCCAGCAAATTATTGTCAAAGGCAGGGAACATCAAGGACAGGTCACCGGTTCATCACAGTGGTAGTGCTGAACTAACTTCCGTTACATGACTGCAGCACTTTTTTTATTGTGTTTGAGAAAACAAAGTTGTACATCTTGAATCTCAATGATAATAATAATAATAAAAAACTTCATAGAAAACAATATTATTATTGAGTGTAATTCAGCTTTGTGTTGATATTAAACCACAAACAAGAGAGAGAAAAAAAAGCACTGCAATTTCGAAATGCACATTTAAATAGCTGAGTTGAGAGTGAGGCACCGCTTCCTTTGGTTGTTAAAATATTCTGTGTTTTCCAGTATCTCATTATTTGTAACCAAACCTCTTTCACATGATGAAGTCACTCCTCTTTTGGGAACTAACTCCTCCAATGTGATGATATGATCAAGTCAACAAGTCTGAAAGCTGCAACTTTCACAATATTTTTTTCTTTTTCTTTTATAATCATTATAAAATACAATGTTGGCAACAAAGGAACATTGACCTGCATTGTTTGTAAGTAAACTGTACTCACCAGTTTTTCAACATCTCCTGACAGCCTTTGGAAATGGCCTGCGAGTGCATTATGGTCTGGTAACTGTTGGTTACACTCTGGGCAGCAGCGTGGGTGGCGAATGACATTATCTGGATATAAAGGCAGGACGGGTTCACTGAGAGATGACGGGAGTGGTAAGGATGGGAGCAAGGTCAAAGAGCCCACATTCACCGGGTCAGTGCTCATGGGAACAAACATTTGTCCTTCTGCTATTGGGTTCATGCGGAGATGGGTGCACTGCATCATTTTGCCATTGTTCTTGTGCTCCCGTGCGTGTGCCCACAAGGAACACTTGTTGAAGAACACCATGGTCTTTGCACAGTGTGCGCACCGTACTTCGATGTGAACACTCCTCCTGTCGTAATGAAAAGCAAGACTCCTCTCAACAGCAAAGGAATCTCCACACTCGAGGCAGCGGTATCCATGCGGCGGAAGGCTGATATTGCTCTCGGAAGGGGGGTTTAAGTTGGGCACATAAGGAGGCACAGGGTTAGTTTGATGCAATAGTCTGTTTAAGGTTCCCGCTCCCGTGTTTTGGACTGATGCACGGGAATGAGATGCAGTTGTTTTCACCTGATGCACCAGTGGGACGGTACTGTACACTGTAGAGGAGAGAGTGTGTTGACTGTGCTGATGGGAGGTGGAGCGAGCCGCGACGGAAGCAGCCACGCTGTGAGGGACCAGGTTGAGACTGGCGAGGTGCATGGCTTTTGGAAGGAAGTTTGTGCTCGTAGTATGGCCCGTTGTGGCTGATGCGCTCTTTGGTTTCTTCACCTGATTTGAAACAGTTCGCTTGGCAGGACCACCGGTATTATTCAATACAGTCGAAGACCGTTTCCCACCTGTCCTCCTCCTGGGTTTGTCTTCCGACTTCCTGTGCAAATTTTTGGGTGCCGACGTGCTTCTTGGGTTACCTTTAGCCTGTTTCCCGACATTACTCTCTACAGTTTGAGGGTGATGAGGAGACACAGTCCAGTAGGAATCCTCACTAATTATGCTCTGTGAAGGTGATGATTCATAAGCTGAATGCACTTCATCCGTTTCTGAATCAGGTACTACACTAGTGGCTGTGCGTTTAATGCGTCCAGATGTGGTTTTAATCGTCTTAATCCGGACCCTTGGTATAACTGGGGGCGATCCAGATGCCACTGCAGGGGATGCTTTGCCGCTGCTGTCACTGTAGATGCTAACAGGGCTATCAGGAGGCTTCATCATTCTTTTTACTACTTCAAGTGGGCTCCTAGGACTTCGTGGAGATAGAGGCACCTTGGGACTTGGTTTAATGCTATCATTTTGAACCGCTGATGACTCTCTGTGACTAGTTGGCTCACTGGGGTCTTTTCTAGTATTCAGAGCCACCAGTGCTTCAAGACAAGATGAAAATTTAGACGTCTGAGATTTGGCAAGTGAGAAAGAGGTTGAAGCATTCATTGCAGTTCCTGAAATATAGTTGGGATCAGAAGAGTTCTGGTTTTCACCAGGGGGGGTTAAAGCACTGTGCACTGTAACAGTGTTTTCACCTTTGTAACCAACACAGATGTCACTTTGAGTACTTTCTGTACTACTTTGTTGAGTATCCTTGGGTATGACAGAGTCCTTGGTAGAGTTATCAAACACACTGAGGTCCATTTTCTTCTGATTGTCTGGGACTGAAGGTTCCACAAAACCTGAAACCTTCGGGAAACAGGGTCTTCCTTGTATTGGCTGCATTTCATCTGTATTACACAGAGTGTCTTCGCATTCAGGACTGGACACGGGACTGAAATGTAAAAGTGAACGAGAAAATATTGGTGCTCCATCAGGCTTATGTTGTATAGGTGCCTCTCCAGGAAGCTCTCTTGAACTCTCCCCATTCAAGGCAGACACGAATGATTCGGAGAAGTTGGGGTCTGTGGTATTTGAAGAGTCAGCGGAGGCCTCTTGCCCTGTGAATCCATTTTGCAATGGCGGTCCTGAGAGAAGTCTGTCGTCGAAACTTTCCAAAGACTCCTGCCGACTTGTGTTTTTCACAATAACACTTACTGCAGGGATGTCTGCTGTTGTAACAGCTTGGCTGCTCAACAGGCTGTCCTCCAGGCACATCCCTGCGTGTTTCAGCTGACTTTCCGCCTCCTCATGGCTCCCCTGGATGGGCTCTTTTGCGTCCAATCCTGTGGCATCTGGGATGTCAAAGGCTGCCAGAAGATCATCAAAATCTGGGGTTTTCATGTCACCCATGGCTGCACAGTCTCATAAACCTAAAGTAAACACACACACAGCGTTCATTTATTACAATATCCGCTCGAGCTCGATTCCCACATACGGCCTCGTAGGCTCAAATTAAATATCTGTCAACACATAAAAACATGTTTCCTCAACGTGACGAGTTGCTGCCTGAAAGCTGAGAAACACCAAATGCTAGTGTTAGCTTTGGTTAGCATGCTAAAGGTTTTTTTTAACATCTACAGCGTCTTCTGCAGATAAACGTTGTCATCTGCTGCGTGAATGTACACACTTGACGGACATGTTCACGTTAAAAACGGCCACGTCCTGATGGTACCAAACCTCCGTCTGACCACTGGACGACCAAAACAAATCGTGCTGGCTGAGCTAGCAAACAACACAGGCACGTAGCGGAGCCAAGTCAGCAGGTTAGCCGCCTCTATTGGCACAATGCTCGCGCGCAAATAACACAGAATGTGAGGAAAAGTTACAGGGAACGACTCACCATTGGATCCGGTTATGTTTCACAACTCAAATAAGTGAGCTCTGGAGCCATTTACCGTGAGCACTGAGAGTTAGCCAGATGTTTCAGGGCTTCGTAGCTAAGGCTACAAGCTACCAGCGCTTAACCTGCTTTTCCTTCTGGCCGCGGCGGGTTGTTAAAGCCCTCGGCGCTGCCTGTCAGACTCGAGGTGGCGGGCGGCAAACATTTGCAGTGAAAACACCAAAATCTGCGTCCGATGGCTGAAGCGGAGAATCACAAATTCCAGTGTTGTATCTGGTAAGCTGCGGCCGGTGGATGTGTAAAATAATCATGCTATTGTTACAGCAGCATCAAAAGGTAAACCACCAGCCATCACTGCCTGCTCACTCGATCCCCGAGGCTCCTCTTTTCTATGTTGTTTCTCAAGTTTAAAAATTCAAACACAGATAACACAAAACTCATTAGAGAGCAGTGCAAATGGGACACCGATGAGCCATTGCATGCGATTTACTACAACCACACAAAAGTAACGAAATTACTAAAATCTAAACCATACCAGGTATATTTAAGTCATATTACCTATCTACCTGGTGAAAGAATAATGGCTAGTGCTTTGTAGAATTTATCATCATATATGTCATAGAATGTGGCCCCTTTGATTAAGCAAACCACCCCTAGTTAATGCACATTATTGATGCATTTATTTGAAAAATATCAAATATGTGACCACGTGTACTTTACACAGCAAACTCTTGCAAGTGACAGTATTTTAAACAGGTGCTCAATAAGTCTCCTTAGTTGCATTTAATTCACATTATTTGTGTTCTTTGGCACATTAGTGCTCAATGATCATTTACAGGCAGTCTGGAAATCATTTAGCAAAATCTGAATATGCATGTTTTTGGTCAGTTATACACAACTCTACAGTAGAACTGAAAGCTGGCTTTAAAATCTTGACGTATGAATATACTTTTCATCAAAAATATTTATCTTTATACATATGTATTGTGTGCTCTATGAGGGTTCATTCAAAAGTGTATGTACTTGTGTTGTTATCATAGAAAACTAAAGTGATCCTTTATGTGTATTGGCAGATCAAACGTGTGTGTCAGTCATGACTCTGACTGCCACCCTGAGCAGTTATGTTCAGCCTGTTGGAAAATAATAGGATGTTGACAATGAGATTAATTTGGGTGAATGAACCAATTCTCTTTGTACTGTGCTCCAAAATCTGTTTTTCAGATCATTAACTTGTCAATTTCAGAGTCTGCAAGGCTTTCTAAATGCTAACTAGACATTCACTTTGGGTCTGAAATACTTTGTGCTCACAGTCTGCCATGTCTGAGTGTGGTGATCCCTGAATAAACGGTAATTTCAAGGAGTCATAAATCTTTATGTGTGTGACCAGCTCACCTTTGACCTGCAGGGAGTACGATATAAAGCTGCTTTTATATCCATTTCTGAACCCTCACTCTGAAAATAAAAACAGATTAGGCCATTTTCTGATTACTCGAGCAGATAACTGCTGCAAGTTATTTTGTGGATCCTTGATTATCCAGCAAAAAAAATCAGTGTGCACGTTCATCTGAAGAATACATAAAAGAAATGAGTTTGACATCAATTATAAGTTAGTTTCATCCTCAGAGGTACACACTGAAATCATGGTAGTTATTTCTGCTTTATTTAGGTTTATTACGCTCTGTACCTGTGGGATTTGTAAGGTTTCCTGTGTAATTCCTCATTTGGACAAACATATTTTCCAGCTTTAAAAAACAAACTGGAGACTGTTTTAATTCACTTTTAAATGCGAATTCAAACAAGTCTTGTTGAGGGATCCATTAATTAGGGTCCGAGCCCAAGCAGAGCTGTACGAGGACCCTATTGGAAGGCAAACAAAAACAACAACAACAACACTTAACAATAATAAATGTAATCTAATGTAGCAATGATTTATACTTCATATCTTACACTATACGACGATAAAGGATAAAGAATCCCTCTTGCGGCAGTGCGTCTGTGTGATATCTACTCATGCTTCTTCATCATGTTGATGGTTCAGATACTTGTGACAAAATCTATTTTTAGAATGCTCTCTTAGCAAATAATAGACTTTTTCCCAACTTACATGAATCATATGCTGAGAAAAACCACATACGAAGACACTCCTAATTCATTCACTATTTAAGCTTTGTTGTTGATACGGCTAGCTCAGTTGGTAGAGCATGAGACTCACAATCTCAGGGGTAGTGGGTTCGTGTCCCACGCCGGGCGTCACCTTCCCGTGGGCTCACCACCTGCAGGAAGGTTCTTAACCGGTGCATTGTGATCTGGGTGACAGTGCTCGGACTGTCACCCCCGTGACCCGGAAACGGATAAGCGGAAGAAAATGAATGGATGTTGATACATATAAAGTACTGCTATCATAGCTGTTCTGCCAAGCTGGTAAATGGATGAATGTGCAAACTCATGTTTGGCCAAGTGTTGTTAAACAAATCATTCCTGTTGCATGATACTTTTGCCTCCACCGCGTTCTTCCTGTGAAATCAGAGCAGTACGTAACGTGTCTGTTAATTAATGATAAGATATTTCATTGAGGGCAGAGAGTGTTTTCCTGCAGTGTGTTTCACAGCACAGGCATTTGACAGCAGGGTTTGGGAGGACGCACAATGAGTAAGCCATTAGCTCTGCATATCCTTGAATGAAGCTGCTTGTATTGCTGTTGTGGATTGGTATTTCTGTGCACTCCATTTTACAAGATAAATCCAGGACTTCACAGGCCTGTTTCTTAAGTCTTTTTTTTTTAATCTTGGAGTGCATTCAGACTTGTTTGGTATTCTTGATTTTTTAAGTTAACAGAATTTTCTCATTGGCTGCTGGATAAAGGTGAACTCTCATTATGTTTTCCAGTGGAAGAAAACACTTTCCAGCTCAAAAGTGTCACCAATGCCCATGGACACGGCGTGGACAATCAGGGCTTCGAATTAGAGGTTTGTATTTATTTTTGTTATTTTTTAATGTCAGTCGGAAAGCAAGATATTTTCTCTGAAAAACAACTATTTTTATTTCCTCAGGAGGACAATATTAGTGACTCTGGCAGCACGAAAAAGGAAGAGGAAAAGAAAAAAAAGGGATTGGGATCATACTTGAGGTGTGTTAGCTCACAGCTTTTTGCAAGTAAAAATGGTTTTAATGCTTCTAGTTGTAGTAATGCAGTAGGTTCACGTATCTGTATCCGTGTTTGCTCATGTTTACACTTTATTTTTTACTCTACTGCAATTATAATTTGCATACATTCAGCTAAAAAGCCTGTGCATTTCTGTCGATGAGACTGAAATCTCCTTGACTATTAGGATGTGAATGTATTTAATGTGAAAGTGGTGAAAAATTGGATAATGTATGTTTGTATTAATTTCAAAGAACAGCATTCAATACGTCAGTTGTTTTTAAAACTAATCTGACGTTACTTTTGGTTTGCTCTGTACTTTAGCAAAGTCAGTCAGCCGATAAATGCCACAGAAAACTACATCAAAGATCATTCAAGGATATTCAAATGCATTGTCTTGGGCATACTTGGAGCAGGTAATATCAACAGTCTCTTCAGTGTTTATTTTGCACACTTAAGTTTTTTTGAGACTGGATAACTAAAATTTAATAACTTTGACCAACCAAAATGTTCTCCTCTTGTAGGTTACGTGGCGTACTTCATTGCAGCCTGTGTTTTGGATTTCCAGAGAGCCATAGCTCTTGTAGTCTTAACCAGTTTGGCTGTTGCCGCCCAATCCTATGAACTTCTGAAGAAGTACAAAGGAGAAAGCATCAGCCGGTGTTTTAAGCCTGCAGTCAAATGCTTCAAAGCCAACTTGAGATGGCTGAAATGGTGAATGGATTTATTATTTCGAGTTACACTGTAACGATAACCTTATAGAACATGTCATTGAGTTCCTCCGTGTCTTTTGCAGGGTTTTCATTTTGGTGGTTGTGGTTCTGCTTGTGTTGTGGCTCGCTTTAGACACAAGCCAGCGTCCCGAGCAGCTTATCTCATTCGGAGGTGTGTGCATGTTTGTCGTGCTTGTATTCCTCCTCTCTGCCCACAGGGCAATGGTGAGTGTTTCCTCTGACACTGAGTTGAGTGAAGAGTTACTGTGGTGACGCCTGTTTCATAATAGGCACTATCTCTCGGGTTATCTCTGTTCTGTTTAGCTGAGACTTTGGATATCATTTGGCCTTGTGCCCCTATAATCTTAAAACTTACCTGAAGCGCTTCTTTGCAATAACACCGTACTTTATTGGCAGTTACCGATACACTGATGGTCAAGACACTTACTTTCTTTATTTTTTTTTTAGGTGTCATGGAGGCCTGTGTTTTGGGGGCTTGGTTTGCAGTTCTGTATCGGCCTCTTTGTCATACGCACAGAACCTGGATTTATTGCTTTCGATTGGCTCGGAACACAAGTACAGGTATAACATTTCGATGTCTACTCAACTAAGCAAGACAATAAAAATGAATCATTAATAACTGGGTGTTATCCAAGAAATTAAGGAAGGAACTCAGGTGTTGGCACTAAAAACTAGCTCACGTGTTACACTGATAAACCAAGGAACTGATTTCAAAGTTAATGATAATGGTCAGCTCCTGTCAAGTATGACCAAACAACTCAAAAAGAACAATAGTCATTTCCTTTTTTAATAATTTCAAGTAGTATACTGCATGTAATAAATAAATATACACCTTTATCCTTTACTGGGCCAGTGAACATATTTACTAACTTCCAAATAAGTGAAATACATAGCAAATGACTTCCTCCAGTCAGTACACTTGCTTGGTGGAGTGGAAAATGTAAAAGAAACAATAAAATAACAATGTAGCAATAAAAAAAAGGGGTGGTGGTGCTGTCTGTGTACACAATGGTTCACAGAAGTCATACTGAGTTTTTTGTGTGCAAATAATACATTATATAGTACATTAGTGGTGTTGAGTTATGTTAATCCTATCAATCTTATACAGGAATTCACTAAAGGATGGATTCAAATCTCAAATTTGGAAACGTTTACCCCTAGAAATGATCAATTGTGTCATTTTGGTCGGATTAATGCTTTTCAGTGGCATTCACAATTTTTTTTTTTTTAAATTACACTTCAAAGTCATTTAATCACATTTTGGAATTGATATTCTTAATTTCCAGGTAATTCCATTAGTGCCCTTCAAAAGGTAAATGTGGATGCCTGGTGGCAAATACTATCTCTTGATATGAATAGCATCCCATTTCCTTGTGTCTTACCTCAAACTACCTCCACCAGTCAAATGCACATGTCATGATTTCGCTATTGCATATATTACATGCAGGAATGAAAAACAATACAAAGAGAAGACATGAGTACAAAATGTGCAATCCAGTACTTCTTCAGAGTTTCATTATAGATGATTCAAAGCTCCTGGTTGTCACAGCAGACTTTGCTTATGCGTTTCTTATCTACCAGGCCACAGTGTTTTTACCTGAGTGCCTCATTTGTTGTTATCTTTAGAGCTACTTTATTATGCTGTTCATTTATTCTTTAGTCATGCAGGGGTCGGGTCACAACATGTGCACTGAGATTTGCTTCCTTAATCAGTTTTTATTTGTTTAGTTCTGCTCATTATCTCTACCACAGGGCAATTTTAGTTCCTGTTGTAAAATTTAATAACCACTAGTGTAATCTAATAAATATCTCGTATAAATGATGGGGGAAAAATTGAGGATTTAAACTGATTTAATTGAAGATTTCTTTATATCATGTGATTACAGATATTCCTGGACTATACAAAAGCAGGTTCAAGCTTTGTTTTTGGGTCCGAGCTGATTGAAAGCGTTTTTGCCTTTCAAGTAAGTGTATGAGTGTGTAGTTGATTCTTCTTAAAAACAAAAAAAGTTCCCCTTAAAACACTTAACTTTTTATAATTTCCTCTCAGGCTTTGCCCATTGTTGTGTTCTTCAGTAGTGTGATGTCGATCCTCTACTTTTTGGGAATAATGCAGTGGCTCATTTTGAAGGTAAATCATTAACCGCACAACATCGTGTGTGTCTTTACTGGCCTGGGTGTGTAGTGCTTACGCCTGCAGAGTTATAATGTAACCAAGAGCCATGTGTTTTTGTCTTTTCAGATCTCATGGGCTATGCAGATAACGATGGGAACATCTGCAACAGAGACCTTGAGCGTGGCAGGCAATATATTCGTTGGACAGGTACTTTGGTTAGGGTTTGATGTCTGTAAAAACACTTCGTTTTACCTGCAGTGTGAAAACACTTTTAGATAAGTCAAGGCATTAATGAACAAATTCAGAAAATAAAGTGTCTCCCATTGTTTGCGTTGATGTGATTTCTTGTGCATTAGACTGAAGCGCCGCTGCTGATCCTCCCCTACTTGAAGGACATGACCAAATCTGAGATCCACGCTGTTATGACTGGTGGATTTGCCACCATTGCAGGCAGTGTCATGGGGGCATTCATCTCATTTGGGGTGAGATAAAACTCTTTTCATTTCACTTTTTAATGTGTACTGCAAAACTAGTAAAAACTGAATGATATTAATATGAATGATATTATAAGATTGAGTTTGGGATTGGGTTCAAGGAAATTATCAGAAGGGAGCTCTGCCTCACCACATCTAATGATCATTAACTATATTCATATAATATCCAAAACGCAGTTGGTTGACATTAATATTTATAATGAATTCATTAATTAATATTTATTAATAATTTTTGTGTATCTAATTTTCACCTTTGTAAAATGAACTGTTTACTATATAGCACGTGATTTCCTGACATCGTTTGCAGTTTGCTAACAATAATTAAAAAACAAAAACAAAAAAAAAAAACATGGTACCCTGTGTATGTACCATAATGAAAGATCTTCATTGAACGATGCTTTGTCTTTGTTCAGATTGATGCATCTTCCTTGATATCTGCCTCTGTCATGGCTGCTCCTTGTGCTTTGGCCATCTCTAAACTGTCCTACCCAGAGACAGAGAAGAGCATGTTCACTTCAGGGAAGAATATCAAAGTGGCTTGTGGGTTTGTACCTATTACGTTCTCCCTATACAATGCACATTGTTTCCATTCTACCTCTGTGATTTGAATGACTTTCTCAAACTTTCAAGCAACGAGCAGAACATCTTGGAGGCTGCTAGCAGTGGAGCATCTGCATCGATTGGTCTGATTGCAAACATAGCTGCAAACCTGATAGCCTTCCTTGCTATTCTGGCTTTTATAAACCAGGCTTTGAGCTGGTTTGGAGGGATGGTGGGATATCCTTCCATCACATTTGAGGTATGTTTTAGCAAAAGGCAAACAGCTAATGGTAGAGTTTGTTTTGCGGCCCATGTTTAGCAATTGTCATTGTATAATTGATTTATCCTGACATTTGATAATTTCAACTTGAATATATTTTTGGCTATCTTTCACGTGTTTGGCTTTTACCGACAACTTAACATAGTCCGCTTCAGTCTAGTTGAATACCAGTTTCTGTTTGTGTTTTCATAGCTCATCTGCTCATACTTGTTCATGCCTCTGGCCTTCATGATGGGAATACCGTACGATGAGAGTTTCACTGTGGCTGAACTTATTGGCACAAAGCTCTTCCTCAATGAGTTTGTGGCTTATGAGAAATTGTCTGGAATGATGACAAACAGAATCAGTGGAATAGATGAAATTATAGGAGGTGAAAGACAGTGGATTTCTGTGAGTAAATGTTCTTAGTTTACTGATGAACTTCACCATAATGATAACAATGTTTTCACACGATGCAAAATCTTTCCCATTTCAGATCCGATCAGAAATAATCTGCACTTATGCTCTTTGTGGATTTGCTAATTTCAGCTCTCTGGGTATTGTGATTGGAGGCCTGTGTGAGTATTTCATCATGTCATTGTCACATTCTGTATTTCTTTTTTTTTGAGTTGAACCTAAACTGTAAGCTTTTATTTTTTGTTTGAAGCATCCATATGCCCATCAAGACGAGGTGACATCTCAGCTTTGGTTGTGAGAGCCATGCTTACTGGCACGTGTGTATCTCTGGTCAATGCCTGCATCGCAGGTAAATCTATTTTCTGTAGTCAAAATGTATCGCAGTCCTGTGTCACGGAGAAACTAAACTACTTTCTCTTTCTCAGGGCTCCTGTTTGTTCCCCCAGTTGACTGTTTGACGCTTTTTCAACAATCAGCTTTCAATACTACAAATGCAAACATTCAAACCTGTTGTGAGGATCTCTTTCAAAGGTATGCACCATCATTTCTAATAAAAAAACGGTGTTCTGGTGGCTAAATGACCTAAATACAAGACTCAGACCCCTGACGAATATTTCTAAATGTGTGCCTATTGAGTTAAATATCCCTTTGTGATATGGTTCTATTTGTATTGACTTGTGTAATTCATTGGCTTGCAGCACTGTCAACAATGGCACCATCTCATTTGAAGGATCATGGAGCACAGTCGCAAATGCAACAACGTTTCTTAGAGATTGTTGTAAGTGTTGTGGTCTTTCTGAGGCAGTTTGCTACTAGAGGGGAACGGCATGGACTCAAAGACCACATGCAAGAGCATATCAACAAAATTTCCCTTAAAATTGCAATACTTTTATCGAGAAATTTTCCCACAGACATGTTCCTGTGTAGGCCACCCTATGCTCTTAGCTGCTTGAGTTTCTTATAAATCATTTGTATAAGTCCAATAAGTGCCAGCTGTTTGTGTAGAGGTGCACATTTGTTAAACACATTTTGGTATATGGAGCCACCTTTGCCATTTTGATGAGCATCAATCCAAAACCGCTTAGGGTTGTGGCATTGAGCACCACTCAACCAGCTGAATATGGGTGAAGGCAGGGTGCACCCACAGGTCTCCAGCTCCTCAGAGTAGCAAATACAGAGAGACGAACAGCCATGAACACACACACACACACACACACACACACACACACACACACACACACACACACACACACACACACACACACACACACACACACACACACACACACACACTCATTTACACCTTGGGGGAAATTTAGAGAACAGTCCAAACTGTTAAGTATCACTAAACAATTTAATGTGTGGCTTTCATGGAGGATGATGTTTTTGTTAAAGATATTAAAATCAGCTGTCAGGGGTGCGACTGAACTCTGCCTTCAAAATAAAAGGCATTAACATGGCAGCCGATATCTCAAATTACAAAGCGATCCCTCGTGCATGCATTGCTGGTGATGATACAATAAACGGAATATTTATTTTTCATTAAAACAAATGTTTTAATTGGCTGTACTTGACTTACAAAATAATTATGTAAAACTCCACGTGGATTAATACATTGATATGACAAGTCAAATGTGTGCAGAGTATTCAGATGTGCCTTCTACTGTAGCTACATACATTACACTACCCAACAAATTTGTCTGATTCTTTTCACTCCCTTGAAGTTTTTGTTTCGTCAAGAGTCAGCGTCTTTTCTCTCATTCACATTTCTCCATATTTGTATATATTTGTGACAGTTGCCGTATGAAAGTATAAACTATATGAATGTCTTTTAAAGATGATTGTACCTGTCATGTGTAATATTTTATAAAACTTTTAAAATTAGGCTTCTGTGTAAAGCCAAGGAGAAATTAACAGCTATATGAACTGTCCCTCAGGAAATATTCATGCATCAACAATATGATAAATGTAAATACTTTATATAAAGCGGAAAAGAATAAGTGTTTATAATGTTAATAACGATAGTAATTTCATGTAAAAACAATCAAAAATAAATTATGCACATATTTGTTTGAGACATTTATTAAAAAAAAAAAAGTATTGGTGACATGGTGTAACATATCATAGGCAGCACACTTGTTACAACACACATTTATTCGCCCACTCAATCACTCATACACTCCATCATGCATGTGCAATGACTTGTCTCACCATTATTTCAGACATTTAGTCCTTTATATACACCACAACCTTTTCACCTTATTCAACAACTTCAAATCGTATAACTCCATCTGATACAATTTTCCTTAAATTGTTTTTTTGTTTCCATTCATCAGGCTTCATGCAGTTAGTGATCTCATAAATAACGCCAGTTGAGGTTTGTGAGTTTCTTTAGTGGGGCTTGCATTGAACATTAACCAAGAGTCCATGACAGGAATTCCAAAAGAGATGTTGTTCACTCATCAGTATGTATAAAAGGTGACAGAACACCACCGGAATTTGTCATGTAAACCCATGACAAAACTGAAAAGATAACACTGTTATCCCACTTCTAACTGACTATCATGGCTTTAAAATCTATAAAAAAAAAAAGAGACTGATTTAGGTCTTATCAAAATTAACAAACTGCTCTTTTCTACAGGAAATCCTTGTCATAAAAAAACCAACAACCCAAAAACATAGAGATCAATAAGTATCTTAAAGTTTGGTGTCTGCTTGGTGTGGTTATTTCATTTGGTGGCGTGTATAGAATATAGTTCCAGAGGTCAAGTCCCAGCAACTGCATGGACCTCATTTATGGTAAAAGATTTGACTGGAAATCCCCTTGTGGCTCATTGATTTGTCACCATACTCTGAAGATGTCTTAAGAGGACTCATTGCACAGACCGACATTAGATAAAACAGACAGCAGCAAAGATTTTACAGTATTCTCGAGTCACAAATTGGACTTTACATTCATGAACAAAAAACCTATCTAAATGAATCGTAAAGTGTGTACTGTGATTACTGGAATCTATATGTGAACAATTTACTGTTAAGAGGACTCGTTCCATTAACAGAGCTACAATGATAAAGAGACATAAAGTCCTGAAAAAACTAATAAAAAGTAATGCCAAAAACAAAGTGCACACTAACATTTTATATCTAAAGATTGTGTTGCGATAACTCGCAGTATGAGCCCAACTTTGCTGCGTAAAGAAAAGCCAGGCCCCATGTTTTTGATAATAAACTTTCTTCCTTGCACCCTTGCACGCATACTGTTCATCACAGATGACCATGCAATTTATCCCAACAGTACGTTCTACTCATGAAAAATACAAACACACCTTCTGTGGCTGTGGTTAACCTCACTGTTTTTGAATTATTTGGAAGATGTTGCTTGGAGAGTTGTCGACTCATAGAGCTGATAAGACTCTGAGAAAGGGGTTTTTAGTAAGTCAGTGGCCTCATTTCAGCTGGAGTGTGACCCAGTGCTTCTTTTCTCCGCTGGGTTAAAAAAGAAATAGAAAAATCTTGACTTTTGCTGTTTGTTGCTTGTGAGGTTTAAAAAAAAAAAAATGACCTCGCTCCCCACTCCAAACATCATAAAGCTTTTATTCGCCATTGTAAGAAGCTAACTGTCCAGCCAGAGGGCGGACGTCCCACAATCGGAAGTTCACAGTAATTCTTTCTTTCACAATGCTTTATGCTCAGTTAAGAAGTGGCTTTTCCTCCCCCCCGCTCTTAACTCCTTCTCTTCAAGTCCTTGTTGCCTTTCACGAGTGGAAAGAAACAACTTAAACTACACCAATAAAAACAATAAAACGTTGCTTGAAACAAACATTGTTTGAGACGCTTTTCCCCCCTCCTACCTCATTTCAAGAGCATCAGGAGTTTCTGCAGGCTTGGGTTGGGATTTACTCTCATCTGTCTCTTGGACCTTTCTACTAACCTTTGGGCTAGAATTTGTCTTTCTAGACACCTTGGGGCTTTCTCCCTTTCGATGAAGCTGTGGACTGTTAGACCCCAACTTGCGGTTGAGTAGGGGGCTTCTGGAGCCCTTTATCTTAGAGGGCTGCTGCAGACTATCCGGAGACCGGAGTGGACGCAAGCCAAGAAGTCCACAGTAGTAGTTGCACTGATGTTGTGTCAGGAACTGTTCGAATACTTCAGGAGACCCACGCTCAGTCAGTCCTTGGTATCTGAAATGCAGGAAACACCCTTTTAGGACGTTTTATTTTTAATTTTTTTTACTATTTTATAAAAAAAAAAAGGAAAAAACTTTTATTGAATGATTTTTTTACTACAGCTGTTGACACAACAATACATTTAGGATGTAATGACAGTAATACAAACCCTGTTGACTTGGTCGCGACTCTAATGTTTGTAATTTTTGTTTCAACACCTGCAAACATAAAACATAGTTGTTGTTTTTTTAATTGAGTGTGTCTATAGATACATATACACAAAATGCAACCATAACAGTTTCTTAATAATATCATGGCTCACCCTCCAGTTGAGTGACCAGCAAATTGCCATGTGTCCACTGATGGATCCAGTGCTGGAAGGTGCTGCATTTCTGCTCTACCTCCGATACGTTTTGTGTGACCAGTTTGCCCTTAGGATCCATCCATGCATACTTAAGGTAGACACCTGTAAGATCAGCCTCCACTGTTGCGTATGGTACAGAGTTTGCAGGGCGGTACATCAAATAGAGAGGAGTCACTCTGCAGGGATCACAAAATATTAGCAGTATGATGACAATATGTGCTTCATTTTATAGACGAAATAAATGATTTATTTTTTTTAATGTGCTGTACACTTACTCCAGTGAAAAACCAAAGTTGTCATTAACTCTTGCTTCAGCCGCAAAGATTTTGCAGTATTCTCGAATCATATTTTGCACTTTACATCCCTGAAAAAAGATTTGAATGAAGAAGTAAGTGTGTACTGTGATTATTGGAATTTATTGTGAGCAATTTACTTTGGCTTCCGAGACTGTAAAAACATACTCACTTGCTTTGTAATGTCTTGATTTCTCTCCGAGAGGTTTCTCTCGTTCTTGGTTCCATAAGCAATGGGGTTTTGAACCTTGATGATACAAGTGGCTCCTGACTCAAAAACAGGATCCAGACCATAAATAACTTTCGCTTTGCTGGATTTGTGAGCGTAGCCCTCGCCCATGTGCACCGTTTCAGTCATAATGCGGCCAAAGTACTTCTCACCCCAGCCGCCACAGTCGCCCAGGCCTTTAGTGAACAGCATTGGGGTCATTTCTATCTCCTCTCCAACTAAGGGAAGCACAGAAATAGAGTTACAAGCTGTAATTCAAGGAAAGTCTAAAAAAGGACTGATGCAACAAAGGCAGCCAGACAATACCTTCCAACTCATCTTTAAGTAGTATATCAGACAGAACTGGAAAAGAAAAATCACAAACCAAAAAAATCATTAGACTACTGATAGACATTTCACCTGATGTAAAATGCTGATTTGTTTCAAATATGTCAATACGGGCTGTATCTTACCGTCTGCGCTTAGCAGAAAGTCAGTGGTGTCAGTCCCGTACTCATTATTGATGGTACAGCCATACACACCACAGTCTTGGCTGGATGCCATAACAATTGCCAGTGCTACTTGACTTTCATCACCACCACTTGAGGGGTAAAATAAAACATACATACATAAACCATTAAAATGGAGAAATGTATCCTAGTTAATAGATTCACCATCAACCCACAAGGTGTCACTGTGAGACAGATGATCATGCTGTGTGACAGCGGTCTGCTGACGCTGCAACCACGAACACATATATAGACTTTTAATGCTCCCTGGGAAAATATTGTGTCGGGTTACAATTTCCGTGTCTAGCCAGATATCCACCTCACTGTGTCACAGCTGTGGGGTTCACAGTCACATGAGCTGGGCATCTCTGCAGTGAGTATATGAGCATAACACAAGGCCACGCAATGCACCCTGAGGCCCAAATAAATCTTGTTTATCCTTGAAGCATTATCATTTCCTATTTGGATCCCGCCCAGGTTCAGGTTTTACCAGTCATTTTGGCTGGAAATTCCCATAATTATAGTAGTAGAAAAGGTGAATATTGTTTTGCTAATACCAACAACAAACCCCTCCACAAAACCATGCTGTATCAGGTTAAACTAGAATAGCAATAATAAGAATTTATGACTTGCCTTCTCTTCACCTCGAGTATTTCTTCCTCATCTTTGTACCACTTAATGGTGGAGTCACTGAGCACATTGAAAAACTGGCACCAGAGCTTCAGGTGTCCCGAGGCATCTGGGAATGGCTCCCCCCTGATCTTACGGATTACCTGCGGAGCTGGTTGTGCATAGGAGAAAGGCAAAGGATGCTCAGTGTGAACACATGGCCTACCATGCTGAACAGGCATTCTGATGCTTCCACTTTCCCACTTGTTTATCACAGGCCATGTGATACATCATGAAATTTCCAATATTTGTCTGAGGCTTCTCCTTAGGTTACTGAATTCAACTGGCTTATATATTTTTTGGCATTTGGTATCTGTATGGGGCAGGCTTACTTTTAATTGCCCTACATATTATTTAGAAGACCAGTTAGGAATTATTTATTTAATTAAACTTTATCAGACAATACTAAGCAAAAGAGTGAGAGACATTATGTGCAAAAACATGGGAAGCCTGTGACAACATTAGAGTTTATGTGCCATTATTTTGAGTGTTTGTTCAGTTTCTTTTTTTGTGAAAGTATATCACATCTGATTTTGGTAGAGATCAGCCAGTTAAAGTGTATTTCATTGACTCGAGTCCCAATATTGATTACATTAATAATCACTAAAGTGAAAATTCTTAGAGTGTAAACTACTCATTCTATATTAATCCCCTTTAGGAACCCCCCCCCCCCCCCCCCCCCCCCCACCCTATTAACCAATCCTATTTTTAAGGTGTGGAGGTGAAGCCACATTGCGGCACTCCGGGGGGCTGATGGGGGTCAAGGATCTTGCTCAGTGACCCACAGTGGTTGCATGTCAACTGTGGGATTCAAACTTGCAAACTTCCAATCTGAAGTCCCTATACCTCTAGACAACCACTGCCCCAAACAAGATATTAAGTTTCCCAAACAAGCAATTATTTATTTGAAAATGTTCCTCTTTTTCCTGTACACACCATGTTTTGCATGCATGAGAAAAGATAGATACTTTACCTTTCAGTGGATCTAATTTCTTTTCAGCTGGTTTGTCCTCTCGCTTGTTATTGGCTGGCTCCTCAATAGGTGGCTCCTCCATGACTTTGGGCACCTCCAAGGTGGCCTTTCGGCGAGTCAGCAGCGGCGAGCGCCTCTCCATTGGTGGGGTGTTTTGTCCTGTACCAGCCTGGAGCAATGCTGCTCTGCGAGCCTGGCTGGGTGACATATAGGAACTCTCTTTCTTGCCTTGTGCATCTGGCACACCAAACACCGACGCCTCTGCATCGTCTTTAGCTTTTGGCATGAAGATTTTGCGCCTCGCGCCAGAGGCCAACTCCTCAGGGGTGGCGGACCGTATGAGTGTCAGACTGTCTCTGCGCTTCATCCTTGGACTGCTCTCACAGGAGAGGGATGATGTTGGTGTTGAGCCTCCACTGAGATCGTCATCTCCCTTGTCATTCAGGACCGCAGAGGCATTTGTCACAGCCTCATTGTCTGAGTCTGGCGCAGCTTTGGACATAAATTTGCGCAGACTGGCTGGACTCAGTGATGGATATGCTGGGGGCTTGGAGGTGAGCCTTTCAACAGAGCCTCTGTTTTTCTGGAGATCTTCAATGCATGTTGAATTCTCCATTCTAGTATCTTTGACGGATTTTGGTTTCAAGATTTCTGGTGCAGAGCTTTTCTCTGTCCTTTGAGAGACTGACGACACACTGTCACCAACTTTCTTTATTGTAATTTCAGATAGAGTTGTGGGGGCGTTCTCTTTGATAGCATTTTCTGACATTTCATCAAACTCCTGCCTTCCAGCTTGATTTTTTTGTGACGTTGTTATAGTATTGCCAACCTCAGATTTTGTTTCCTGTTTCGTGCCATCTGAAGTTTCTGTTTCTGTTTTCTCACTTTGAGTCGGCAGTCCCAGTTCAGGATCACTTTCATGACAAGTGATAGAGATTGGTGGCACCACAAACAATGGCATCTTTGGAGAGTCCAAATCCTGTTGTGTGTTTGGCATATCGGTGCTTACAGGTGATTCACTCTCCCTATCGTCAGTACACGACACATTTATAACTGGAATTGATGCAAAGTCCAACTGAGGGAGCTGTTTGCTGCTTTTCCCATGTAGATCCTCCCATTCCATCTTCTCTTTCTCATTACACTGAGCAGATTCCTTCACACTGCGTGTGGGTGAGAGGTGATCGTCATCCTGCATAGTTTTCTGTGTGGGAAACAAGTCTGGGGAATCTGCCACGCTCCGATCTTGATTTATTATCGCTGACACATGAGTTGCATCATATTTTTGCAAATATGTTTCCTCTTGCTGGTTTTTGGCCAATATTGTTAAAGGCAAAGTACTGTCTTTAAGCTCTGGCTCCTTTATTTCAATTTTGGGGATTATAAACTGGTCAATAGGGGTGAAATTGGGCTCAACTGGTTTAATATCTGAGCTGTAATCAGTAGCAGAAATTTGAACTGAAGGAATATTCTCTGAGGGCCGACTATCTAATCTCCCACTGTTTTCTTGATGAGGGTTATTACTGGAATCCTCTAAAACATAAGCACTAATCTCATTGCTTTTTGTTACTGAATGGATATTCGATTCATCAAGTTCCCCCACCTTCACTACAGGTTCCCCCTCCGCTTCAGTCTGCAAATGTTCACTCTCCACTTCAACACTCTTACTTCCTGTGTGTACTTGTTCTGTCTTTACACTATTAGACAAATTTCCCTTTAACCCTTTTACTAAAGTGCTACTCCGCACCTTTTCCGATTCATGATCTGATTCATGACCGTTTGAACTCTGCAATGCATCATCATTGTGGCCTTCTTTGATTTTGTCTCTTGAAGCAGGAGCACATTTATACTGCGTTTTTAGGTCACTCGTCTCTAAACTCTCCGAGGCTGCAGTTGCAGAAAATCCTACATTCATTTCCTTTACCAGTGAAGTACATTTGGTCTCTTCATCTGCATAATCTCTGTCAACCCTGCATGCTGCTACACCAGATGGAGGAAAAACGATCTCATCAGATGTTTTAGATTCTGTTGGCTTAATTTGGTCTTCTGGAGAAAATGTTGATCGGACTGATCTGGTAGCCTCAGATCTATTTATATCTGAGCATACCTGTTTGTTTGATTTCACTTCATCTTTCTCTTCCCCATGTAACTTATTAGAAGCAAGGCCTTCCTCTGTGTCTGATTCACATTTTTTGTTTCTGTTATCATCAGTTATTTCCTCCTCGTGTAAAGTTTTGGTGGGTGCCTCACCAACGCTGAGGCTTCCTGCAAGTGAGATAATGGTCTGAGGGGGGGCATTGTAATCTGCTAAACTGGTGATTGTGGCTGAGGGGTGGCTTTCTTTAACATCTTGGGCTTGGGTTTGTGGATAAACGGCATTATCTTTCCATGGTGAGGACTCATTGCTTGCAACTTGATTAGGCGGTGGTGAAACCTTTTGGGACGGTGGTACTTGGTGTGTGGGTGAATCTTTACCAGATGACACGGTTTCAAAGTGTTTCTCTTCACCCTGAGAGAAAGTGAACAAAGACAGTATGTAAGCACTTCAGTGAATCCGCAGCAAGAGCAAACTTTGTCTCTCAAAGTGAACACACTCCTAACCTTTATTTTGGATGAAATTTTCATGAAATGTAATCTAATTTTACTGAATTAAAAACATTCAGTCATATGGTAATAAGCCCAGAGTGTTTTTAAGACGCTTGTTAGAGTTAACTTACAGCAATGACCTTTGACAGTGTGACACATATAGACTGAGACAAATTCTTCTGCTATCAATCAACAAGGGTATGAACGCTGACAGATCCTGACGCACTCGATATGTCACGGCAGCCTTATATCCTCACCTGACAGGAAGAAACCTGAAGTCAGCCGACAAAGTTTACCAGTTATTAGCTAAGTAAACTCTAACTACAACAAGAATTTCCACATGGTTGTGCTGTTCACATACATGCACTGGCAGGCTGTGAATAAACAACAGATTCCATCCTGACAAAAGACAAGCCACAACAAGAATTTTCATACTGAACACACACACACACACACACACACACACACACACACACACACACACACACACACACACACACACACACACACACACACACACACAGACACACACACACACACACACACACACACACACACACACACACACACACACACACACACACTCAACACCATAAACATGTTTTTGCTCCTACAGCTCATATCTTTTGCAGCTCATGCCATTAAAATGTATACAGAATAGTTGTGCTGCCACGTGAGCCCTCGTGACAGCATGTTTGGCTGCTGGTGGCTGTCCCCCCCCCTCCCAAAAAAAAAAGAAGTTGCTGCTTTCGATGGAAAGGAACCAGTGTCACATTCAGTCTAAAAATGAAGCTGTTGTCACAACTACACCTGTGTATGAATAGATGTCACGCTCATGTGAGAAAACATTGTTCATAAAAATGCAGTGACTTCCTCAAGTTAGTCATCGATAAAGCATTAGAATTAATAACTACTGTAGTTTGGTTGTAGTTCCACATTGCAGATATTCAATTCACAGCAGGTGGATATTGAAATATTGTCACTTCACTTTTTTCCCCCACATGTCTTTGAGCACCTCATGACATGATTTAAGTATGAACACTACACACCAGTTCTAAAAAAAAAAAAGATGTCGAAAAGATCCTGACATGACAACAAAATATTGTTACTGTCAACTTATCCATGAAGGAGCTAAATAAAAGAAAAAAACAACAACCATGAAACACTTTTTGAATAGTTGAGTTTTTATAACCACTTAATCACGACATGGTCACACTATATTTCATTGCTCAGTTTAAATTAAGAATTGCTACTTAAACAATTCAAAAGTTTCATTAAAAATGTAAGAACTGCACAGGCATCTCAAAGTTACGGGTTTGCCTTGAAATGTATATATCCAAGTCATGTTTGAAAAGAAAAATGATCATACTGTCAAACCACAATTCAGAATAGTGTGCCAAGATTGTCATCGCTGCATGAACTGAAACAGCCTAACCTTAAATACAAATACAACACCGTTCCAAATTGTTCACACTGAGTTGACAGTGTGTTCCTCTTTCTTCTCTACATCAAGAAGAGGTTTATTTTGAGATAGAAGTGGGGGTGTACTGGAGAATGTTCCCACTGTTACGAGGCGATCCTCCCATGCTCAGACCTGCCACAGGACTCACTCTACTACCGCTTATCTAAACCACATAGTCGTCTGTCATACAAAGCCCTGTTTGTAACGTGAGAGCCACTTCGAACATTCAAGTTTCATCATGATCGCTGATACGCTGGGGTTCCATTCATCACAGCCAACGTGAGATATTCTACATCCTAATCTGACAGTGTGTGGTGTGACATACAACTTCCCCCACCCCCACGTGTATTAAGAGCAAGTTGTCTCGAGGCTCCTTCGACTCGTACAGCGCGTTGCTTCATGAGTCACTTTTGAGTGATGTCAGTGCCATAGAGGCATAGATTCACAGAGCGAACACAGCTCACTCCACCATCGCTGGTCGATCAAATCCAGGTGTACATTGGAAGGAAGCTGCATTGTTAAGCTTCCTTCCCTGCCCAGACATTATTACATTGAATCATGGGTGTCATATACCTTTTATACTGCCACAGTTGAAATAGCTTTTTCACCTAAAGAACCACTTTTTTAAAAAAAAATTTTTGTTGATCTTGCCACACAAATGAAATTCAAAGAGTTGAGACAAACACACAGGCAGCAAGATTGTTACAAACCTACCTGACACACCTCAGTGAGAGCCTGAGTCCCGGATGGTGTTGCTTCTTCACTTGTACAGGTGCTCTCCAGCTCCAAGGAAACCGGCAAGGCCTCTACAGCGTCTTCAGTTTCACACTGCAGCTTATAAACTGGTGGAGAGTCTTTGTCCAGAACGCTGTCTTCATTTGTAGACTGAGTTGGCTCAAGTGATCCTGACAGTTTTTCTGTAGCCACACTATCTGAGGACTCTTCAGATTTATCCACTTCCATCGGCACTGCTTCATCTGTGGAGGGTCTGCTCGACTGCATATGATGTTGGGGTTGCAGCTGAAACGATGGTGGCATTTCGGGTTGAGGAACTTGTACTGAGGTGAGTGGGTGCTCATGATACTGCTCTTCATTGTCATTAAGGGAATTACCAGAGCCATGGCACTCCTTCTTACCCTTGCCAAAGAGAAAATCTTTGACTGAATGAAACATAGAGGAGATGGAAGCATGGATGTTGTGATGGTCATGATCCTTATGACCCTTGTTGTGATATTTGCTTTCTGGAGCATGTTGGCCATGAGGGGCTGAATGAAATGCCACCAACTGCCTTTCTCTTCCTGTTTCTTTCTCTATCATCAACTCTTGTTCTCTTCTTTTCTCTCTCTCGTACTCTTCCTGTAATGCCTTCTCCAGTTCTTTCTTTTTTCTCATCTTCTCCTGATCATTATCTTTCTCTGTACTGCAGTTTACTACAGTTGTATCCATCTCTTGTGGCTTCTCCACTTGAGATGAGGCCTGTTTATCCTCATCTGCCTGGGACTGGAGGGTCTCAGACAAGAACTGGGCCAAACTCATGCCGCCATCATAACAGTTTTCACCTCCATTTCCCATCATCTGGCTTCTGCCACTGCTTGTGCTAGTACTACTTTTGATGCTACTATCTATACCGTTTGACATCTTTATTCTCTTTTTGGCCAACGTTTCTTCTGACGGGGTTTGCTTATCCTGTAGACAACTGTCTTTGGATGCCACAGTGGCTGTTTCCTCGACTCTTGAGCCAATTCCATTAGTTTCTCCAGTGGCTCCCAGCGGCTCCACAGCAGCAGGCTCCTTGACCACTGTCTTCTCTTCTCTTGAAGGAACGAACCGTTTCCTCGGGGGCGGTTCTGGGCTACTCTGTGGTTTCTCATTCCCAATGTTTTCTTTGTCCTTCTTCTTGGTCTGCCCCTCCATATCCTTCTTTTTCTTCTCCGCTTTCTGCTTTAGCTTAGCAAAGAACCGCTGGTGGATCTGGAACTCATTCATAGTGCCAACTTCCAGAACTCCCGAGCAGGAAACGATACCTTTACTGTTGCTGGCTGACACCTGATAGATGGCAGCGTCATCTAGTGTGCAGCTTAAGAAACAGAAAACAGACAGTAAGTGCATACCACAGATATTGTGACAAAAGTGAATCCTTCAGTAAAAGTTCATATTTGTATTAATCTTACTTGTAAATATGAAGAGTATGGGTTTTTCCATTCTTTCGAATTTCATACTTTGGGAGTCCACAGTACCGGTCCATTTCCATATCATCTTTATACCATTTTAGTTCAGGAGGTGGGTATCCTATAGGCATGGATATACTTCACTGAAGTAAGTTCCACTGGATTGTACCACAAACTGCTATTTGAGTATATTTGTCCCAAACACAAGTCCATTAGTGATGAATAAAAATGTACACTGAAGGGTAGTTCGAAACAAAAAAGGAGAAAACACTGTAAACAGGCTTAGGCCTGAATGCATGGTTTGCTGTTGCATCATGTTTGTGTTGTGTCACATGAGAACAGCTGCTGTCGTTGGAAGAGTCTACCCACTGGATTAGCCTGAGGCTGAACACAATTTCTAGAATTTCTTTTTTAAATACATTGCCTCCAGGGTTTAAAGAGATTTTTTTTTTTTTCAAATAATAAAGAAATTAACTGGGTGGGTTAGAATTTACATTTTCATGTGTTTTCAGCTGACTTGGATATCTTCACATCAGTGTCACATAATTCTGACAGATTTCAATAAAAACGATGGGTGATATGATGATAAACAAGACCTACCTGATACCACACAGATGAATTTCACATTACAGTTTTCTGATACTGCCTTGGACTTCAAAGTGGTTTCAAAAGACGGCTGTATGTCCTCAGTCAGCTGAGCCATGACGCTGCACAGTGTGCTCCTAGAAAGAGACACTCGTGCATTAAACAGCAATTTTCTGACACTAAATACAGTAGACAGCGTAACAGTTCACATCATTAACTTGTGTGACTTTTCCACCTTTGAACAGTGCATTCCAATCACTTACTTAAACAGGAAGAATAGATGTTAATGCAAATTTCTAGTAGTGACGAGAATAGGGAAAAAGTGACCACAGAAACTTGTGAGATGTCAAGCAAAACACGGTTTTCAATGCACCAATGAAACCAACGTAGATCACTGAAATCACTGGACAAACTAAACACTTACATTACAGTTAACATTTGTTTTGACATTCTCGGGGTACACCAGTTCGCTTTGTTAACTTGTTAGTTGGGAAGAGCGTTTCAAAGTAGGAATTACCTCGTGGGCCTGCGAGAATACCTTGAATAGCTATTCAGAGAGGAGGCAAATGAAGGAATGTCAGTGAATAATTGAGACCTGGATATAGGTAGACCTCCTAAAAATGTTTTAAAGTTGTCCTCCTCATTGGCGAAAACCGCAAATGTACCGTGTATATGCTGGAAAAATGAACATGCGACATGTTACCTGATCGATATAACGTGATATGTTTACAGTAAGTTGAAAGGCTTGCTTATTTGATGACTTTTTCAGCCTAGTGATTGAAATATAAAAAAGCATTTTGAGAATTTTTTTTTTTAGATTCCAATGACCTCTAAGATTCTTATGGTTCTTTCTTATCCAACATGCACAACAAATTCATATATTTGCACAAAAGGAAAAAAAAAATTATAAATCAACATTCCAAGAACAAAATAATTCCCAGCAAATCAATGACAAAATGAGGTTATCTACCTGTTTTCAGGCCTAACATTTGAGAGGTAGGTGTTGCGGGTTTCTGAACGGCCATTGCTGCCATCTTCGTCACTGAAGCTGCTTGTCCTCCCATTGCCAGAAAAAGAACGGGTCATTGGTCTTCTGGAAGTCATTGTTGTATGATGCAATTCACCAAAAATCTTAAATCCAGGATAAATGTATCAGCCACAGTACAGCACTGCGTTCACGTCCACGTCTTTCAAGGCTCAAAATGAATTGTGGTATCCATGTAAAAGCTCCTGGTGAAGAAAAACAAGAGACATTATGAAAGAAAGACAAAGAGAGTCTAACTGAAAAGCTAACTGAAAATACCTTGTAGAGTATTTGTTCTTACAAAACTCAAGCACACAGACAGAGTCCAAGCTTGTCCTTTTTGACCAAGCAAAGCACTTCATTGGAGCAAGTTAAAAATAGGATTGGTTATCAGCTTGGGCAAAGGCAGTTAGTGGTCAAACATTACCAGAAGACATGTCATTTACTGTTTGTGTTAGGAATACAACAAAAAAGGTTTTTTAAACCGCCCTAAAACTTAGTAAAAATTTTCAACTTACCATTAAGATGTTGCAAATGTTGCTTTGGAGCCAGAGTCTGAGAAGAAAAGCTGTAACCGCCTATCATAGACATGTGTTGCCAGCAGGACCCTATTTATAGCTGGCCCACAAATAGGTGCAAGAGCACATCCAATTTTCCAAAACTAAACTTTAGTCTTAGTTAAGAAGCCTAAAAACCAACGAGAGTTTCAGTAAATGTTAGGAAGTTAAACCACAACACACAATTCAAGAATGCTTATTTCTTGAATGGATTTGATGTGAACATTGTTTTGCTTTGTTCTGATCCAACTTGGGGTGTTGTAAAAACTGTTTTCCCATATTGGTGGGACACTGTAAAAGATTGAATGTGAACCTGATAAACATCTATAAGGTTCATGACGTAGCTGATAGCAGCCAATAGTCTGTGTCCTATGCTTTGCTGGAGTGTTGAAAGTACAGCCCCCCTCCCTCACTTTGTATTGCAACACATGGTTGAATCATGAAGATCCTCTTGCTGCTCATATTTCACTTCAATCAGACACAAACAAGCTTGCAAAAACTTTCCTGGACTGAAAGAATTAAAGAGGAAATATTTGCTGAATTTTTTTTCTTCAAAAGAGAGAATAAAGAGGTTTTGGTGGGTTTTCTTTGCTTTTGTTTTCCTTTCTTTCTTTCTTTCTTTCTTTCTTTCTTTCTTTCTTTCTTTCTTTCTTTGATTACAAAAGTTCCTATAATGTACATTTAACATACAAATATAGGCTCTTGAAAGAACCATATTCCTATAAAGTGATCTAATGACACAAATCTTCAAGAAGTTGTAACGAAATATGCAGTGAATACTTTAAGGCTTCTAAGTGATACAAAAAAGACAAGAGTAAAGTAAAGATATGGTTCAAAGATTTCTTATTCTATGTGCAGCTCATAGGAAATCACAGTCTCTTAACACTTTATAAGAAAAGTTGCCTAATTCTGTAATGTAATCATTGGTCCCCCAATTAAAAATAGCAAGTTAAATCATCTTTGATTTGCTCATTTGCATCAACATTGTATGTCTTACTTTCTTTATATTTTCAAATATTGTTTACAAAGTATTTGATTGATTTGCACTGTGATAATGAAAACAATGCACCGTGTCTATTAAGTGATATTATAGTACTTTTGTTTAAATAACACATTCGAACGTTGGACTGTTGTACTTAATGATGTATGTATATTTCATATGTCATGGTCCTGACAATTACAAACTTTTCTTAGAATATTTCTTATGATATATTCCATTCTTAAAACATTTCAAAAAAGGGTTAAATATGAGAAGATGTTATATTCTCATATTTAACAAATTTGATAAAAAAAAATGTAGTCCGCTCTTTCATTTTATGATACAACATTAAGATACAATTTATTCTGTGATTTTCTTTCTTTCTTTTTCTTTTTCTTTTTTTAATAAAACGTCATGTGCTCTGTTGAGCAAAAGAAAATCAAAGTCTCTTGTGTGAATTTAGTGGAAGAGCTTACAGGATAACCAAGTGAATACACTGTTGAACAACATAAAACTGATTTTTCTGTTCCAGTAACTCCATGTATGTGTGTTTCCAGTTTAAAGGCAGGACTTTGTAGCTCTTCATGCTGTGAAATCAGCCTTGATCCATTAGCATTGTGTGTCAGAGTGCTCATATTATTGTAATATCACCAAAACCTGCGCACCTTCGATTCATATGTCTGTGAATCAAAAGTTGATCATCTTACCTTTAGTGTACTACAAAAGAGAATTTTTAAGCAAAAATATATAAACGAAAATGTTGAAATTCCTTCATTCGTGTCCATAGCGTCGGTAAAATATGTATTTCGTGGTGCTCCTCTATTGTAGATTTTACGGTAATCTGTGCGTGATCTTCCGGGAAAGGGAAGAGTTGTCTCTATAAAACCAAAGTTATACTGGCTGAGAGACAGGATCAAAAACTGCGGCTGCTCCGAGGCTGACGCCAGGTAAAACATACATACTTACAATTATGTCCAACGGTGATTTGAGTTTGTGAATGAGTATATTTCTATTTCCATATTTTATACGGAATGCTGATTACTAGAAATTAGTATTTTGAGGGCATGAGGCGAGACAATACACGCTTGTTTCCTGACTATTAATGTCACAGCGTTTGCTAATTTCACACGATTGGAATGCGGATACTGTTTTTATTGAAATGTATTCCCACAGTCTGTTTTTAGAAGATGCATATGTGACTGGATGCCGACCCAAGCGCTGATAAAATATGATCACAGGTATGTGACATCGTCAAAGCAGCTTTCTAAGTGAAGTACAGCTTCATTGTGATTTCAGATTCCATTTATTTATTTTTTTTAAACTTGATGTGTTTCAGACATTGTCATAGTGCGCCATCCTGTCTCCATGTGCGTACCTGTGAACCATCAGGTGACTCTGCGGGTCCAGGCTGAAGGCACAGGCAACCTCCACTACCAGTGGTTCTCTGAAGGAAAGAAGGAAGTATGTGATTTACACTTAAATGCAAGAAATTGAAACAAAGCATTTCCTTGTAAGGTCTAAAAAAAACCCCAAAAAACAACTTGCACATACTGTTTTTTTTTTTTTTTTGGCCACATCTGTAGTTGAGCATTGTGTTCATGCTCCTTATTTAGAGGCATGTCTCTCTTGAAGGAAATACTTTGATCTACATAATAGACATAAAGAGTCAAATATGAGGTACAATGTCAACTAAAATATTTTCTTTTCTACCCAAGGTGTGCGGTGGTACTCATGCGGAGCTAACCTTCAGAGCTAAAAAGACTCAGCTCTATGTGTGTAGAGTGAATGACCCCTTCTGTAACTATGTGTTTACTGAATGGGTCAAGGTGAAGGTGTTGGACATTAATAAATCAGGTATTTCTTTGCGAGTTTGTGGTCATTACATAGTCTCTAACATAATTGCTGCATGGACTTGACTTGTCATGCTACACTGAAATTGATTTTCTAAATGTTGTTATTCCGTTGCTGTGTGATTTCATCTATTTTCTCCCTCTTTCCAAACACCAGGCTTGCCAGCGGACTGGCAGGGTGAGCCACACATTGCTATCAACCCTAAGCCACAGACTGTTCGATGCGGCACAAAATTCACACTCCACTGTGTTGCCTTTGGCATTCCTGCTCCACAGTACCAGTGGTACAGAAATGGAATTCCATTAACGGACAAGAAAAGCGACACACTGCAGGTAAGCCAACAACTGTTTACTGCTGCTAGGGATTGTTTACACTTTGAATCATACACCTTTCACTGAGCGCGTCATTTATTTAGAAAACTTTGTTAATATTTAACCAAGAGCCTGGTTTATGGTGGAATAAACAAACATGTGAGGGAATATACAGACACCAAGGTAAACAGTTGAATTCCGTGTTCTTTCAGATTGACCGCGCAACAGCTGAGAACAGAGGATCGTATCTGTGTTCAGTATCTAACGTGCTTGAAGAAACATGGTCTGAACCAGCTGATGTTGACATCGGTAAGTCAGAACTGAAACCTTGTTTATCAGCTCTGTAAGAGTCCGTCTTTACCCAGGTTGCAGCTTTGTATTTTCCTCTGATTTGACTTCCTGAAATGTAAGAAGTGTTAAAACAATTGTATTTCCTTTCACACTCCTTCTACACTACTGATTTAACTCTGAGGCTTGCAGTTGTTTCCATTAAACTGGAGGTACTTTCCCATTTCTTGAGCCTAAAAAAGGAAGTTGTATGACCTCAAATAGTACTTGGTCAGACTTAGACACACAACAGGAAAGATGATGTAAAGTGAAACTACTTTGGAGGTGTTACTCTGGGTAGTGATGCATGTTGTGAATTGCATTTTTATAAATAAATTGCACTGTAAGACTTGATGAGGTCTTCTTTTTTTCCCCTTCAGATGTTTGGCAAACTCATAATGACTTTGTACTGCTCTTTCGTTTTTTCTAGTGCAACATGATCAACTTCCTTCTCCAACACCCACAGGTAGAAATCAGTACACAGTGGCATGCTATTTTTGGTGTTGAGAAGAGAAAGCCTCCTACAATGTGTATTACAGGCAGTTCCCTGTATTATGAGAATTACAAATCTGCTTTTATGGTTCTTTCAGCAACTGATAAAGTCGCACTACTGATTGGCAACCTGAATTACTTCAACCACCCACCACTGATGGCCCCTGTCATGGATGTGCACGAGCTGGCCAACCTCCTGCAGCAGCTGGGCTTCAGAGTGGTTTCCTTGCTGGATCTCACAAAGGGCGAGATGCTGGCTGCTATTGACAAGTTTATTCAGCTCCTAGACAGGGGAGTTTATGGTGAGTAGGACTGGTTGACAGAAGATCGATTTGGGATGTATTGTAGTGTCACCTATCAAAATAATGGTTTATACGACTTAAATTCAGAGTGAAGAAATGTGGGTTCCAATGTAGGCGATCAGTCCATTACTTTATACAACTTGGGGACATAAAGAACAAGACTGTCTCAGCTGGCTGAGGGCAAAAGCCCCGTACAACCTGGTCAGCCATCACAAATTTGGTGACTCCAGTTTACGTAGTACACATCTAGAGATTGCAAAAGAGATGCTTAAGAGTACTTATAGATCATGCAAAGTACACACAGACAGGCCTGAGATTAAACTGTAGATATTCTCATTTTGTCATTCTCACTTTAGTCAAGTGCAAACCACTAAACCACCTTTCTGCCCCCACAATGTTTGTTTTTAACGTAGACACGCTCAACTTGTCTTGATATTGACAGAAAAGGTGGTGAGGGTGTGATTCACTCTTAGTTTCACCCAGTCCAACTGATTCACTACGATTTATCTTAAATATAACTACCTAACTACCTGTTTTCAACCTGGTTCTTAATGTCAACTAATAAGTTAGAAGTAATACATTTTTAAATAACTTGAGGTAACATGAGATTCAGGGCTAGTGGGTCGAGAAATGTAGTTTTAAATAATAGCTGGTTAGTGTTTCTGGAGATATTTGCGCAGTTTATTTCCTAGGAATGCTATATCCCTCTGTGGTTACTTTTGCTAGATGTCATGAATTTACTGCCCTTAAAAAAATGCTGATGGGTTTTTTTTCTTTGGGATTTGAAAAACTGTAACTTCCGTCTTTGTTCTGCTATTTGCTGCTGTGTGCTTGTCAGGGTTCACGAGCTCGCGGGTGATTAACCACGTTGAACTTTATACATTCTCGGGGGACCGTGTGGGCAGATAAAGACAAAAAGCGGTCGTCTGATACTTCTTGAGTTATTGTCATACTTTCTGCAATTAGGAAATATTGTGTTTACAGACCGTAACAGACCAAAAAGTAAGCCGCTTTAATTTTACTGTTCAGGACAATGAGCGATGCAATATATGAGCTAATATGCATGACATATTCCTTTACCCACTGATTGCATTGTGTGAGGAAGTAGGCAGCTCCAGTGTACAAATACTTGACAATCACTCACAGCATTTATAGTGCTGTAAAATGAATTAGTGTGGGGTGACTCGACTAAAAGAAGAACAAGTGATGCTGCTGTGATACTGGCTGATGTTGTGAATGGGCTTATTATCAACTTAATGAAGATGGTAGGCTGATATTATATATATGTCCTGAAACAAATTGTGCTGAACACATTTTTTGCCCCTTTGTGTGACGTGTCCTTGTTGAATGTGTTTCACATGATTGCATCATTGTTGCAGTACAAAATTGTACTGATTACAGCTGTTAAGATCCCAAAATGATAACGACACACTACGCTCTGTGACTTCTGACAGGTCTTTTCTACTATGCGGGACATGGGTACGAGCACGCTGGGAAGAATTACCTGGTGTCGATTGATGCTCCACAACCGTACCGGACTGAAAACTGTGTCTGTGTGCAGAAAGTCATGCTCAGGATGCAAGAAAGGCAAACTGCATTGAGCGTGATCTTATTGGACACCTGCAGAAAATGGTAAGAAAGTAGCAATTACTTGCAATAAGATACATTTAATAAAATCACGGCACAAATGTCAACAACCACATGTATTTCAGTGAATTGTATGAAATGCAGGAAATTTCATTTCGCTCTTCAGGTCATGTCTTTTTTTTTTGACTGTCTGCAGGTACAACCAGGATTGCATCCCTTCAGCCATCATGCCATTGAAACCCAGTGGGAACACAATTTATGGTTATGCTACGTATGTACCTTTTCGTGTATTAAAATGAAATCAAGTCAATATCTTATTTGCAGAGAATGAAAGTTATGTGTACTTAAAAACACTTAGATTAAACCCAATTGTGTCCATAAACTTTGCAGATGTGAAGATGCTGAGGCGTTCGAGGTGCAGGACGGGGGGAAAAGTTCTGGAATCTTCACAAAGTACTTGAACAGACATATCCTCCAGCCTGAGAAAATTACACATGTTTTAGAGAAGGTGTCTGAAGGTGAGTCCTGATGTCATTAGTTTTACTTTGGAGAATGTCAGGAAAAGTGGTTTTTTTTTTAATACATCAAAGAAGAAGTAATTTCAGATGGTATGATGGGTGTGGTTTCAGTAGGGAACGGTGGGGCAACCGGTCCTTTTTATGTTTGAGATCATTGCAATCTGAGATACATATAAATGCTTCTGTTTTTATTTCTACTCCCTTTATGAATGATGGTGAGGTGAAGGGAACAAGCGGTTCTTATAGTAGTGCTGGATGGACATCAGACAAATGGCTCGAACCCATGTTAATATTTTTCACTTCAGGACTCGTACGAATAGCAGGGGGCTGGGAATTATCAAGTTGTTCTGTCTTAGGACTGTGTTTGTCTGTGTGATGGGCGTCTGGTAGAATCATTTTTTTTCGAGGTATCATTAGCATGTGACTTCATTCTTTGGAAATTCACACTGTTGGCGAGAGAACAGCAAGAAACTTGAGAGCGACAGAGTCCAAGACAGCTGCTCTGCCGTTTGGGCACATCATGCCACTGCTCTCCAGGGGTCACTCACAAATCAGTGTGAGCAGGACGGGACACCCTGCTGACAGCAATCTGTGTGTAGCCTGACATATTTAGATGAACAAATGTATTATCGGATAAAGGAAGGTTAAAGCAGATTCTTCAATTGTATTTGTGTTTTATTGAGAAGCCACTTATCTCCCGAGCTTCATCGTGACCTTATGATACCGACTATGGAACAGTCACCTATTTCTTATTGGAGGTTTGCATTTAGAAACAAAATAAAAAGGTTTTCAATGCTAAATATTGCCAAAAGCCATCATCAATTTATGTGAGATTCTTTCAACCTGGTTGACTATTATCCTTTTAATGATGGTTTGTTTTGAATTCTGTAAAGAGGGGCTTTTTTAAATTTTTTAAATTTTTTTACAACTTAAGTGAATGTGACAAGCTTTTCCAAAGCTCACATGTTCCCCATCTGTCTGCTATTGCACAATTTTAGGCAGTTTGATGATTCAATAAAAGCGGCGAATTGACTCATTAAAAATTCACACGTATTTACAGTTCTACAGCTTCGCCACTACATTTACCTGGACATTTGCCATTTCGTTATTCCAGATCTCGGCAGAGACCCTCTGGTTACGGGAAAACAGGCGGTGGAGATCAAACACACACTAAAAGAACCTCGATCCCTCGCAGATCAAGTTCAGTCCACTGGCCACACCAAAGAACTGCACTTGCGAGATTACTGCTGGAGACAAGCAAATGGTGAGTGGAGAAAACCTTCTCACAACTGTGAGTTTTGTTTAGATTTTTTACTTTGGGGAGGATTAAATGTTGTCACAGAGAGAAAATTCTAATATAAGCGTATCACCTGAATGTAGATAGATTTTTAATCACATAAACCACTGAAGTAAGACTGAGATCATCCAGGGTTCTTCACACCTCTGACACTGCAACTTGTGACAGCTGTAGACACACGTCGACACTGTGGTCATATTTTCAGTCCCATTTAAGAAGCAACTTATTGTTTATGGAAGATCAAAACGGGAAACTGGCTCATTTTACAATGTTTAACTCTGATTAACTAAAAGAAGTTTTTTTTTTTTTTGACAAACCAGACTTAACCCCTATTATATTTTTTAAAATGGATGTTTAGTGCATTAGACTACATTCATGCCATAACATGAATTACTAAAGCGACAGTTCCTCATGTGGTTCATCAGTAGTTCTGCAAAATAATCATAAAAGTACAGTCAACGAAGAACAATGTTGTACAGATCTTTAGTCGTCTTCATTTTCATGTGTCCTTTCAGAGTTACCACGGAAGAAACGGCTGATGTTTCTTTGTGGAGTGGAAGTGGAAGTCAGCTTTTCAGCTTTGTTCTCTAACGTCATGGAAACCTTTGCCACCATCAAGACTCTCGGCAACAAAACCCAGGACTGCACCGTCGCCCTCAGTAGCATGCCTGTAAATACTTACTTTTATACTTTTACTGCAAAACTATCAGCACTTTTTACCACGAGAATTGAGCAGTGACGTTGTGCAAAGGCAGTTTTATTGGGGAGACAAAATGCAGTGTGTGTGTGTGTGTGTGTGTGTGTGGGTGTGTGGGTGTGTGGGTGTGTGGGTGTGTGTGTGTGTGTGTGTGTGTGTGTGTGTGTGTGTGTGTGTGTGTGTGTGTGTGTGTGTTAATGTCACTCTTTTTCAAAGACATCATTGGGTTTGAAAACTGCAACTTGTATCTGCATCATAAATTCCACTGTGCTCATGGTACAGCAGTCGCTTTCCATTAGCCAGAAGTGATTGCTCAATAATGACCATTCACAGTTACGTTTCACATGCCTGAGGAAGTTCTGCCCATATATAGGCTTGCAGCATGTTTTGAACACAGAGAAAGCAGGAAGTAGCAGTAAAAAAAACTGCTGCACTTCTCTTGCAATACCAGCATTGGTTTGACCACTCAATCTTGGACTATGCTGACCTCTAGTGGCTGATATGTAATTTGTTGCGGCATTATCTGTAATGATTCCATGTCAAACACACAAATACAGGAGTCCTTCATTGTTTTATGGTACTCAAACACAAACAAAATGTAAAATGATAAAACTGCTGATGCTTTGATTCCCTAGGCGATGGAAGACATATTTTCCAGGTCTGGCAGGTCAGAGGAAATGGACTCTCTACTATTGAAGTCATCTGATAACCCAGACTGCACTCTGAGACTCTGCAGTCTTCAGAAGCTCAAGGTAGGCAGTCAAGGATGTAACTGAATCATGCTTCCACTAGATGTATACTTCCATACAGTATTAATGTATTTTTTGTTTTCTTTTGTTAGGAATCGATGATCATTAAGGTGGATTTACACTATACTCACAAAGACAGTAAGCTGCGAATGACAGAAAGCCAGAAGGTGGACATAGGAATGCCTCTTGTGTCGTCCTGTAAACTCTACAGAAGAAATCAAGCCCCAACAGACAAGAGACAAGAAGGAATTTGTGCTCAAAGCATGGACAACATTTCAAACGGCAAACAACGGCTGCATCGGACTCTGGGTGGCCAGTGTCGCCCTTTCACAAGAAAGGCAGAATGTGCTGCTAAAGTTGCAATCGCATGGAGCAATGAACCTGAAGAGAACGATGAGAGTGAACTGCAACACCTCAATCTCTGATTTCAAAACTTTCTGGTCCTACTTTTGTAAATACTTGATGGGAAAATATTTGTACACATGCACATTACTTTTCTGTGATTGATGATGACTAATGTTTAATAGTTATTTTATTGGCTGGTGTAACCAATCCTCATTTCTTACTTCAGTGTTGGAAATACATTAACAATATAGACTTATTTTGCCATAAATTGTTCAATGTTTCTCAAACATTACTCATTTCACTTTTTGTTTTTAATCTGTGGCAAGCTTGATGTCCTCATTTACAAAATTAACTATTTCACTGTTAATTTATCGAATAAAGACATATACATTTCACGTTGTAATATTTGACTCTCAAAGTTCCTAAAAAGAGTTTTGTGTGTTGTTTTGTGCAACTTTCAAGACAAAGGTTTGAGGATAAATAGAGGAAATTTGTAAATTATCCAGTGGGTGAAATGTGAAATACTTAATATCTTGCTAATTGCAAACCAAAACAAATTGCCTTCAAATTAGGGTGTATTGTTACCTTCATCAAGCTGGAGTGAAGCAAATCAGCCTCCATTAAACTGGGACCAGACAGTTACACACACTCCAATGCAAAAGGGCCGGAGTCACTAATTAGTCATATCTTTAAGAATAGCAAACCTTTGGACATTATTAGAAGCTCTTTCCGATCAGTGTATGTAGCGTAACTTAAAATTACGACATCACAAACTGGTGATATACGCAGAGTAACCTCATATTTAGAGGTTTTACGCCTTAACATGATAAGGCGAGAAGAACTGCGTAATTTACTTTTGAATAAATTATTTTTATTTTTCACTGTTACAATTATTCCTTGGTTATTTTGTTGTCATTGGGTTGATCACTTCGAGAGTCACATCATCAAACGTGCTGAACTCTAAAGGCTACTACTTTGCAAGTGCTGCCAAATGATTTCAGAAGACGAGGTTGAATTAAAATGATGGAGACATTTGTTATATATATAAGGTAAGTGTGTCTGAGTGCCTTTTTGCGATCAGTACTGTATTTATGAAGACGTTCAACTGAATTTATTGTAAAGGGTATACCATGAACACAGGAAAAAAAAAATCCCACACTTGATTTTTGGTTTGTTGTATTTTCATCCATATCTTATGTTGATTGCACAAGGTGGCATTCAACAGTGTAATAATCCTCATACTGATTGTGCCAAAGGAATGTTGGTGAGCCAGAGTCCTAAAAGCACAATAAATGTATTACTTAATAAAAAAAACAAAAAAAAACAACCCCTTCCCACAAGTTGCACATAATGTAAGATATAAATGGGGGCCAGAGGAGACCTGGGACTTGGGATCAGGTTCGAATCCCACAGCTGACAGGTCAACACTGTCGGGTCCCTGAGCATGACCTTTCACCCCCATCAGCTCCTCAAAGCGCCCTAATGTGGCTGCCCACCACATTCTTGAAATAGGATGGGTAAATGTGGAGAAAGGAATTTCCCCAATGCCCTTAGGGAACGTGGATTAATGAAATGTCAATAGTTGGTTAAAAAGGGATTAAATTAACTTTTTGGCTGATTTAAACTCAAAAGTGTTTAAGTTGCATCACTTTCCACCACATAAATACTTTGTTTTGTACACGCAAGGGAAATCTGGCAAAATAAATATAACCACATAAAAAAATCAATGCAGTCAACATTTGATCAAGTTATGTTTAAGTAGCAGATCAGGCCACGGTGTTCAACGGCTCTTAAAACTAGACAATGCGTGAGCTAAAATCTGTACCTACGTTTTAGGTAGGGTCACAAACGAAGAAACAATACGTAGTAATTCATAGTAAATACCAAAAATTCCTTCCAGGTATGAAATAGTAATGGTTCACACCGCTGGACCAGTCCCGGTTAGCTCGCCGTGATCGTATAGTGGTTAGTACTCTGCGTTGTGGCCGCAGCAACCCCGGTTCGAATCCGGGTCACGGCAGGGACTCTTCAAGGGACCTGCTTTTTGATCGAAAAAATACATTTGTTATAGACTATACATTGAGTTTTACATTCATTTCATCGATATAATTCTAAAGACAGAGCACAGTGACACTCAGACGACATGTCCCGGACTTTTAACTACCCTCGCAGTAAATCATTATTGCTTGTGGTTTGTGATGTAAATTACCTTACACTATAATAATAATCATTTATTTTTTACCAAGAGCTTTTAACGGTATTTGGTAGCATCTTCCTAACGGCACAACAAAATATTGCCTGCAAACAATTTAAACGCAATGACAAGAACCGGTCTCCAGGTGGCGATATTAGCACGTTAAGAGAAAACGCACAAGGCAGAGGACGAGCTGTCTGAAACCCAGGGCCATGGTTTTCAGGCCATCTCATCGTATGTTTGGCTACTTTACAAAACCGGTGAGGAAAGCTCACAGGTTATATTAGAGAACTAGATGATCGCGACCTGACACTGATTTTGAACCTCCTAAAATTGCTTTTCAAATATTTATCCTACACATGCATTTATTTATATCAGTCAGCCTTGTGAATAAAGGCATTGCTTTGATAATTTGAGAAGTGTCACAGAAACATACTTTTATTTGAAAAGCGCAGCTGAGCATGATAGGAATTTGCTTGGGAGGGGAAAATATATTATATGCATATATATTTGAAGTTAAAAGCCAGAGACAACGCTGCACCCTCCAGTTGGTCGACTTTCACGTCAGTTTTGTTTGGGCTCCGCCCGCTTCGCTGAAGTGGAGGCGGTGAATGGTGGGAGATAATCCTCCGCTCCACCACAGACGCATAACAGGACTGAGCTGCCTCTGGACGTGGACCTGGATCTGGATCTGGATGCGGGCATCCTCCGATTCTACTGTTTGCCCGGGCCCACCGCACCGAAACTTAACGGGACTACAATGGTGCACGCCTCGGCGGCTCAATCCGTGGCTGCTGGTCGCCTCGCGGACCCGGGATCGTGGTCAATGTGACATTCACTTGCAGCGCTGCCGTTGAGTTTTATTGTTCTGGTCCCATAGACGCAGAGCGGCGATTCTCTGAGAAGATGTTGAGCCGATTCATGAGTGGCAGCATCAGGAATCTTGAGCGGGAATACAACTGCACGGTCAGACTGCTGGACGATACGGAATATACGTGCACCATTCAGGTTAGTCACCTGTTTATTCACTCTGCACAGCTCGTGCATTGTGTTGCGATAATTGCGTCTGACCTGGCAGACAGGGGAAGGAAGTGCAGGGACAGCAAGTGACTGCATGCGTGCTGGTGGTGACAACAAAAACACAACCCAGACACATATTAGAAATGTCTTCTTCTTCTTTGGACCATTCAGATTATTTTACCCCCTGGTTTAGGAAATATGCTTGCCTCACCTGATCCCTATTGCTTCGGTCACTAATGAATTTGGTGGCAGGATTTGAGACTCTCTAGTACAATTATAGTAATACCCTGATAATCAAGCAGAGGGCTGCCAAAAACACATTGCAGTCTGCTGGTAATCAGTAATCACTCAGGATGTTTGTTTGTTTGTTTGTATAACTCTTGCCATATAGCTTGTGCTCTGGTGAACTGCTTGTAGGTAGTTTCCATAGTTGCTGTGAAATCCCTGAATCCTTACAGGTGTACGCAATAAAAAGACGCTACCCAAGTTACTCAGTCGTAATACACTGATAAAAACATAGCCACACGTCCATCTAATATCAATACTGCTTTTGATGTAGCCAATCACAGCTAACAATGTTAAAGCAGGATACACCATGGACCGATTGCCAGGGCAAACACAGTGAGCTGGACAACCATATACAAACACACCTACAGGAATTTTCACATAAATTTTGTCCTCCTCTATCAATTAACCTGCTAAGCTTTCTCCTGGACTGTGAGAGAAAACCGGAGTACTCATGCATGCACAGGAAGATCATGCAAACTCCTCACATACTCGCGTCACATTCCACAATCGAACTGTGAGGTGGGAGTGCTGACCACAGTATCACTATGCAGCCCCCCATATGCAAACATGCCATTGCAGATTCACATATAATCTGGATTTGCATATTTTTCTTGTTACATTATTCACACTATTGCTATTCTCAGCAAAGGGTACATTGTTTTGAAGTTTGAAGCATCACCTCGGTCCTGTTAATAAGATGTATTCTCCTCCCTTTTGTCTCACTCCTTTGAGCCTCTCTTTGATGACTGAGTAGTTTTCTGCTCACGCTGGTTTTCTAAAAAGATGCAGATTTTGTAGGTGAGGGGGCCTGTCACTTCAATCACAAGACCGAGCGATTGTAGAAAAGGGATGTGAGGAACTCCTGGGAGAATACTCTTGACTAGTCAGCAACATGTAGACACTCCAAAGGCTCTCCTCGGCATGCCCGGGAATCATTTAACCTGTGATATGGATCAATGAAACATTAATAAGACGTACACAGTTCTTGTCACTTTAATCTCTGTTGTCATCAGCAGGCGATGTTGCGGTCGCTCCTCTGTCCGCCACCCCCTTGAGGAAGCGTGACACAGATACTGCAATTACTGTAGGACTGGGACTGTGTGCCCAGGTTGTAAACAGACCTGCATTTCTGCTTCGGGTAGCCGAGCAAGAGATGGAGCTGGGCCAGATGGACTGCGAAGCCAGCAGGTGTGCTGTTTGCAGCAGAGTCGTGTGGTTTGGGTGGCTGACGTCATGATGGTTGGAAGGAGGGGAGCGGAGTGAAACAGGAGAATGATCCAGCTCTGCTGTGACTGTCTGGCATCTTTCTGTCTAACCAGGCCCGGGGAAGGAGCAGAATAATCCACCTGACCAGCCACATCACTGCCTTTTCCCCCATTTGTTTCAAACTTTGCCCCTCCTTCCTCGAAGGCTTTAGGCCTGCCAAAAACTAAGATCACCCCCGGATACCGGGACAACCAAGCAGGAGAATGCTAAGTCACAGGCAGGTCATATACTTTCAGTCTTTCACAAGCTTTTCTCTGTCCCTTGCACAGCCCCTAATGTCCCCCTTTAACCTGTTGTTTTCCAGGGTGCGTATATTTTATTCCCACAAGAGTAGTTTTCATGACACTCTGATCCTTCATTTGAACCTTTTTCAAGGCTCCATATTCATATTTGTTCCTTTCTCAGGTTCACATTCACCCATTGCCTGATAATGATGATGGTAACGCTTTTTAACAAATCCCGTGGTATTTCACAATGAAGTCACTTAAATGGAAGATTCAAAAGCAGTAAACAGACATGCCTTAAAGCAGAGCAGTGCTTCCAAAAGAAGGACCAGAAGTGTGTATATCTTTTTAAAGCAGCTGCAGCAGTAATGCAGGAAGTTAAGTTTTGCTGTAATGAATTATGGATCTCACCACAATGTTTGGGGGAGGAAGAGTGAGCACTTATCATTACGCAGCTCTCTAGATTTACTTCACGTGTAATTGCAGGTTGATGGAAGTGCTTGAAATCCTCTTTTGCCCTCAGGCCTCTTTTGCACTGTGATTTTAATGCAAGTTTGCAGCCAAGAGTCTGGTTGAGTATTCGCTTCTTTGCTTCACATTCTTGTCACTTCTGAAAAACCGAGACCACTACTTCACCCACTCTATACTCTCACATTTCTGTGCCTCTTCTCCTGAGGCAAACTCAAACATTATTCTTATTTACGTGTTTACTGATGCATTATTGATGAATTCAAGACAATTAGAAATTGGAGTTGTTTATCCAGAACACATTTTTATAGCTTCTTTTTTAGCCACGTAAGTATATCACACACCTTGAAAGTTACTTGTGTTTTGTTGTTGTGCTTGCTTTGCATTAATTAGCAGCACAACAAAAACCCCAAACTACATCATTCGTTTGAGATACAGAGTTAATTGTGTTTTCTTTTTGTAGTCAAGACAGTGTTTTTTTTTCTGGGAAAATATCAGTTTAATGAAGTGTACCACAAAAGTAAGACATGAAAAATATATGCATGTATGCGTGAAACGAATTGGGGTTTTCTTTGTTTCATGAAAGCAATTAGAAAAAGAAAGTGTCACCAGTAGTTTTGAGATCTGCTTACATCTTGTTGAGGAGGCTGCCGGGGGATGGCGGTTTGTCTGTGTGTATTTGAGAGGTGCTTCACTTTGAAGCTTGCTGCCATCAGACCACATTGTCTTTTATTAACACTGACTGAGAAGAAAAAAGAAGAAAGAAAAAAAAAACAACAACAACAGTGAACGTAGCTGGCTTAAAACAATGATGCAGAGTGACAGTTCAGAGATATGTGACATCTGAAGGTCTCTCATTTTGCTGACTTTACACTGTAGGGGACCCTCACAAATGTCCACTCCATGGCCCGCTGTACATAACGAGTCAGTTCATGGTTAAAAGAGCGTGCACATGTGTGTGCAGGTGTGTGTCCTCAGACGATGGCTAACACTGTTGCTGTGCTTCGTATAAATGATTAAAATGTGTGCTACATCTGAATGTTTCATGAGAAGTAATCTCATGAGAACGTCGCTTGTGTTTCCCAGCATCGCTGCACTCTGGCGTCACAATTTGCTGAACCTGTGGCGCGTGGCTGGTTGTGATTAAGGATTACATCAGCGTAGTGTCTTTCTCCACGGCAGAGCCGGGCAGAACAGCCCCGACCCCATATGAGGATTTGACACGTGGGAGCAGTCACTGTAGTAGTGCCTTCTTGTTGGTGATGAAAGGGCTGGAGTGTCATCTGGATGTGATGCTTAAACCCTTGCGTTTCATTGATGATTCTCAGTGTAATGCTCCTATTGAAGCGCGACGTGGGAATTAAGCTTTTTTTCGTCTACAATGTTTTCACGCTTTAAAAAGAAAACGTAGATAAAGACAAGCTGGCAAAATAACGGTTTTGCTACGTTTGTTTCAGACTAGTTCTTGTTGCTCTAAACTGTTAGAACTGCGCCCCTGAAATTAAAGAACTACAAAGTGAGAGCCACAGACATTTCATCGCTCTTTTTAGCTGTTTTTCGCCACTGCAGCTGAAACAACTTTCACCATTACTTTCTTGAGTTAGTCTTTTCTGTATTACTCTCCACATATAAAACAAGTAAACCGATCAATGACCGTGAAAACAAATAGTCCATTTGTACTGAATGACACTATTCAGTCCTAATGGTTTCCTAAACTAAATGTGTATTCAGATTTATTTATTCTTCAAGGTGGAGTCAGCAGCTCAACAGCAGTGAAAGGCCGCAGTCACGTGGTGTTGGGAAGTCACAAAACATTGAATCTGTATGTGTCTTTATGTGTCACAACTGTACCTCAAACTGTGAGATTAGAGTCTCGTTCTAAGACGGGGCCACAAAATTAAAAACATTAACATTTTTATTCCAACACATTTTTTGTGAAAGCTACAAGGAGCGACTCCAGCAGAGCCTGAATAATAATGATAATAATTCATGTGAAGGTTGCAGACCCCCAGTCTAACCAACCAGCCCTCTCGTATTCCCCAGTGGATCTTTGTGTGTGTGGGTGCTTGATGGAGAGCATGGAGGCAGTCTGTCAGTGTGTCGGGAGCAGTCTGCTGAGCCCTCCATTGTGCTCCCTGGGATGTATTGTGTGACAAAAGAGAGACCGAGAGGGGGGCCTGAGCTTCTTCTTCACCTGCAAGCATGAATATTAAGCCCCCTGCCAGAGCACTATTTCCTTGTTGTGACTGTTTTGCCAATGAGAAAAGTGGATACCAGCAGACCAAGGGCTGATGACCTTGTCTTCCTCTCAGCACCAGGTTCAAGTTAAAAGGAGATAGCCTGCAGCCATAGTAATGCAAATAGATTTCCACAGCTTGTTGGTTATATTTACATACTTCAGTGGGCTCATAAATGAGTTCGCACGGTGCAGTGCAACTGCTGGCAGGGAGTGAAAATGCGAGAGGCCGGGATTGCTCAGCTCGTGTAAAACGGGCAGAAAACGGTGTCATGTCAAGCTTTGATCAGTCGTACATAATGAAGGCTGTTTGTAACCTGCAGTCATGATGCGCAAAACTGATGCACCATCACAACAAGCCTCAGAGTTAATCAGATAGGAATCATTTCCAAATCCGGCCTCAGAAAGTTTGTGTGTGCAATTTAGTATCAAACATAATTTTAATTGCAGTATTATGTCGGGCCTAGCATTTAGTGGAGGAGGACAAAGTATCAGCTTTGATATTGGATTATGCGCTATAATGAGACTGGTGTTGTGCGAAGCAATTTTGGTTGTGTAACTGCCCTCATGTTTACGTTTGGGGACCAGTAGAAGGTCGATCATCACAGCTTTGCAGTGACCTGCTAAAAGAGGTCACAATAATCATAATATCAGTTCCATTAGAAACCTACTCTCTGCTTATACTTTTTTTTTCTGTATAATTAAGTCAAGATGCTCAATAACAAATTAAAAGACTCAAAGTTTTAAAATCTAAATGAGTTTGGAATGTCTAGTCTAACATTTGTAAAAATATCATTTCACTACACCTGTGATCATATTAGTGGGCTGCATCGGTTCAGGAAGTTTAATGAAACAGATTTCACAAGGCTGTTTTACATAGTCAGATTTTACTTTTTGTCCTCTTCTTTCTGCTTCTCCCTCATCGCTCTACTCCTGTTTGTCTTTGTGCCTCTGGGCTCTCTGCTGTATGAGAGAATCCAGCCTTTGTCTCGCTCAGTACTTCAAGCCTCTGTGCCTCTGTGGACTAATGAGAGAACGCGCGGGGATAAGCTCAAAGTGTAAAATGCCAAAACTATGCTTGTTTTCGGTTGCAGTGGTCTTCAATCATAATTTGCAGCATAGTTTTGAGAATTTTAAAGTGTTATTATGATAATTCTTATGTCCATGCAAAGCAAAGTATTCTCTTTAATACAATCATTGATTTGTAATGGAGATTAATACGATGGGTGTCCTCAGCTCAGAGGACAGGTGCTGAGCTGAAATCTGATGCAGTCCGACAGCCGTGACAGTCTACAGTAGCCAAACCAGCCAAAGTAGTGAAGGATAATGACAATAGTTCTGACAATGAGTGAGATGTAGTTGAATTATTTGCTCTTCAGCTCTCAAATGAGGCTTTGTTGAGTTTTTTTTCAAATGATAATATATGAGACGTATTCCTCCCTCTCAGCCCTTTGTCCTCCTGCTGTGCCCCTATTTTATCTGGCCCTCACCAGCTCCACAGGTCTCCTCTCTCTACGTCTATATCATTAGGCCTGCAGTTCAGCTGCACACAGCTTCTCTGCAGGATTTTTTGAGCTAATGATGGCAATTCCACCCCTTCTTTTCCATCTGTCCTGTGTTTCCTCCCATCCCTTTATGTCTTGTTTGTCTCCTGAACAGACTCACCTACCCGTTGCACCCTTGTTGGATCTTGTCTTTGCACTGCTGTTCAGGTGGTTTGATGGGATTGTTGACATGTCAGACTTTCCAAATGTTCTAACTGGGACAGTAACAGCTCATTCCTATCGATGTTCAAACCATCCTGCGATTACACATCAATTTAAAGAGACACTTATTTGAATCCTATTTATAGAAATTCCTTGAAAACACATGCTGTATTTTCACTCGGGTTGCTTTAACAGGCCGGGTCATCCCATTTTACTAGAATGCCTCCTGAAGTGCTGTGTTCATATGAATTATATTAGTCGTTCCCTTGATTTTGCTGATACAGCTCAAATCAAGGATCCTCTGTGACCTGTGAGGTGAAGTGTTAAAAAAGAAGTGGCTGACTGAGCTCCCGACTGTCAAAAGGAGGGGGGCTGCAGATTTACCTGTCCAACAGACAGCTACGCTTTACTGGCCTCTTGCCACAACAGTTGAGTACATTGACTGAATCTGGATCGTTGCCTGATCTAACAATCCCTCTTGTCATCACTCAAGATTGAGACACTCATCCACCTGGGATAGGTTCTCCACCACTACCTGCCATGCCTTTCTATGACAACACCACGGACTCAGATTTTCAGGTGCTGATTTGTATTCCAACCAATTCACACTCAACAGCAAACTGGTCAATTGCAGGGAAGTGGCCTTAATGCCATGGAGCCAAAAGGACAGCATCATCGACAAAGTGCCGAAACGTCAAAGTTAGAATTGTATCATGATAGTTGACCTATGAACGAAGGCTGTAAAGTTGCTATAGAAGATGGATGGATTGATGCCTACAAGTCAGCAATGTTTCAATTGTGAGGGCTTCCCTAAACAGCAGCAGTAAAAACACTTCCTAATAATACTTTATTATTGCCTGGAAATGCTGGACGATTCGGTATGCGCCCAGTCTCTAAGAGGTGCTCGTCTGTATTAATAAAGATGAGTTTTCCTCTTGTGAAGCTACAAGATCCCAGTGACTGTTTCATTGGTTGGTTTTACTCACCAAGAGGACGTTGGCTGATCTTGTGCAGCATAATGAAAGTGGTCATTACGAAAAGCCATCTGTACGTTTGCCAGGGAGTGTGTCGCTCTTAGAGAATTATGTGATTTTTTTTTTCACGCATACACAGATGTGGCTGGATTCTCTGAGCTACTTGAGCTGCACAGAGAGACTAGAATGTCTGTTCATTCCTCGTGTGCTTCGCTCCTTGCTTTTAACTTTTTGTTCAAGAGAGTCCCTGGTTGGACTCACTCTGAGATGTGTCATCGCTTACAGTTGAATGAACTCGCTGATGAAACCTAAGAAAGACAGTGATTGGAGGTGCTTTGAGAGACAGCTGTTTCAGTGATGCACCAAGATGGTGAAATGAGGTGGACTGGCTGTTTCGTTTACATTGTAGACATTAAAAAACATTGAATGTTTCATTCTTCTGAGTCTACGTTTACACTGTTTAATCATTGTTGAAGTTTTCTTTGGTCAAATGGTTTTGTTTGTTTTTCTGTAAGAAGGTAGATGACAGAACTGTTTCAGGAGAGTCACAGAATGAGGGCAATATGGGTGTCTTTATATAAATATATATTCATAGCCTATCATCCATCAGTCAATATTTCATTCCATCTTGGCATCAAATAAAGGCATGGGTGGCTCCCGTTGTCCCACTTGTGTCTGGGCCGGCAGATTACACTAACGGCCATTCATGCATGCAATCAGTCTCCTTTTCCTTTGTGTGTGTCAGCGCAACAGTCAGAAGGGATGAGTGTCTCAGGAGAGGAGATAGATGAACACACACAGAAGACAAAGAGGCCGGCCACTGGAAATTCACAACAAGCCAGAGACACAAAGACAGCTGTCCGATGCAGGTTCTGGTTCTACCAAGTGTGTTTTCATTAAAATTGGTAACAGCGGTGTAGTGTTTGCTATTAAAAGCTTCTGATGCCCAGTATGTAATGATTTTTTTTCTTTGGGAGAAAGAACATACTTCCATTTGACATTTTAATTAAAAAAATTTTTAATTAGCTTTTTATTGCATACAACATAGATAGTATCAAAACTGTTGTGCTTACAACAGGATTGCTCTTGGGTTTTTACCAAGTCTTCTGTCTCACAACCGACACATAGTACCAAGCACAGAGCACAAAGCAATGTGCAGCAGCGATATTTTACGTATCATTTTGGCAAAAATACCATTCAAAAGTGCCTCATATCAACAGACATTGTCTTCAACAAATACAGAATCATAACAGAGTCAATAAATGGTGGTGCATTTAAACTAAAACAGATAAAAAACGAATGAAAAATACATTTTAGAAGAAATCATTTGGAAGCCGTCCTGCAGTCTTCTGGGTTTGTTCTGAATAGTTGGTGACGAAAAACTAACAGCAGCTTCTTCATGATTTGTTCTGACATTGAGAACAGAAAACAGGTTTAATACAGTTGATCTGAAAAGTTGATATGATTCATAACAGAAGATCAGAGATGTATTATGAGCTCTGTAGCCCGGCAGTAGTGCAGCGAAATGTATTCAGAGAGTGACAGGAACTCAGTCACTGGCTGTTCCCGTTGAACCTGGTGTTTTATCCTCCATCTGTATTGTGATGTGATAACACCTGCAGCTCTCCATTTCAGTTCCAGCCAAGATTGTGACCATTGAGAGGTGTGAGATGTGTCCAGGGTGTCAGATTCAACTCTGACTGTTGCTAACACACCATCCAGGTCACTGCATGTTTGACAGCTTTAAGGTATTTATAACTCAGAATTACCGATCTGTGTGAAAAAAAAAAAACTTTATGATGTCTTCTATGTTCATATAAATTGATGGAATGGAACATTTTCACTCAGGTTGTTTTATGACCTGTTTACACAGCGGTAATTAAGAGCTATAAATACTTTAATTTCTCTATTTTTAGTATCTATCTGGTTGTAAAATTATTTCAATAAAAATAGCTTCTGGTAGCTTTTTTCTTTAGATATAGAGAGAAGAAGTCTTTTGGAAATATCACTATTAAAGTTCTTTCTTTATAGTGAGTATACTTCATTTTTATTCTGAGAAAAACTGATTTTCTGTAAAGAAATAGCACAGTGCCTCATTAGTGCTGCAATTACTTTACCATTGAAGCTTGATAAGAAGTTATACATACTGTATAACGGCATCTTAAAGAGAAATTATGGGCAATTTGTACCTTTAACACATAATTTATCTCAATTACTTGCATGTAATGTATTTCTGAGTCATCTCTTTAGTCTCTGGAATACCAGAATAACTCCTGTCTGTTACAATATGTTTCCTAGGTTTCTCCCTGCATCAGCTGCAAGAAACCTGCATGTATTGGACCATGAGTGTCCAACCTTGGTCCTCGAGGGCACCTGTCCTGTCCCTGCTTCAGCATACAGAGAACTAAAACATATAGGACAGGGGCCCTCAAGGACCGGGGTTCGACACGTCTGTATTAGACAATAAGTCAACTTAGAAATAGTGTATTTAGGTGTCCACCTTCTCAATCCTCTCCTCCTCCTCCTCCTACTTTTAACCTTGTCTTCATTTGCTTCTTATGCACTGAATCACAAGGAGCTTTTTATTTTGTTTGGAAGACACTTTTTTTTTTTTTACCCCCATGATGTTTGGAATTATAATGTGAAACTATTTAAGCATCTAGTGCAGTATATCCCACTGAGAGCAGCAGAGCTGATCAAACACATTTCCTTCTGGAGGAAAACAGGCGATAACGTGGTTATGGGCTTGAATAGATATAACCCATGATTTACACTCTATCTGTCTCTCAGGTTGTACTTGTGTCACCCTTGCTCAGGGTAAAAATGGGCATGCTGATAGTTGCCCTTCTGTGCCATCGTACAAACACTTGATGTTAGGTTTTATTCACTGTCTTAAATTTCTCCAACCATATATCTTGTGTCAGCATTCTATATTGTCTCTGGATTTGTTTGTAGAAATGCTGCAGACCACCTCTCCAATCCCTGAGCTAATGTTGTCAGACACACCCTCTTTCACCAACACACACGAACAGAGGCCTTCGAAGGGAAAGCATTCAGCAGTTTCTCATTTCTGCTCTATATTCTATTAAGTGTCTTAATGTCTTTTCCTTTGACGCGTAAATCTAATTTTGACATCCTCTGAGCCTCTGGCCATGATTACTGGCTGCCCCCCAGGGGGGTCCTGGACTCCAGGTTGGAAAGCAATTATCTATAACATCTATGTTTGGAAGAACAGTAGAGATTTAGTAATGATATTATCATATTGGTCACTCTGTTTTTGTTTTATTTTTAAAGTAGGCATTCACACTAAAACTGAAGACCACCTGTGCAGCATTGAAGTGATTGAGTGGCGCTGAGAACAGGATAAAACAGTTTCCAACAAGATGATGGCAGAAATATACAAGATAAATATACAAGATTGCTTGTATGTTCAGTGGGAAAGAAGTTTTTCTTTTTTGTTATATTGAGACCTGTAACAAAGTAATTTTATAATTTATAGTAATTTAAATATCTTTTTAAACATTTACTGGGTGGATTGTCTAACGTAATGTGTTTTAATAATATCCTGGTGATGATAATTCAAAACAAGTGTTTACACTAATTGTACTGTGGGCGGATAAAAAAAAAACCCAACTTTGTGTGGTTTTAGAGTACTAATATGGTTAGTGGATATAGAGCTTTTTCAAGCATTTGAGGTGCATAACCCCCCCCCCCCCCCCCCCCCTTTCCTCTGGGGACCAATAATTGTCAACACATAAGGTAATGGGAGTTGTACTATTGGATGTGCTGTGAGACTGCGGACAAAGTAAGTGATCTCTCATTAATGTACACTCAAGAGTCCTACAGACAGTAATATTCAATTCACATACAGAAGTTTCACTCTTTACTGGAAAAAAATAAACAAGACCTAAAGGTGAGCCTATAAAATAAACATGGCTACATTTATTTCTGCAATATGACCCTTTAATTGTTGATTGCAGGGTTTTTAGACATGTGCTTCCTTGTTTTGTGTGTGGCGTGCTCATGGCATGAATTGTGATGGCACTGAAAAAAATGGCTAAATTTGTAGGAGGCGAATGCATTGGGAGTCGATTTCAGCATTCGGTGACAGCTTTGTCTTTGTTTTGGCTGAGTACACAGACAGAGGTGTGCCATATGGCAGCAGAATAGCAGTCTGGAGGGGATTGTTTCAACTGTGGTTCTTCCCTTTCAATAAATGCTGGTTGTGGAGCTCCCCACTCCCCCAAGGGTGTGAGGCAGGTGCCACTGAGGGGGGATAAAGAGCTGTTTGCACAGCTACTCAGCATGTCAGTCTCCCAGATCATTTGCAGAAGGAAAGAAATATTGTGTGCCTCGGGCCTTTTTGGCTCTATGGCTTGTGCAATAGCCTTCTTTAGTGTTTTTTTTAATCAAATCAATCTATTATGATGGGACCGAGATGTTGAAATCTGCAGTATTAATTGTCTTTCTAAAGGCACAGCATGGTTTCATTAGTTTTAGTGTTGTGCTTAATATACTGAAGACCATTATGAGGCAAAGCTGTAAATTGTAATTACAATGAGAGCCAGTTCCATCTATCGTAACTTTACACGCATTATACTGGCTTCCTAATTGGAATACAAACAATTGAGAAGTCTTTCCAATCAATGCAGAGATCAATGGGTGTCCTGTGGACTGTGGGGAAACTGATGATGCTTGTGGTTTGGTTTGTGGTGAGCTCAGCTATTTTTACCATCAGCTATTCTTTAGTGCAGGTACAGAGAGTGAACTCCACAGAGGAGAGGGCCTCGCCACCTCTGCCCACATGATGCCTCAAGCACAATGCAAAGCTAATGAATCATGAGCACATCTGTGACTATCAATATCTGATCTGTTGGTGCCCTGCGTACAAACGCTCGGCGAAGATTCAGCGATATATTACCGACTGATTGCATTGTTCATGCAGTGCTGCAGTTTTATTGCCTCTATAAACAAAGGAGTCTCAGAAGCTCACCGCATTACATAATATGTTGCCAGTGTCCTCCTTCTCTGATAGAACACACAACGCACATTCTCATGTTGCAGACATGTCTGTGACAAACCTGCAAATTAATGAAACACGAACAGATTAATGAAACCAGCTGCTAGTTAGACCAGACATAAATAAATGTGTGCTGTGAGACAGAAGAGCTAATAAATTATAAATGATGGTTCATTTCTTTAAAAATGCAAAACCAAGCCACTTATTACTATGATTTTTGAAAACATCTGTTGTCATCTATCTTAGTTTGATTATTGTGTTGACATCCCTGTGACACTGGAGATTTCCAATAAACCTGCCAGAGTTACAAATTTGTGGTTTCTATCTAAGTTTAGTTATCCATCAAAATACATTTCATCTTGTAGTTAAGTAATTTCTTTTTTTTTGGTTCTTCTTTTTCATGCCATGCGTTTTGTGCTTCCATTGTTTTCTGCCTCGGGTGCAGGGCAGTGCATGGATCGCTTTTTATTTCCTGAAGGTTGTGTTATTAAATTAAAATAAGAAAGATAACTGATGTCAAAGTCCTTCCATGAACCAGTGTCCAGCAGATTTTAGGTGAATTCTGGCACAAAACCTTAATTTAGATTCTCCTGTTTGCCTGTTTGCCTGTTTGCCTGCGTGCGGTCATTCACATTGTTATTTCTATATCAGTTGATCACATCAAGTGCAAACTGTTTGCCTGAACACACAATTTAGCACTCTTTATTTGATTTGATCATAGTGTGAAACTGTTGTAAACAAAACAGCTTTCAGAGTTTAGTGCTATATGACAACACAGCTGTTTTGTGACACCCTGGTCGTTACTAATACTGAGCATACTGACTAAAGTTGATTAATACCACCACTGTGTGTGTTCAGGAGAGAGTCACATTTCCCCTCTGAATTAGTTTTGCCATATCTTCAATGACCACTGCTATGACTCCCCGGTCCTTTGGTATTTCTGAAAGGCCTCTTATATGGTAGACATTAACTGGTGTCTATAATTAATGAGGGCAGCTAACAGAGGAGTGGCAGCAGAGCTTTATAGAAAACCCAGAGGAACATCTTTCAGGACAACCTTCGTATTACCTCTCTTCGCTTGTGTTCGCACCTTAAGACTTTTTTCTGCTGCCTTGCTAAAGAAGTATGGTTAAAATTAAAAATTGCTGTGATCTATAATCCCACTCAGATTATTGGCGACAAATCTTTTATAACTATTGCCAAAGCCTTAATTTCAATACCGCTTTAATATTTTTACAACACCAGATGAGTTCATACATCCATCAGATCACATCATGATGCTCCAGAACGTTGAATTAAATGTGTTTACTCTTTACCAGTGGTATTCTTTGTCAGACTCCAGTGAAGTTTTGATCTACACACACTGATACTGTACCAGTCACCGTTCCAGCCACCGGGGACAAGATGAAACAGATGATGTGGTACTTTGGCTGTTATTTTGCATTAATTACATCATCGCCTCAGCCAGACAGTTCTTAAAGTTGCAAGTGGCTAAATAATAGATGAAGGAACATATGAATTATGTATTTATTGTTGGATAAGGAGGAAGCTGAATAACACATTTCTATCTTTTTTTTTTTTATTCTTCTTTTGTTTTGTTTTGTTGAAAGAAAAGTCACAATGCACTGTTGGGTACATTAACAAAAAAAAAACACATTTAACCGACTCCACATCGACCAAGATTGATTATTCCTATTTTTGCAGAAGGTTTGCATAGTGCCTATCTGTGACATTTCACTGAGTTTTAAAGTTTCATTCATGTGAAGTGCGATGTAGGCACAATACGCGTTTGAGACTTTGCCAAGGAAGTGCCCTTCTGCAAATGGTGCAGTAATCACTCCACAGCTGTCAGGCCCCGTTGAATCTTTGACTGTTGGCTGGACTTCGCAGTCAATGCCTCACTGTCCACTTCATTCTCTCCTGACATCACCTCGATTTGATTCATCACTTCAGGAGTTGTCTTGGAATCAAAGCACCGAATATCCACACAAATACTTGATCAGGCCTTCTTTATTAATCTACGCTGAATGGCAATATTGAAACAGTCACCACTCAGGTAATTTCCTCCTTATATGTTCTTTGAGGTCATTTTCCTAAAACAGCATTTGGCTGCTTGTAGCATCACCAATAGTCACTGCAGGACAGATGTAGGTGATCTCTACAGTGCTGACGTTGGCAGTGGTGATAGTCCGGGATAGTTTTTGAGGCACAGGTACATATCCCAGTCACACTGATTTTTAGCATCTGCAACTTAAATAAGAGGACATAAGATATGTATGACAATGTGATGTGTTGAAGTATTTACTGTTACTGAAATTTACAAACCCTCTGAAATATTTCCAGATAATTACTGTTTGTCTCAATTGGTTCAGTTTGATTGATTTTAGTTTGGTTTTATTTATATAGCTGCAAATCACAATACAATAAGATCTAAACCTTATAATGAAATAGATTGAAGCCAGTTCAACAGTTCCCACCGGAGCTATCGGGGTGAGAAGTTCAGACTCATACAAATCCGTTTTACTTCCTTTGGCTTTCTGCTTCAGAAGGCCATAACTTAACATCGTACACTATATTTACACCATGAATACATTAAACATTCAGTAATCTGTCTGAAATCAGTCAATCCATTGTGTGTAAAACTGCTTACACACCACAAAACCCTAACTGGAAAGCTATCTGTCACTGAATTTCCATGTCCATTATCCTGACTACTGGCCTTCATGAACCATACTCAAAATGATATCAAATCAATTGTGTAACAGTAATTCTCAACATTTGTGTTCTAGTTTAAGTAGTTATGTTTTTTTCCGTCTAATTTTGTGCAAGTTAATGAAAATAAATAAATAATTAACAGGTGACTAACCTGTTAATTCTCAAAAAGAAATTGTTAATTTACTTCTTACTTCAAAGTAAAATTAACCTGTGGAAATAACTCGTTTTACCTTTAATTGTCACTCTCATTAAGGTCCTTCCTATTAATACTCTTATTATTATTATTATTATTATTATTATTATTATTATTATTATTATTATTATTATTTATGTGGCGCATTAACTGAGCTGTCAGCAATGTCCGGCTCATTGTTATGACTGATCAGTGGTCATGCGTTTTGTGGGTGATCTAAAACAAATAACACCATGAGTGACATCAAGTACAAAAAGCGGTTTTGTAATGAGTGTTTAAATAATAAATCAAATTTATGAACTAATGACAAGAAGAAGAAATGATAACAAATATGCTAAGTTACATGACCAATAGAACAAATGTGTGGTCTCCTCTCGTGTTATATTTTCATTCTCACCAAACGGCAACTAATCAATCACACAGAATCGTTCCACCTGAGATTTCTACAAGTTATTTAATCTTTGCTGACCACATCTTCACCCTCACAGAACTGGTTATTATTTCTGGAGGAGACCTTTTTTGGCCCAGTTCAAACATGCACAAGGATATTTGGCAGGCATGTTGCGAGCTGTACTCGTCCTGCAGGACGATGCTTGGCATATTGCACTGCTCCACTTTTCTTTCTCGCGTACTGGTGACAGATTGCGGTGGCTTTCTTTGTTTTGTTTTTTTTTTCTCCAGACTGATGCAATCTTTATTCATTTTACCATAAATAAAGAGGCATCAATGCCAATTCATTGTGAAAGACTCAAATATGAGTGACATGCTGGTCAACTTGACGGTGCTGTCTCACCAGTCGGCCAGATACAGCCTCAATTAGCCACTAGTGTTGCTGATAGTTTGGCAAAAATGCTTCGATTTGCAACAACCCACATGTGAATGATTTGTATATAACTGTTTGGAGACCGCAGATGGAAGAAAATGAAGACAGACTGCAAAGTGCTTTGTAAATCTTATCAGTGCTGCGATGCTGAGTGTGGGTGTTGGAGGTCGTTTGTCAAGGTTATTGTCTGATGAGTCACTGTGGGGAGGCAGTGAGCGAAATGAAGAGGGGGCACAGTTGACTGCCAAAGCAACAATAAAACATTATTTAAGCTTGACCACAAATCTCTCAATTTGTCAGCACCAAAGAGAAACAGATGAATGTCCTACACTTTTTATAGAATAAGGTCACAGCAAGGCTTACAATCAAGTGTGAGGGAGTTTAAAAGCTGGCTTATATTATCCTGCAATAATTAGAATTTTTTTTGCTACTTTGGAAGTTGAAGAACCCCTCTAATCATTTCACACAGACCAAGCAGATTTTCTGAGCGTCGACAGCGAGCGAGATGAAGGTAAGCTGCAGCCGTGCCGGTTTGATCCCGGTTTAGTAGCAGTTCTCCCTCCATCTTCACTTCCTTTGACAGGCAGTTTAGATCAGAACCCACTCTGCAGGTTTATTTCTCTGTGCAATGACCCTGTTCTCAAACCCAGTAGTGGATTATTTCTTCCAATCAAGATGTTTTATATAACTGCAAGCCTGAGAGGATTATAGAAAAACATTCCGCTTTTAGCATTTTGTCCAATGAAGCATGAAGATATGCTGCTACTTTTTATCGTATGTTCTGTGTGAATATTAATCCTTCTGGTGTGAAACGTGACTGGTTTTGTGATGGTCTCAAAGATGGCTGAATGTACTTAACAGGTTTTGAAAGACATGTCATGTGATCTGTCAGTCAGTCCGCGACACTCATACAAGCAGTTCACAATCAACCTTCTTTATGCCTGCTTAAATTTGTGATGTAAATTGTGCTTTTATTCCTTTTGGTGCTTTTGAGTTTCTGCATGGGAAAAATTACATCTTCCAATGCTTGCATGTCTGTGATGCTGTAGCACATCATCACCATAGCAACTGCTTATGTCGTCATTGTTCCCCAGGTGTGCTGTGCAACATTCACCCAAACTCCGTCTGTATCGTCTTTGCATCTTTCTTTCCACAATCATTATCGTTTCATCAAAACAGAAGAAGCTTTTATGACAAGTGTGGGGATAATGACTACGGTGATTTGTTTGCACTTATATTGTCTTCTGTTAGGTTTTTGTTTTCGTCATGAGCGATGGTGTGCAAGCCTTCTGACACATTTCTTTTCTCCATTTTTTTTAACTCCTGCATTGAAATTAAGCATTTCAGTGAAAACCTGGAAACCGATAGACAGTGTTCATCAGAGTGACCAATATAGCTTGCAGATGGAAATCTGCTTGTTGTGGTACAGTAATTAGTGCCCGAAGGCTACAGAATTAGCACGTTCTGCTAATCCAGCTCCAGCAGGCTCAAGGCGAGGAGAGTAGGCCCGAGTCCCAGTGGAGCAGATGGATGATGTGAGCCGCGGGAGCCTGAAAAGGGGCCCTAATCATTAAAAAGCCTGATTTCATGGCAGTAATGAGATCAGCAATTGGAGCTCAAGGCTGGTGGTTTGCTGAAGATCCAGTTCTCGCTGGGCTTCGACAGCAGAGTTTAGAGCACTTTTGCCTAGAAAGGGTTTGTGAAGTGAATTCGAGTCAAGGTTGTGTTTGTGCTGAGGGACTGTGTTAACCTTCCGCCATTGTGTTATGACATTGCCTTTATTCAGCAAGATCACAGAGCAAAAATCCCTGCAATCGCTTGACAAAAACCCATTGCTGATATTGTGTTAAATTTACCACCCTGGGATCAACTCTGGTTCGGCGTCTTAGTCAAGGGCATCACGGCATATGAGCGTATGAAAATCAGAGCATGAAGCTTTATGATTAACGACCCAACATCCAGATCTTGTAAGGAAATTTCACCTTTCGTTATTTTTATGAACAAAGAGCTGATGTTTATGATTGTAGTGTTACTCTCCGAGTGAGTTCTACGTATGATCTGCTATTATCATCATCATCATCATCTATGTTTTAATAACTAATTTCACTTATTGTGTCAGTTTGTCACATCAAGACCGATGTGTATTGGGAATTGAATAGGATATAAATCATCCTAAAGATCTCATTAGTACGGCCTCATCCATCACTGCCACTGGATGAGACAGCCAGCTATAGAGGATAGCTGTATGATTGTGTGTGTGTGTGTGTGTGTGTGTGTGTGTGTGTGTGTGTGTGTGTGTGTGTGTGTGTGTGTGTGTGTGTGTGTGTGTCTTATCCTTTAAACTAAAAATATGCATGTGTATCGCCTTTGTCTTTTCTGATCCGAGCATTGGCATACATTTGTGTATTCTTTGCGACTCTGTCAGACGCGCAACTTCAAACAGAAACTCAACAAGTGATGTCCCTACATCAGTGTTTCTCTCTTTAATTTAGATAATGACAAAGAATGGGTATGCATTTGCATTTATGCCAGAAGGATTACAGTTCAGTATGAATTATTTGTTAATTAGCGGGAATCAAAAAGAAGCCGGCCGGATTAAACAGATTATTTAGTGACTGTGTTTTTTCAGCAGGACAGAAACAACCCGGCAATGTTCACTCTTGGAAGCCAACTCTTTATGAAACCCTCAAATTACCTGTCTCATTATAATCTGCACCACAATTGTCTTTGTAGTCTTTACACAATATCCTCATGCTTCTTTAACAGCCGTTCACTTCAGATTACCTGTGGGTTGGTTGGTTTTGAAAGCAAGGTGCGATCTGGACTTTTGGATGCAAATTGACCTATTTGACCAACTACAGCCATTTTTGTGGTTATTTTAAATATACATCGTACTTTGGACACATAGATGAAAAGCTCACAATGCACTCTGCTTGTTACAGATAAATGTGTTTATATCTGTTCATTGAAGGACTTCCTTTGAGTATATTAAGAACCTGCATTCAGATGTTTTTCATCTCAGTAGACACTTTGCACTTGCACTTTATGCATGTGGTGGCAATAATAATATCATTCAATAAAATGTAAAATGAAGGCACAGCAGTATATTGTTTACACAACGACCACCTGTCCTATCTTCAGCTTTCACTTTCACTACTGCTGGGCAAGACTAACTTCATAGTGTCACAAAACTGCTGCTACTTAAAATTACACGATTTACGACTTGAACATTTAACTTAATGGATATCGTTATTTTACGATTTTTGAATACTTATTTTTCGATATATATATTTATGGTATTTGTTGAAGTACACCAAGATGTAATCCATACAGTAAGTTGATCTATTTAGGTAATTAAGGGTCATACCCAGATCACTGTTATAGAAAACAGAATAAATGCAACCCACTTGACTCATGCACAGCACTTTACATGCTGGTTTTTCATTGTTGAACAGCTTAAGTGTATTTGGATGAACTGCAATTTCTTAGTACCTTACATTCAACACCCTCTCCACGTATATGGTATATATGCCGCGAGATTCAGTTAACTTTTCAATTGTGTGAAATACTGCTAAATACGTGTCAGCATTTTCACACGTTTGAAGACTTTATGTACTTTTTACTACATTTCTCCTACTCTGTCCCTTTCTTCATGTGTGTTATTGCTGTCACTATGATGCTGTGTGCTAACCCAACAGCTGCATAATAAATTCAGATATGCTGACAGACCTATCAGCACAGATCCCACTTGCAGCTCTTTATTTTGCTGACTAGAGAGGTTCTCGTCTTATTGGTTGTGTGGTTTTCATTTTATAAGAGCTCATCCATCTTGAACAGAACAGCAGCAGCACAGTGGGCAACGAAGGTGATGATATCATTGAGACACGTGGGCTTTGGGGACCATCGTGCTTGGGTTGCGATATTGATGTGATTGATGTTCTCTGCTCTGTACAGCACTGTAAATGTCATGATCAGCTCAGTAAACCCTGCTCTTTAGTTATGTAGAAGGTTATCTCCATATTTTGTTTCTGAGAAGAGATATGAACCCCATGTTAATACTGTAAACACATGGAATTTGGAGTTTTCTTATCTTGTGTAGTTTTTCACATTGTAATTGTGCCATGGTCTTCTGAATACTATTCACTTGGATTTAAGGGAAATGATTATATGCATGTGAGCACAACACAAATATATTGCTCATTTGCATTGAGAAATTCATGGCAATGTCCATTGTTATTATTATTATTCCAGTTCGCAAAGGGAATTTTGTTTCCACAGTTTTATCCAGCATAAAATCGAATGTATATTTGAGCTTTTCTCTGCATCTCTGACTTTATGCAGTATGTTTTATGAGACCCAGTGGGGAGGCTGCCCGCAGCCTGCAGCAGTGGATGACATCATGGCTCCCAGAGCTGCATGGCTGAGTAGATGTTGCAAAGACATGGGGCAAAAGGGCCTTCAGCAAAAAGTGCACCCTCCCACAGCACCCCAGTCCCATTTACACCAGACCACATGCCACCCTGTGCGGCCAAGCCATGCCAACCCCCCCCCCCCCCCCCCTCCCCAGGCAAACAAAGACCCCTTTCAGGAAAGTCCCCACTGTGAACATGCAGAGCAGAAGCAATCTGTTCCTCTTGGCTGCTCACTGGGAAGTGACCCAGCCTTTTTCTTGCTCAACCAGTCTCGCTGGTTTCTGCTTTTTGATTTTTCTGCCTGGACCTGTCCATCCTGAAAAGGGCACCGAGGCAGAGATGAACCATTTCCTTCAATTGTCTGCTGCGGTACATTGAGGTTTTCTTGTTGGAATTTGATTTGAGAAGCTGAGGCGTATAGCTGAGATTTTTATTGAAGAAAATGCACTGGGACTAAAATTTCCATTTGATTTTATCCACAGTTTTCTTTAATTGAACAATATAAAAACAGTAGATAAGAAAACCTCACATTCAATCATGCACGCTATAACCTCCATGTCCTGCAGTCTTAGCTTTTGATGACATGGGTGGTATTAGTGAAAATGTGGCACAGTAGCTGAAGGTATTTTGCTGATATTGAGTGGCTTTCCTGAACTCGATGTATTTTTAATGGATAACTGTGCTTCAGGGCCAAAGTGTTATTTGTTAGACTGACAAGGTCCAGACTGGCCACTCTGGACCAGCATGCTCTTGCACTCCCATCACCCCTCTGGGTCCATGTCATGTCTCAACTATGTCACTTTGTGGACTTCTACTTCCGTCTACCTGCAGCATCAATCCACTGGCCTAGTTCAGTCACACGTTGCACTAATCAAGGTATTCAGGAAGTCTTGACCTACAATATCAAACACCCGTTAACGTCCAAAATGTATTTCAACACAGGAGTTTCTTTGTTTGTATTGGTTTATAAAAGTGGTATTTGTTCTTCATGTAAAGCAATGAATATTAAGAAAATTCACATGTAATCGTTTTATATTTCCTCAGAGAAGACACACATTATCCTTCTATATTGATGGGTTTTGTAGTTAATTTCTAATAATTACAAAAGCTACCTCAATCACAAAATACTCCATAACTGATAAAAAATGTATTCGTCAGTTGCCAGCGTGTTGGCCAATATCAACACCTCTCTGACCAGAGAAGCAAAAACCTGAATTATGCAATTAAGTAATGACCTTCTTTGCATTCTTTTGAATAAAATACACCCATTGCAGAATTTTAAGGCCTTCAAAAAAGACTTACCCAGCAATATACGTATTTGCATTTTGCTCTGCATGAAAACAGCAATTGTGCTGAGCGTTTGCTCATCGCCGAAGGTCTGGAAACTTTGAGATGTGCGAACATGACAAGAAAATTCTCCCTACTTATGCTTTGGTCAGTATCCAGTGATGTCTAGAATCTGTTTCTGATATTTTATTTTATTTTATCTTGGGTTAGCTATTCATAGGTGGAATATAAGAAGCTCATTTTTTTTTTTTTCATCACAATGTCAATCTACATTTTCCACTCTGCACAAAGTAGAAGTTACTCGTGATTTCAAAAGTGAGAAGACTGAGCTCCTCATAATAAGTACATTTTCATTTTAAGAATAAAAAGTAGGGATTACAGCATGAAGACTTGTTTAAATGTTGTAATTTCAAGGAAACAACCTCTATGATGTCCAATGTTTTCAATCTGATACTCTGTCAAGGCTCTGATAACATCAGAATTCCTATCTACCAGAGAACTCAGAGGGCCTGATTTACTAAAATCCTGCATAAAGCGTGCTAAATTACACGGTTTTGCTTTCACGCTTTCATTGTGCAATTTGCAGGTGATTTACTAGGAATAACACCATGAAATCACACATGCACACGAGTATTCAAATGAGAGTTTTGCCTGTTTTTAACCTATTTACGCAGCAATGAAGTGCTGGAAATTGCATTACTTCCATGTTCATTTGCTTGCATTCATGATGGATTGATTGGATGGAGTGCTGAGAGCCCACCAACACATTACAGCAAAGCAATGTCCATTTGTCAAAAAAAACAAGAGCGATTATTCGTCACAAAGTCAAAGTTTGGGGTACAACGCAGATTATATCTAATTAGGAAATCTGCAAATACTGTATAAGTCATGGGGAGCCAGTCAGAAACGATCCTCAGTGGTTCTGGTCAATAGATCAGCTTCCACAATCCTGTGTGCACAATATCACGTTTTCACAGTTTTCAAAAAAAAAAAAAAGAGATTATTAACAAGAGCATACATAGCTTTAGTAGATCAGGCCCAGAGTTAATGAGCTTCAGAAGTTGATGGGTTTAAGTGACAAACGTCACTCAAATTCTTAGGAAATAAGTTGACAGTGCTTGCATCTAATATTCTCAGTAATCCAAAAATAGAGAAAGTTGGGTGGCTTAAGCGGCAGCAGTCCTGTTCAACGTATAATGCCACTGGAAGTTGTGTTGTGTCACTCTCCAGCCCAAATTGCCGCAAAAAGCATTTGGCTGCATGCTGCGTGTTTAGAGGATGACTGGGCTGAGCCAAACGAGCATGACTGAACTTGAAGTGTGACAGAAGCTGAACAGAGAGAGAGTCTGCAAGCTCTGCCAACATGATTGTTACAGATATACAGTCCTCAAAGAGATGACATGCTGGGGTTACTTTCTTTTATGCTGCTCCAAATGACTGCCTAGGTTACTGTATTCAAACAGGATAAAAAAAAATTAATTGTATAATGACTTTTTTTAACTGTGTGTTTGTGTTTTTACATTTGATATTTTTCGATAAAATAATTTTTCCTAGTCTACTCAATTTCTATTCTCAGTTTGCCTGGGGTTATATTAATGTATTTTTATTTTTATTTTTTTTTAAGTTGACTTTTTTTATTATTATCAGGAAGTCTTTTTTAATTCAAGATCTCAAAATTATTTTGTAAAAACAGCTGTGGCATTTATAGATTTTGAAGAAGTTTCATTTCTATTTGCTTTGAAATGATGAAGAGGACTACTGCTTGCAAGTATCTATTTGTTTAACTTTTTTTTTTTTTTTTGCCAGGATGTTCCACTGAGAGCAAAATCTCTTTGCAAGGTAGAGCGAGACAAGGTGGCAATTTGTACGAATATACAATTCCAATACATAGTACAACCCTCCAAAGCATACATACAGGTATCACAGTAATGCATAGTATCACTAAACACAGCACGGATGAGCGGGGAGAAGTCTTCAGAAAAGCAGCAACATTTTTCTTTCAGGAGATTTCTAATGATTTGTATGTAGATTTGGGTGTTTTGAAGTCGCGATAACTTTGTAAATTGATCCACAACTGGAAAACAGAATTGTAAATAGTTGTTTTTTTCCTGTCTGTTCACATGTTAGGAACATTGGGTAGAGTATTCAGTCACGTAACCTCACAATTCACATTTCACTTTGGCGTACTTTGAGGTCGTCCATGTTTGGCATTTGGAAAAAATTATTTTCTTAAACTCCTTTTCCTCTGAGACGTCAGCTTCCTGTTATGGAACGCAGAAATTCCGGCTAACAAACCATTTTTTTTTTTTTTTTTGAAAAAAGAAAATCTTATTTGCAACGACTGTACCGAGTTGTGTCTTGCTCACTTGTTTTTCCATTTGAAGTCTGGCACACTCGAATCAACACGTTACGTAAGGTGTGTGGGAGACAACAGAAGATGATCCCGACACTCCATCACTTCAGAAGACCTGGTTCTATCTTTACATTGTGTATGTCCTGCAAATAGTTTTCTCTCCTCATTCAAAGGGCGTTCAGTAAAGAGTGTAGCCTTGAGTAAGAGAGGCTTGTGAGGAGTGCTGCTCATAGACACTGCTGTTGCTATGAGACTGTGTTTGAAGCACAGCAGTGTTTTGATAAAAGTTGAAATATTTTTAACGCTTAAATCTTCCTTGGTATGGGACACAATAATGCGAAGCCCTCTGCTCTCAACATGAAAGCCTGTGCTCCTTTTCAGAATCCAGGCCCATAGTAGTGCAACATGCATCCTCGTGTCAGCTCAGCTCATCTTCTATCACCTATTACATGATGAGCAGCCGTCTGATGGGCTCATGAGGAACATTATTTTCATACAACATGGACAACGGGCTGAGTAAACACTACAAGAATACGTTGTCTGTATCCCCAAAAGAGCCGTTTGTGTCACTTTGAACTAAATTCGTCTGGAGCTGCAACATATGTTGAAGACAACAGCTAATTGTGTTATATTGAAATAGTTTTGCTATAAACACATAAACTGTATCCTCTGATGCATTTCTGTGGTGTAATAGCCACAATCTAAAATGGTTGAAGTTGGAAGGTTTTTAACAAATTTTGGTTGTTTTTTTAGGGGATTTAATTGTTTCACCAATTCTAGTTATTTTAAGTGTATTTAGCCAATTTAGCAGATTTACCTTCATTTTGGCCAGTTCAAATTTTGTTTGGGCTGTGATAATCAATTTGAGCCATTTGATCTTTAATCATGGTTACCATGGTTAGTTATTAGGCAAACTCTTGAACAGGGAGGCACAGTAGAGGGGCTGAAGAGCTCCGTGTGGCACCAGAAAACAACTTATACTGTTGTTTAATGTGCTTATGATATTGTTTGAGTTACATGTGCTCCTGTGCTCAAGCATTTGGCCCTTTTTGATTGACAATTCTTTGAAAGGTCTCGGCAGTTTCTGCTTTGTGTTCATCATGTGTTTCTGGATCTCATACGATTGTCTGGATAGTTTCTAACCTTTAGTTTCAGAGAGCTGTCACAGCACCATGTCACCCTTGAGGAGAACAAGCGAAGCTATGCAAACTGAAAGGCGGCCAAAAGAGTTCTCACGGCTTTCTTTGAAAGTGCTATTTTTCACTTCCCTTCTGGAGATCCGTCCTAAGAGGCTTAATTTTTATTAGCTGTACAATCAGATTGCTCTCAAAATACCAGCTTTTAATTAAGCATGCAAACCAATTATGCTATGCTCTTTTCATTTTTCCCCCCATGGTTAACCTCAAACAAGGTTAGCTGCAGAGGAGTCCACTGTGGCTGATCGAAGTTGAAGTTGAAACAATGCCAGCTGATTGAAGACTATTGAGCTGTGCATGCAGGTGACCTACTCGTATATTAATAGTATCTGTCACTGCTCTAATTATTTTTTTTTGCCCAATATCCTCTTTGTTTGCATATGATAACACTGATTATAAAAGAACAATTTTAGTATTTTCAGTTAAACCCCATGACTATCCAGTAAGGGCATTTTCGAAATGTCACCTTGTACCTTCTAATATGACACCATTGCAAATGTAAAAAATACACCAGTCAACACTTCAGCTGGATTTTTTTTTTAGCATGCCCCATGTTCATGGTTGGTCACCAATTACAGAACTGTGCTGTTGCTCTATTCACCGTCTAAAGTCAAACTCTGTGCTAGACCTATTAGAAAAAGATCATTGTGAATTGCATTCCTTTTACAATCTCACATATCTTACAGATTTGTTTGAAACTAATACACTTGTCTTATGACTTTAACTGTTGCCCAGGTATTTAACAATACATGTTGTTTCTGGTATTTAAAAATGATTTAACCTTCACAGTGAGACTTTTGAAACCATTTGCGATCGATCGCACATAATTCTTCAGGGCTTTTGGTCTTTTTGAATCTTGAAGTGTAGATTAGAAAAGTCCCCTTTGATAAATGAGTGTATTATAAAAATACGACAATTGATTCAAAACTCCTCAGTGATTTTAGCCAATCTTCCATCCAACCACATGTTTGAAGCTTTAATGACCCAACCAGTCATGTTTAACTGCATGGGGGCTGCATCCTACAAAAAGTGTCCTTTCTCTGAATCATTTATTGACAATATTGTGCCTCCTTTGGGCCTGCATTAGAGCTCTGACACACAGGGCAGTGGTGGGCCTTTCACGCCTGTGTGCACAGGCAGCCAGCCTCCAGGGCCAAACAGCTCTCTGCGTTTTTATGGCTGAATTCACCACTGGAAAGTGATCTTATCCTGGGGCTCCAGAGACAAAAGGAGAGGGTGAAGTGTTAGCACAAAGGGCCCCTTTACTCAGCATGAGACATTTAAAACAGCTACAGGGTGCTTAGTCGGAGAAACAGCACTCACTATCTTTTTAACGGTCAATTAACTAACATGTCTGCTTGTCAGTATCGATATTTACTCTTATGTAATATGCAGAGTGAGATATTGAGATATGTGCATACTAGGGTAGATAGATGACTGGGATAACAGTGTTGGACTACAGAGATAAAACAAAGTGTGATCTAAAGTACACTGACTGCCTCTGGTGTCAACAAAAGTATGTGGGATGTCGTCACAAATAGTAGAAGGAAAACTGAGTAAAATCCAAATACTACAGTCAGGACGTCTGAATACAGTTTAAACCACATCTCCAAAAAGCCACGACTGTCAGCGATTGGAAAATAATGTCTTTGCATCAGTTTCATGCTGCAACAAAATTAATTTTCTTGAGTTTGTCCTTGAAATAGAGTCCATGAAAATGTTTTAGTTTAATGTTTAGCAGTCTAATAATACTACTGTTGGGATGCACGGTGCTGTGGTGAATGAGAGTCACATATCGCTGTCTGTCTCTGTGTTTGAACTGTGATGGACTCTGCTGAGGATTTACCCTTCATTTGCCAATATCCAGCTGGGATCAGCTCCAACATCCAACTCACCCGTCCATCTTATTTATCTAAGTTGGTTAAAGAAACGAGAGGGAATAATATTATCTTGGCTGAGGTATTTAACTATAATTTACTTTCTAAGTTACTCTTGTGATCATTTGCTATGCCTCCACAACAAGTGGCAAAACACCTGAGCGAGTCTTTCCAACGTAAATTAGATTTTAATCTTCTTTGTTGACAAAAAATAAATTACATTCTTCAACAGCGAAGCAGGAAAAAACATCAAGCTTCCTCCTACTCACTCCAGAAAAGCTTGAGCTAACCCGAAAAGATATTGACGTTTTTCTTCTTTTTTTTCCACTCACTTTAATGTTTCCTTTGAGTTTGCTGAGACAGTCCAATCACTGTGTCTCTCTGTCAAATGTTTGCTTATATTGTCTTGTCAAGTATTGAAGCTTCTTTTGTTCTCTGCATTTGAGGGAGCAGGGAATACTGCACCAGTATCTTTTTTTATTTTATTTTTGAAGGCACCCGTCAAAATGCTACAGTGCTGTCAGTGCAGCGCTTGTGCATTGAAAACAGGAAGGTTTAAGGACTTCTGCAGTAGATTCTCATTGGGTTTTTTTTAAGGTTATTGATTAGCTATAGAATTTGAAACATTTACATGGCTTTAATGTTCAATTAGTCAGAGATGTTCTTAAGCTCTCTATTATGCACAAGGAAATGAAACACTCACGTCATGCAACCCTCATATTGACATTATATAGACTGCTGTCATTGTTTACGTGCCCAGCAGTGTACCGGATTCATTGGGAACAACAAAGGTGTGTCTGCTGGTAGAGTGTGCGTCCACACCTGTTGTAGTAGACTATAATGTTCCATTTAGAGCAGACTTAAATGTACATTTTAATGCATTGTACTTAGCAAAATTTACTTTTACCACTCTGGTGCAAAAGCTAAACAAACTAGTGGAGTGCCATGTTTCCATGTCCACTGAAGAGTAGGTTTGTATTAACTCTTGCAAAATATGCCTTTTTATTTTGTAAAAACATCATCACTGGTCGCGAATCTCTCGTAATTTTAAAGAATATAGCATTATTTATGTTAAAAATAGGTGAGTCAACATTTCATTCAGTTATTTCCATAAATTATTAAGTTTAAGTGGATGAATTAAAAGTCTTTTTATCACTGTGTATCATTTATTAAAAATATATTTAAAAATAAATGATACAAAGTGATAAAAAATAGCCAATATATACAAAAGTGAGCTGGCGGAGTAAACAGTCCTAGAAAAAATGCCGGCGCGTCAGGCTAAAAAGAAAGATAGATTGTGAAAAAAGAAACAGAATGTACCCAGAGAGTTACATAGAATATGTCTTCATTGAAACAATGGACGAAACTGGAGCTGAATGCATCTTTTGTGGTGAAAAACTGGCAAATGAAAGTGTGAAACTGTTCAGTCTGAAGCGGCACCAGACCACCAAACACCCCGAGACGGTGTGTAAACCCAAAGAGTTTATCCTCAGAGAAAATGAATTCCTTAAGCAATATAACAAAGAAACTGTATTTCACATATATTGTGTTAGTGGGATCCATCTGATTTCTTTATCGCTTACGTTTACAATTCTAAAAATGAAGGTCCCTCAAGAAAAAGGTTGGGAACCACTGCTATAGAAGATGGATTGTGCACAACACAGCGTCATTCAGTATAAGACTGAAAGTTCCTTCACCAAAAACTATTTACCCAAAAGAATAAGGAAATATTATGAAATGCCCAATAAGTTGTTTTTTAATCAAATTTACAAATACAAGTCAAGAGTGGAGATGGACATATGCCTATTTCTAGTGGTTCTTGTCATTATGTTTTATATTGTCTCAATGCAAACGGTGGATTTTTTCAATGAAGGATGGCTGTATTTTGAGAAAACTGTACTAATACTGACACTAAACGCTCATATAATCACAATTCAACAACCTTGTGATACTTGTGATAATAGGAAATTTTAATCCGACGGAGATACATCAGATATGCCTGTGGCTCATGAAGCGTATCTCATTGGACTACGTAAACCTTTTTACCTGAAACTTGTGTAGTTCATCCGGTAGTTGGTCTGCATCCTGGTGACCAACTCTTCAGGCGAATGTCATGTTTACTTCAATCCTGCTGTACTCGACCAAAACTCCACTTGGTTTACCTGAAAAGGGCAAGTGTGAAAGCTTTCATTGTCAGGTATTCAGTTCACTTCAGTTTAGTTTAGTCACTACTTAGTAAGCAATGCCAATAAACCTAATTTTGGCAATAAACTGCTTTAAAAAAAAGAAAAAAAGAAAAAAAATAATATATATATATATATATAAACCTGGCCGAATCTTAACTTCATGCTCTTTTCAAACTATTTATCAAACATGCTAAAAGAAGTGACACCTCCTGTCATCGCCTCTCTGATCCGCAGTGATTCGAGGCTCTCATACATGTTAACCGTTTTCGACAAGGTAGCCTCACATTATACTAACCTGAAGTGACAGAGAAGGAGAGAACGTCGGGAACTAAAACCATCTCTCTCGATGGTGCCCCTGCAGCTCCATCTTCACTGTACATAAACTGAAGTGAAAATGTATTTTTTACAGGTTTGTAGAAGTGAAAAATATTCTAATCTGATAATTTACCAAATTAGATATTTTGTTGTCTTTTTAGGAGAAGACAAAAGAGCCCACACAGATTCATCCAGCCCACTTGACAACAGAAAAATACGCTGTGAAATATCTTTTGTATTAATGAAAAAAAGGCGACGTAATCAGAAGGGAAATTGAGGTTTGATGAGAAAAAGAAACGTGTCTAAGTAGCTTCTTTACTTCTTTTACTTGCGCTGTTTTGTGTTTCATTAACAATGTGTTGGCATCAGTTGATGGAGTGAGACACAATGCCTGAACTAACATTTTTGCTGTCAGTAAAGTCTTAAAGTAGCAGCAATAGCACCTCTTTTTAAGCTTTTTTTTTCAAACTGTTTATTATTAGTGCCATAGCACTGAAAACCCTGTCTAAAAGAATATGAAATGTAGTGGAACAATTAGTTCTGATGGGCGACCATGCTGGAAACAGCCAGCGGTGAAGACCGACCGAAGGCCTCGGGGCGGTCCGTGGCTGTCAGCGGGGGATAGCTTTGGCAAAGTGAGAGATGATGACATGGTTTTCAAAAAAGCATGGAGGAAAACTGTAAAAGTAGCAGCCTAAGAGCATTCGCAGGTACTTAGTGTTGCACTACTTGCTAAAAAAAAAACCAAACTACCTCAATGTAGTTGCTAGTTACATTAAAAGGAGTGGCGTCATTTGACCTATTATTTAAAAAAATGTCTCTGAGCTGTCAGCATTGTGTGGGTCAATCTAATGACCTTACTTGGTTTAGTTAAAGTGGCATCAGTTAGCTGGAAATTAAGTGGTTAATCAGGTCTTTAAGACACCCAGTCGCACTATGTGAGAGGGGGTTACTCAATCAGTTATTATCATCATATCATTGCATTAAAGGCTTCTCGTCACTAAACAACTGCTGTTGCTCGGAAATCCATAGTGCAGTGCTTATGGCTATTTCACAGATAAGCAGGACACATTCGACCATGTGTGAATGAGTTCCCCGCAAATATGCCTGTCTGGTACAATACTTCATGCCTGTGAGCTGAACCCAGAGGCAGATATGATAATCCAGAGGGCTGTTACACTGCCCAGTTTTCATTTTGTTCAGAGGTTAACAGTGCATGAGAATAAATGTCAAGTCTGAGGGGCTGATACAATTTAAATCACCCACACTGAGTCATTTCCCCGAGAGCCCTTTCACTGCATGTGAGAAGTGCGGACTAGTGCATCACTACCAGAACTGTGCAAATGCCAGAAAATCAAGCATTGTTTGTATGCTAATCCCAATCATTACACCGATTGTGCTGCTCATTCTGTTTTTGGGGGGCATTTGTCACACTTTTTCGTCAATGGTGTGAAATAGAGAATAACTCGAAAATCACCAAAAACGTATAGAGGCACCAGGCATACCAGTGAAACGCCTTTCCCATGATGAGGTGTTAAATTTGTATTTGTTTTATCTTTCATCATGCACTCATCGCAAGCGCGCTCTGCACAGCGGGATAAAGGGGGCGTATTGTGAAACAGACTTGTCCAAAACGTGAAGATGCATGTGCAGCTGAGAGATGTGACACAAAAGGCTATTAGAGCAATGCTGGCAATGAAATCCATCAGGGGTGGGCTGAAAGACTAACGGTTTTATAAATCCTCATTGAGAAACGTATTAATTTCCTCGCGCATGCAGGAAGCCACAGTATCGTTGGAAAACACACATCCCAGCTCTTCATCGGCTCGGCAGGTGCTCAGAAAACTTGTTTCGCCGTAGAAATTTGTGAAGAGGAACTCTTTTTTAACTTCAGGTATCATTGAACATTTTTTTTTTTTTTTTTTTACACAAGGAGAATATGTAAACAAGACAGGGCGAACACCCCTCCACTCACAAACAATCAATTTACTACCAGTGACTCAATTCACTGTCAACCATGACAATGGCTGGTTGAACATATCCTTAAGGTCCTATCTCATGTGGACATGATAAAACTATAAAAACATGAATAATTGCTGCGGTTTCTGACCGGATAAAGATGCAGTTCCACCCTACCAGGCACAGGTGGATGGCTTCCCCGTGTCTGTTGGGTTAAGTGGTGACACTAAACTGTGTGGCCAGTGACCCCCGTCATCTTTCTCATAACTCGCTGGAATAGGCTGCAGCTCTCAGTGACCATAACCTAGATGATGCAATGTAAAGTATAATAGAATACAAGTAACTAAACTAGTAAAAGTCAGTGGAAAACCTATAAAATGAACATTATCAAAGGTTTTCAGCTGTGATCACATATCATCTGTAAGCTGACTGGAAAAACTCGGTCACCTTTTGTCACTGAAATGCATCTGCTTCAGTTCATCACAAAGCCCCTTTCTTAAACTGAAAATAGCTAAATAGCATTTAAATGTGATTTAATATTTTCCTTTATAAATATCCTACATAAAATATTTGAATTTTGCAAATATATCCATTGGAAACAAAGGCGTACGGTATATCTGCAATAACAAACAACACAGCTTCGGTCTTTTTCAAAAAAAAAAAAAAAAATACTTCAATACATTTCTTATTGCACTATTATCACATGTTCCCTCCTATAACAGCTTCACATCATACTGGATAAGCTGACCCATAAAACACACCTGATGTGATTTTCCTGGTTAATGTCACATGAAGGTGGGTCACCCTTTGACTCAACTCGTGTCTGCTTTTATGTCTGATGAAGTACAGTAATGGTGGCCACATGGTTGCCGAGTTGTTGAGTTCATCTGCCAACAGTGTCATCCAAGGGCACCACCAAACATATCAATTATGAATCATGTTTGAGCCGTCTGAAGAGATGCCGCCGCATTTTGCTGAATAGAACATTCCCCTCTCATGAATTCCCCGTTAAATGTCAACTCACATTTCACCCATTCAAACGATCTTCCGTTGAAAAGCTTTAAAAGCAATTATCCATATCGCTTTATCCACAGCTTTTCTTCTGCATTACTTATTCTCTTGATTCATCTCATTTCTGGGGCAAATCCTCACACATTCCCACCGTGTTTTGATGTCCCACTTTTTCGCTGTGTGAGACTGCACTGCGAGACGTTTCCCTGGTTCACAGCATCGACTCATTACTGTACAGCTGCATCACATTGTAACAGCATGCACTCTTAAAACCACCCTGATTCTCATATGGAGCCGAATACAAAATAGGAATCTGTTTATACTCTGAGTGCACATTTCTAGGTCAGTATTTCTGTCGACTGCATGCTTGCGTTGTGCCGGGTTGCACGGCGTCCGACATCATGTCGTCTCTGTCAGTGTCATCCTTTCCATTCAGGTTGTGGTTTTGTCAATTGATGATTTGAAACTGTCTGGCAGAAGAATTTAAATCTCTCTTGAGGTATTCTGTCACTGCCTATTATGTGTTCTGTGTCTCCTTCAAATGCCCAGGGCTGCATAATCGTCGATAATAACCCTCTTTTAGGAACTGCTCACGAGCCACTACAGAGACGGCAAATGTCCAAGCATGTGCTGATCAATTTGGTTTCATACCTTGGGGAGATAAATAATTTATTTTCAGCTCTTTATGGTAACGGGGCTTCAGCACTGTTTTAGAAACTAATTGTTGCTTTTCATCTCAGCAGGATCATGATATGATAATTATTTTCACCTCAAATGTTGTATCTTCTGTTTTTATCCTCCTCGGTTCATGAAAACGGAGTGTTACAGTTGATAAAATCATAGGAAAGAGCACAGCTAATACAATCTGTATTAAGTTAAACAGTAAACAGTAAACACAATCTAGTATTTGACCTGTAAACAGGTCAAACACTAGATTGTGCGAACCCGTTCCATTTTACTCACCTTACCAACATAATACGAGGAATAAGCTGCTGTTAAAAGGGAAATATAAGAAACTAAAATGTACCAGATGCCATAGAGGTCCAAATGTGTGTGTAAATGTAGTCATGTATTGTTTTGTTCTGTGTTTAGGACCACAAATGTTTGTTTATTTATTTATACACATACATATATTATGTTTGATTTTGTTATTGTAGATGCATACACGAACTTTGCACAAATTGATCCACACAGATCAAAGCTCACTAATAATATTAGCGAGAGCTAGTTGTGGTTGAGGCATCCTTGGTTAAAATGTGCAGATTTAGTTGCCCTGGGTGGTGGTGTGTTGGACCCCAGCATGATAAGCTCCAAGCTATTTTGGGTGTCGATTATTTTCACAGTTTTCACTTATTTCATGCACAAGTCAAAATCCTTCTTTCGATGGGTGAAATTGTTAAAAAAAAAAAAAGTTCAACATTTTCTTTTTTTTCTATATGATCAAGAGAATGATGGTGATAATGAGACTCCTCTAGTTTCAGAATTCAAATGAGTTTATGCCCATAATTCCAACTTCTCATGGTTCATCTCTGAGTTTTGCAGTTGTTGCTAACAGAATATGAAATACATAACTAAGAACCCAAGACATAAATGTAGTAATATATTGATCGACTCTGACTGGTTTTGAAAAATGTTAAAAAAAAAAATCTTGCTATTGATTGTAACTTTGCCAATCTAATCTTTACAAAGCAGTATGGTGTATGTATATTATCTTGCTTAATTCCTTCTTTGTTGAGTTTCACAATTAAAAAAGTTAATACTATAATAGGTTTACATTGGAAAATAATATATATTCACAAATATTCATTTTTTTTTATTCAAACACCTTTCAGTAATGACATTTCCTGGACAAACCTGCAAAAATAACTTTCTTTTGTTTTGTTTATTGTGTGTTATGACACAAACAATTGATGGAAAGAGTCAGAGAGCTGTAAAGAGGGGCTCATAATAAATGTAAGCGACTGCGAGTTGCCCCTCGTGTGCTCTCGGTCCCAGCTGAAGCGACGGGGTCACGACTCGAACGTCAGCGACTCGGTCAGGACACTGACTCGGTCTGACATGTTAACTAGTGCTATCAGTCAGTCTCCTGGGACAAAAGAAAGTAATCTCCTTATGAAACCAAAGAAATCACCTCAGGGCTTGAGGTACCTTTCGCCACACACACACACACACACACACACACACACACACACACACACACACACACACACACACACACACACACACACACACACACACACACACACACACACACACACACACACACACACACACACACACACACACACACACACGGCCAATGGAATCGTGTTTCGACTCTCTCACAATAAAGTGAGTCAATCTTTTATTAATGGTCTGTGCTCCTGCGTTGACATGGAGACCATTTTAATGATTAATCTGAAATAAAAGTGCCTATTGTACACTGGAGGATCTTCAGGCCCACTGCGTTGTTTTCAGTCAGTGTGTCACCTCAGCATGATTTCATTAATTGTTTTGTGTCTGTTAGAGGTGTTTTCATGAGGTGCATTCCAGCAAATTATGTATCAGATTTACACTTTATTATGTGAAGATGACCCATCCATCATCCCCTCGCTTTTCCTTTTCCAAAAATACGCTGCGGACAGGTTGCCAGCCTGCTGCTCTCTTTTAAAAGGTGACCTATTGAGTAAACCTGTAATACTCAGATCTGAGTTCTACTTATGGTTTGCACTCTTATTTGTACCTACACACCTTTAGTGAATCAGGATATTGAAATAGACAAGACACAACCGAAGGCAAATGGATTTGCTCACAAACATACAGTATTGAACTTTCTTCAATATTGTTTTTGTATTTTTGGGCGTATAAATGTCCTAACGTAGGAGCAAGGATTAAAATTTGTGGTGGCACTTTGTTTTATGTACTGGGTTTAGACAGTCAATCAGACACCAGTAAAATAATAGTTCAAACACAGTCAAAATAATAGCCCACAGTGGTTGAATCACTTTCCGAAGTTTGAAAATAACCAAAGCACAGGCCTCATGTTAGTGAGAAAACTGTTCAATGCAGGACAAAGCAGCAGAATAGAGAAGCAAAATAGATTAACGTGTCTATTTTTTGTTAAAATCAATATTATATAAGCCTGTACTGTTCCACGTAAAATGAGGAAACCAAATTAAAAGTAGTAACAGATGCTAAAACATGAAAAAAAATTAATTAAACGCTTGAAAGTCATTTGAAAGCCAACATTATCACACAGTCAATCGAAATCAAGATTAAGAGTGGAGAATAGTCTTAAAACCAGCAGGCTGATTAAAAATAAGGGCATTAAGTACGTCTTAAGCTGTTCCTTTAAATTGTCTAAAGAAGATGCTTCTCTCGTATGAGCTGGTTGTTTGTTCCAAGTCACAGGAGCATTAAAACATTTCTTTTGTTGCTGCAATATTTGCTGTTGGTTTCAGTGGTATTAAAAGCTAAATGCAATATAAAATCGTTGCATGCATATCCCAATGCTCCGGGACGTGACCGTATAAGTGTTCATGTGGCCAAAAGACAGGATTGGTGGTTATAAACAGGGTCACCAGGCTTTGTTTCTGTTACAGGTCGGAACCACTAAAACCTTGCCTGAATCTTCTGGGGCTCTAATTGCGCTATATTGAGATACCAGTTCAGGCGAGGAAATTGTTCATTAGTATTAATTTGAAATTTCAGGACATCCTTTCTCTCCTGCAATCACCTCAATCTTGTAATTAGAGAGAATAGCAGGGGAATAAGGCAGATGTGCTTTGTAGGGAGCACTTCTGTGCAAGAAACGGGGGGCGTGGGAGTGAGGTGGATGGGACTGCTGTTGAATACTAACAAACTTGCTCTTTTCGTCTAACAAAAGAACAGATGTCCTTTCTGACTCTGCTGCAGAACCCTGTTTAATGTATTTGGCTTTGTTGCCCTCTGTGGTTCCCTCTTTTCAGTAACAAAGAAGTGAAGGAACAAATCAGGCTTTCCACTGAAAACGGTCATATTTTTAATATGGACTTTAAATGCCTAAAATCTAAATGAGCTTTTATGCCGTTTATGTCGTTGCCAAGAAAAGCAAATAACTTGATCATGGTAAATTGTAGCTTCGGGAATTGTTTTTCTCTCCTCACCAAATGTAAACCGTACCACTCTTATACTTCACTTTGAAAAAGTCTGATTGTTTGTGAGTCTGTCTCTTTTTGTTGTGTGCATACATTCGAGGTCCTTGAGGGGAAAAACACAAATATGTATGCACCGCTACACACTGGAGGACCCTTCCTTTCCGATTTCTTTGAGGCTCTGTTTTCAGCAGGCATGTCAGATTGTTTATTAGTCTTACAACTAAGTAATAATCTTGGAGTGACAGTGGCAAGCACCCATGAAGCCCCTCGCTCTTCGAACGGAAAGGTCAGCGACTTCCAGTAGCGGAGCTCCAATTGACGTTGGAGTCACAGCCGTTAAGCGACAAGCCCAACATTGACAGGCCTTCCTCCTAATGAAGTGCCTGTTATCTGCAGCCTGACTAATGACTGGGAGTAGGGAGCTGCCAGGGACACGTTTAGTTGCCATCACAGGGCAAGCGAGCGCACAGTGGGAGGAGGAAGGAGGAGCGACATGGATGAGTGTGGCCGTTCCCCCTTGACCTCAGCCGACCTTCTGATGAGCTATGATCAGGGCTGACACATGAGAGCCCACAAGACAGCAGTTAATACGATGTAGACACGGACACGAGCCAGGATGTTTTATAATATATATAATAATATATAATATAAATTGGGCTATCTCTCTATTGTAAGGTTTCAGGTTAGATCCCCCATACGTCAAGGTATCCCTGAGGAAGACTGGGTGAATGTGACTAACAATATAAAAGGGAATCAGTTTAAAAGTGTTATATAAGTGAAATCCATTTATGACATAGTGACTGAATAAACAAGTGACAAAATATATGATTAAAGAATTTTAAATATATAGTTTATTCTTCCCTTACAAAGCTACGTAAAAGTAGCTTTAATTAAGCAGTTATGTTTCTGCTGCCAATTGAACAAGAGGCCTCTAATATTTGCTTTGTTGTATAAGCCTTTTGTGCTTTTCATTAATGCAAATTTGACGTCTAAATGTGCCGCAGTTAAGCTTCTCCACACAACTCAACATAATACAATGAAAAAAGATTTGCGTCCAGAGTATGTGTTACATTAATGGTCCATTTCGTTTTGTTAAATCACTGGTAATATTTACAACTGCAGTCGATGCTTAAAGCTTGTAGGTAGAAAACTTGAACCAGCACCACCAGATAACCTCCAAGAAAGGCATTAGACCTCTTACATATGCAGGAGCCCTCAATATAGAATAATATAGGAAACCTTTTGCAGAGCTGAGATGAAATACTGTGCAGTTATATTACTCTGGATGTTCTAATTTTCGATCCATCCATTCATCTATCCATCATTGCATCCATCCATCCATTGCATCCAACCATCTATCCATCATTGCATCCATCCATCCATTGCATCCATCCATCTATCCATCATTGCATCCATCCATCCATTGCATCCATCCATCTATCCATCATTGCATCCATCCATCCATTGCATCCATCCATCTATCCATCATTGCATCCATCTATCCATCCATCCATTGCATCATTGCATCCATCGATAAACCTTCTGTACCTTGATCTATCCAAACAAAGGTGCCTTGAGAATGTGATTAACAATGCAAAGTGCTTTGGGACAGCTCACACAGTTGAAAAAACGCTATACAAGTGAAGTTAATTTACCACAGCCACACTATTAGTTGCAGCAGTTGGCCGAAGCCATAAAGACATAGATCACCTACATAAAGTAACTTATCTATAAAGAAGTAGTTGTTTGTAGCTCCCTGGCAGATGACTGATGCTTGCCTGAAAAGCCTCTTTGAGAGACGGGCCTGTGGAGTGGCACCAGCTTGATATCCCCACCGTGATGGTACATATTGATCATTACCAGTGAGTGCTGTTCCTTGTCTTCATTGACAGTGATGGATCACTCACCTTCTAACCTCATTACATTAAGCCCACGCGTGAGCTGATGTATTGATTCATAGCTACAGAAGTTTCAGATTCATTGTGTGAGAGAAGTGGTGTGTGTGCAGAGTGGGCATTTTCTTAGTGGATGTCACATTTGAAAGCTCTAGCTCTGTAGTGCCCGGTGGGTTTTTTTGTTTTGTTTTATAGCATATAGATGCGCTCTGCTTCCATGAAAATAAATAAATTAATAAAACAATAAAGTTAATCTAACGGTATCTTAGACGTGAAGTGTTGTAGGTGGCACAGTTTTCCCTGTTAAATTGAAGTGCTGCAGATGTTTAAAACCTCCTCCACAACATTTATTTTGTTTGCCACTCATTATTGTTTAATAACGAGACTCATATGCTATATTCTACACTGCCATAGATCTGTTCTGTACGGCAGCCTCACAGTGTTCGATGAGCGAAAAACCTCAGTATTTCACCTAAGTTACTACAGATAATTATTATTACATAATTTCTGCATCCCTATTACATTTTTAAGACTTTTTTTTTTTAAAAGAGTATCTAGTAATGCAGGACTGTGTTCCCTGTCTTAATCCAAAATATCCAGTAGTGGCCTGCAGGTTACACTGTGGGACAGTGTGAGCTGCGTTGGATACTGTACAAAGGGATCTGGATTTTCTCAGTTCTTCAGTATATGAGTATTTCTCGATGGGAATATTCCTCCCTAAGGTTTAGAATACAAAGTCTAAGCAAAATCCCTGTGAGAGCAGGGTACTTTTAATCCTTCCTGTCTTTGAGCTGTGACAGGGTTTATTCCAGACACTTCAGATGACTCCGGTTGTATATTAATTTTAGATGAATTCAGGATGTGCGTGGTGGAAACTGGACCACTTTCTGGTAGCAAGTATTTATTTATTTTTTTCTGTGTTTAATTTTCGGGCCACATGTTCACTCATGTGCTGATATTTTTTTTGCTTGTTGACATGATTGCTGAATTTTCTGTTTTGTTTCTGGTCTGTTGCAGCGGGATGCAAAGGGACAGTATCTGTTTGACCTCATCTGCCACCATTTGAACCTGCTGGAGACGGACTATTTCGGCATCAGATATGTGGATCCTGACAAGCAGCGGGTAGGTGTGTGTGTATGTGAGTGAGTGACTGGATATTCATTGTTTTTTTTGTGTACAAGCATTATGAAATTAGTTATTTTTCTTATAATTAAAAAAAACCCTCTTTTTCAGACCCATTTCTCTAAAGGAATCATAAACATTGACACCAATCATATTCCATTATTTATTCAATAATGCAATCAAACTACCAAACCACTGCTCATTTTGCAGAATAGCATTTTTCACATGAAATAATGGTGCTCTAAAGCAGTGGAAGTCCAAACCCCCTTTACTGTGTCACCAGAAATTCGAAACAAGAGACCTGACTGACTGTTTGGAGGCCATGAACTTATTACAATCGAGATAATATTATGATATATTCAAAAATAACGTGAGAAACTCACAAGCTAAAAAAGCGTGACTTATTTCAAATCCTTCATGTTACACCCACTGCATACAAACGTTTGAAAGCAGAAATTCGTTGACTATGAGCTAAGATTGACTTCACACGCACACGCACACGCACACGCACACGCACACGCACACGCACACGCACACGCACACGCACACGCACACACACACACACACACACACACACACACACACACACACACACATATTTGACCTCAATACTGTGTGTGTGTGTGTGTGCTTATGAAAATCGAAGATGGCTGACCTTCTTAAAACTGAATGCATTTTATTTAGTGAGATGTGAGATTGTGGTCCAGAGTGAAAAGCTGTGTTCTCCAGCATCTCTTATTCACGCTGCCTCTCAGGCTGAAGGTGGTCCCGTCAGGCTCCACTGCTGTGAGGCATGTAGTCGCACTGCTTGATTCATGAAGTATTAACATGTTAACAGATCATGTTGTCGTCTTGCAGACAAGAGGCAGGTCCTGCTGATGCTGCATTTACGATGCTGTCACTCAGGATTATTTTGGTGGTTGTTGCTGTGGGTGGGTCGGGTTGCTGAGAGATAAACCTGTGCGAAAGATGGAGAGAGCATATAGCTCCGCCGAGTATTGGGAACCTGAATCAGGCCTTTAGACACCATGTAATCTACCTCTCTGCGCTCATGGAGGCTGAAATGTTGCAATAAACTCAGACAATACAGCTTCAACATATTGCTCCGCACACATCTCGCTGCTGTCACCGTGTGCGCCGTCTGAACAGGTTTCCACTGGAAACTGTCACTAGTAACAGCTGAACAACACAGCAGCTGATACTCAAAGTGCGAGCAGAGTGATTTGATATGTGCATTACTCACGGAGGATGTTTTGTTATTTGCATTCATCTGGTTTCTCTTGTCTAATGCAGCACTGGTTGGAGTTCACAAAATCAATTGCAAAGCAAATGAAAGGTGAGTACTTCGTATTTGTGGTCATTGCATTGTTGAATTTGTAAGTGAACAACTGAATCTGTCATCATGCACATGGTGATTAATGATATTAAATACGAGAGGGTGTATAAAATGTAGAGGAAAGCTGTTTTAATGATTACACATAAGAAATTATTTTAAAGTCAGTGACGCAATACATCCGCCGAACATTACGGGATGTTTCTATAAAAGCACTAAATCCAATGTACTAACAGTTTTGCAATTGTTAGCAAAGTGATTGTGCTTTTAAATAGAATTTAACATACATTGGGCTGACAGACTGAGTTATTCTCATTTGATTTGAAGTGACGTATTCCTGATAATTGTGGTTATTAATGGGTGAGTCAGTAAAAATTGACAGACTTGTAGGAGAAACCAATAAAGTACTTTCATTTAGTTTCATTTATCCATTCGAATTTGCCATCTTTCCCAAAAAATATTTATTAAAAAAATGTTTTAATTATATATTAAAGTTTGTTTTTGTCGGTTTCTTTCTGCAAACACGTTTACTTATCAACATTTTAACATTTGCATTGCCGGGAACCTTTGCTAGTCTGCTTACAAATACTGTTTGAGCAGGTATAGAAGATGAATGGAGCAGGAATTTCAAGAAAACCTTTTTTATAACGTCCTTATGTACAATAAATCAAAGGCCTTTGGTAGGCTAAAAATAAAGCATACAGAGTCATCCATTTATCCATGCATATTTGCTTCATTCAGAGTAAGGTCGACTAAAGCTGAAGCCTGAACCAGCTAACACAGAGTGAAAGTCAGTATGATGTCACTACTCATTAACTAACCCAATTTATTTCATTCTCAGGATTTCAATGTTGTGAGTATTTATTTATATTAACTGCTGGGTAGTAAAACAAGTTGTGGTGAGCACAAACATACCATGCAGTTTATTTAATTTGCATATTTGACCTGATGTTGACAGATCATTAGAGGCACAGTATATAGATGAGTTTGCTTTAATTATATACTTGTCGGATGGCCCTACAAATACAAAAAGACAACACAGTACACCCACCTAGTTAGTACAGGGCAGTTAGCTAAAGTCCTCATTAAATAACTAAGGAAATACAATCTCACAAATTACTGGAATTACTGTCAGAGGACTGATCAGGACAGCTACTCTTTTTTTTTCTCTTCTCCTGATGATTGGTTGAGTTCTTAATTCAAATTATTTCTAACCATCCGCTAAATGTTTTCCTTTTGTTTCCTCCAGCTCAGCCTCCATTCACCCTGTGTCTGAGAGTCAAGTTTTACCCTCCTGAGCCCGCTGCTCTGAAGGAGGAAATCACTCGGTATGACCCCCTGTGGTGGCTTTTACCTTGGATGAGTTGATGTTTTTTTTTTTTTTCTTTTCTTCTTTGGTTCCACTTTAATATCACATTAGTGAGAAAGTGATGAAGGGACTCAAATCAATTGTCAACCCATTGAAGGGCAGCTGTGTCCCATTATTGTTTTTCCACTTCAAAGACTATTCTTGAGTAAAGATTGTGTTTCAAAGATGTGTTCACACTTCTGTAGAAAACCACTGCTATAGTATTTTTAGACAGAGCAAACATGGTTTGTTTTCAACACATAATTTATGACCTTTCATATTTAAAAAGCCAGAGTACCTCACTGTTTAAAACATTATGATAAGTATTACATGGAACATATTTTCTAACAAGAGAGTACACTTGGTAAGGGTTTTATGTATGAAGAGTCTTATGTATAAATGCATGAGTTTTTTTTTTCCGTGGTTATTTCTCCGAAATAAGGTCCTGCAATAACACTTTCTGAAGATAATTTGCAGAATTCAAAGAAAGCATGCAATGCAGTAATAGTTGAGCAGCAGCGACTTCACACCTCCTCCAGATGATGCTGAAAGCTGCCAGCTGGTGAATGTGTGTGTGCTCAGTTCAGTGGTGTATTCATTACTGACCGGGGGCAGAGGAGTCCACTCTATCTCAGAGGTGTAATGGGACGAAATGTGGACAGCATGTGGAGTGAACATAATGAACAGAGTGGATGGAGGAGCTTGGGGGGGGTGGGGAGGGTTTGGTGGTGGTGGTGGGTGGGTGTCGGGGGACTACTTGAAAGGATGATATGCAAGAGTTATACTTGAATATGAGAGAGGAGAGGGCTGAGTGTTGTGCAGACTCCGACGGGTCAGTGAGAATAAACAATTAATTACAATAACATTATGACCACTGATAGATGAAAGAAGTAACACTGATGATTGTTTTTCAAAGCATGGATTGGTGTGAGGGGTGTACTAGACAGCAAGTGAACATGTTTTCCTCAGAGGTCATGTGTTGGGAAAGGATGCTCTTGTGGGCTGTTCCCAGTCTGCCCTGGTCTCAGTAAGGAAAGGCAGTAAAACAGCAACAACTTTATTATGGGCATCCACTGATACAACTGAGCTCGTGGAGGCCTCACGTCGCCACTTAAAGCAGATACCACAGCACAGCTTCTGGGGTCTTATGGAGAGCATCTTGCTTTAGACATCTGGCTTCATGTCATTTCTTCATGAAACACCAATAAAAACACTTTCTGCCCCCCAAAAAAGAGACATTATGATTTAACCCTAACCCTGTTTAATCAACAGTGGAAATTTCACGTTGGAAACAACCCTGTTTTTTGTCATTTAAAACATAATGTATACATAACTACACGACATATGAAGGTAAAATGTGCGAGCTTTTGATTGGCTGTGTTTAAACTCATTACATACAGTTGTGGTGTAATATATATTCAGAACAAGCAAATCTGTAGCACCATGCTATCATCCATATGCATATTACTCACAGAACTTGATTGGAGTCTGTAGAACCTCCTGCGGTGTGAGAAATACGGAACATGCAACCTTTTAATGTTTGTTTATATTTTTGAAGCATCATTGTAGCCTTTGTGAAAATAGTCTCGACAGAGAGAAGCAGCTCTGACTGTCTCATCGACTAAAAACAGATGTTGAATTATCCCATTGACTGTGTTTCCTCAACGCTGACAACAGTAACAATAATGATGATACTAATTGGCATTACCATTGTCGTTATTGTCATCCTTGCAGCAAATGTTGTCTCATTAAAGTCGTTGCTTCAGGAGCTGATAGGTTGGGTGAGTCTGAAACTAGGCTGGAGGCTTTAAGAGAAGCTTAGCATCGGTAGCAGCTTTCCCCTCAGGGCTCTCCTACCCTCATTTTCCCAACACAAAACCCCCATTTCAGCAAAATCAAAAAGAAATATTCAAATCACACATAGGCAACGTGAACTCAACATACAGCATTCGAAATTTATCGGGTTCGTTGTTTTGTTGCTATTGTTTTTTTCCTTAATGTTTTTGTGAGGAAATCGAGCATTAAGTAAGGTAATGTGTATTTTCAATAGCATTACTATTATTTTAAGCAGTCAACCTGACATGATTATCCATTGCAGATATCTTGTCTTCCTGCAAATCAAGAGAGACCTCTACCATGGTCGGCTCCTCTGTAAAACCTCGGATGCAGCCATGCTGGCTGCTCACATCCTTCAAGGTAATGGAAAGTGACAGATGGAAATGACTTGTACCGCTCTGCTTCTCACTGTGCTCTAACCTCTGTTTCACTTTGCTTTGTACTTTACCATGCTGATAAATGCCAAGAGGCACCCAAATAGATTCTCTAAATAATTTCAATGTGTCTGTTTAAAAACACTTGAGGAAGGTTGGGCCTGCTGATGATCACGTTTAACATTTACTCTATGTCATGTGCTGTTTATACTGGTGTATGAGCCAAGGTTTCTCAAAGAGTATTTTGTACCTGTATGAGATTAACTCAATGACTTGTACACTCCTTGTTTTTTCAAGCGCTCATGGTAAATTATTGAGTCTTTGATGCGTTCTATCTGGCATCTTATCATCCTCTTATCACTCTTAAATACCGAAACGAATACAGCACACACGATGTCTGGCGGCAGAGCTGGTGTCGCAGAAAGCACTGAGTTTTGAGATGAGGCAGGTCTTCTGGAGGAGGGGCTGATGAATTAAAGATGGGCTGCCTGGTCAGCTCCTCCTTGCAGAGAGAAATCAGCATCAGGGTCATATGAGGAGTGCGGTGTGGCATGAAGGACCACAAGTAATCCTGGCTGTGTATACGCCATCTCCTCTGGCAAAAAGCAAATAGCAGCAGAGTCTCAAAGAAATCCTAATTCTATTTTCTCTCAATGACTTGTTTTAACATTTAACTTTATTCTTTTATTTTAGCTGAGATCGGTAATTATGACCCGGGGAAGCATCCTGAAGGTTACAGCTCCAAATTCCAGTTCTTCCCTAAACATTCGGAGAAACTGGAGCGGCGGATTGCAGACATACACAAGACAGAGCTGATGTAAGAGCCAAATTGTATGAGTGCACCTTCCCTGTCAATCTGTCCCGCATAACTGTAGAGCCCACACTTTTTCAGGCCAGACAAACAGTCAACCCTCCCTTGACATTCATATAATTGACTGCAGTAATGATGGAAGAGCACACTGATCTGCGCTGGACTAATGTGTCTGACTCGCCAGATTATTGCTGGGTGTATGAGCAGATAGCCAAGAAGATTGCTCCATCCTCCACTATCCTCTCGAATAATTCAGTCAGATTTTAGCTTGTACAAGTATAAGTGATGGGTCCTGGCCACTACTTTAACAAGGATTTAGGAAAATAAAGGTTGACTCATAAAGCAGATCTACACTCTTAACATAAGGCTCAGTGATTTCAGAGATATTCCTTTCATTGGTTTATAAAGTGCTTTATGACTTATGTTACTCCTGCATTATGATTGTTTTCAGTAACCAAAATAGGGAAAGAAAAACCAAAAGATTTTTAATAAAGGTTTTATTATGACACTGTGAGACACAAAAGCCATAGCATTGCATCAACCAGGTCCAGTTTTGATGCTGTGGGACCAGAGTGACATGCAGCATGACACTCTGCTGCCCACTAGTGGTCTCCTCATTCTTCACCGAGCTGCTTCAGTGAATCATTTATTAATTTCAAATCCACTAGAAGTCATAATTGCTTCAGCAGAATTTCAGTAAATGTTTGTTTGCATTTGGTATATTTTCCCTCTGCATATTTATCTTGTTTTCACTTTGATTAGATATAAGTTATGTTCAGAGATTGTCTTAGTTAGCACATCTTTTCAGAATTTTAGTAATCTTGTGCCTCTACTCATTATTTTTGATGATATGACACAAACATTTGCTCCCCCTCAGTGGACAAACTCCTGAAACATCAGAGCGAAACTTCCTGCAGAAAGCCCAGATGCTGGAGACATATGGTGTCGATCCCCATCCATGCAAGGTTGAGTGTTGTTTTGCAATTGCTAATGCACCATTTTCATGGGTTGACACTTGAAAATGTGCTCAATATGTGCTCAAGCTCATCAGAATCCCTTTTTGTTCTAAGTACTAATCATCATTATTGTGCGTGTTTCAGGATGTGTCGGGGAACCCAGCTTTTCTTGCCTTCACACCATTTGGTTTTGTGGTACTTCAGGGAAACAAGAGAGTTCATTTTCTCAAATGGTGAGCCGAGCGAGCATCACTCTCTTGTGTGCTTCATGCAGAGAGATCTATATATAATCCATGTTTGCCAAATTCCGTTTTCTGCAAGTACAAAGTGTGTAGTACAGCTGGTTGCCAGAGTCACAGTCAACAGACCTTCTCCATCTGCCTCTACCTGTGAGAAGCGCTGGAGGCTGGCGTGTGCACAGATGGCTGAGCAGGAGCTGCATTGACAGACAAATTCAGCCAGAAGTTTCAATCACAGTTAGATACAAGCCTCAACATAGATTCCAACTGAAATGAGTTTAGGAAAAGTCTTTGATTCTCTACGATGTGTGTTTTTCTTTATAACTAAGGAGGCTACTGCCACCAAAATGTTGCAAGGCCTATTATGTATTGTGTTTGCAGTATTTATAATGGCTGTATTTGTTTGCCTTCAACAGCACTCAGGTTTCCCTTGATCTTCATTACCTCCCTTTGGGGAATATTATCGCTTATTTGTTTTGCCAACCAAACACAGAGCTCCATGACTGTTTATGTGATTTCAGAGTGGCTGTCATGAATATTTAAAGACGCTGTGGCTTTCTGTTTCTGCCCACTTTAAAGCGTAACTGTTGCTGCGCTTTCTCCCCGAACAGGAACGAGGTGACCAAGCTCAAGTTCGAAGGCAAGACTTTCCACATATATGCAAATCAAAAGGAGGTGAGAGCATAAATTGTTGGATGTAGGATGAAAAGAGGTGAACCATGTTGCGTCGTCAATGTTTGTGCAATGTGATACTCTTGGTCTCAGTGTAATATATTGTCCTGCACCGTCTGTCATTTCCAACGTGCAGGACGAAAAGATCATCTTGACGTACTTTGCACCCACACCAGAAGCATGCAAGCACCTTTGGAAGTGCGGAGTGGAGCATCAAGCTTTCTACAAGTGAGTTCACAGCTTCCTTTCTTTTGTTTCATTTCTCTCATTACCTTGCCAACATGATGCAGTTTCCCGCGGTGCATCTCCGAGCACTCTCGGTCGTGTTACCGTCACAGCACCTTATAGTGTCCTTAAGAGCCCTTCCCCCCTGGTTGTTTATCAGCGGGAGAATTGGGTGCGGGTTGCTGTTGACCTTTAGGAAAGGAGTGTGCGTTGGCACGAGACCGTAAGCACTTCAGCGCTGCTCCTGAGATACGGCTCTCCTGTGTCAGCCATGAGTAATAGTGCAGGTCTGCTCTGCTCTCTCCAGAGCATGAAAGGTGAAAACAAGTGTGAGCAGTGTGAGCTCACTGGGAGTGGTATCGTAACGAGTCGCGCTGATGAGGGTCATGCAGAGGGTTTAAAAACAAAGAGGGGAAGCAGCAGAGATTAGTACGGGCCTGGGTGGAAGAAATATGATGTGACCTTTTGACGACTCTCAAGTGGCGAAGTGATAATTTTTTATCAGCCCTCCAGTTATTAGGATTTTCTGTAATCGGAAGTCTGGGTCATTAAAACACGAAAGGACATATGATGAAGAGGCTCAGTCTTTCAGATAGGCACACATAACCCCTTGAAAGCAAATGAAACATTAAAAATTAATGTCTCACTTGCTATGACAATATAAACATATTGAATACTGTATGGAGCTGTGATAGGGATGCTGTGCCTATAGTGTAAGGAAACAACGTGCATAATTCATTGAAAGGGCATTTGATCTCTCCCTTCTTGGACTCAGAAAACATGAATGCATCTCAAAGAAAAACAATACAATGGAAAAGGAATTTTTCCCCCAATAATTTAATCAAAATGGGAAAACATCCAAATATTTCACTTTGTTCCACATAAGCTGAAATATTTCAAGCCTTCTTTTTTGTTCAAATGTTTTCTTTTTAGCTTATGTTATATTCAATGATAACATTTGAGATGTACCTTTATTACATTTACATGAGACGTATCTGTTTTCCTGCCAGGCGTCTCTGTTGAACTGCAGTTGATTTCTTTATCATTTCTTTTTTCTTCCATCAGACTTGAGAAGTCGAGTCAGGTTCGCACAGTGTCCAGCAGCAACCTGTTTTTCAAGGGCAGCCGTTTCCGATACAGGTACAGTACACGACAAGGTCGCAGGACTTATGATGGGGGTGGGGGGACTACTGCGGATGCCCCCTCTTTCCAGCTGAATAGTATTCCCAGAAGATGTGGCCTCTTGGCTTTCTGTGCTGTGACGATAGCCCACTCGTGCCTGCAGGGTAAGACTGACGCCTCACAAGACAGAGGAGAGAGGAGGCAAATGAAAGAGACTGGTCACATGAGGTGTTATCACCTTGGATATGCTGTGAAGCTGCAGATGAAAGCTTTGCTTTGTGTTTTTATTTATTAATTTATAAAAAAAAACCTCACATCTCAATCTTATCTTTATTTGAGTGTCAAATAATCATATATGTAACTGTATACAGGCACACCACCCAAACATTTAATATAATTTGAAATTATTGGAAACTGAATCTTTGTAAACTGTAAGACCTTCATGTAATTGAGGTTATTACACATGAACACATTTTTGTTGCTGAAATGGACAATACAAGTAAACACATAATTATCACACCTAAAAATAATGTGCTCTTAGTGTAGTGTCTTAATATGAAGTTTAAGCTCCAGTGGAAACAACCCGTTTATACTGGGAATTTAAGACTTTTATATAATTATTGTCAAAAATCAAAAAGCCTGTGAAGATTAAATAGAAATAATGCCAGTTATTACACTTTAAGTCAACTGACATGGCTAAAAAGTATATTATAATTCTGATTAAGTGTCCATTCAGTGGAAAAACTGCTATGACATTTTACCCACGAGCCAAGTCAATCGAATGCAGTGTTTAGTGTTGAAGGGCAAACCATGATCATTGTTTTGATATTTTATCTTGCGGGTATGTCTGTGTGCATTTGTCTGACTGGTGGTAATTCAGTTAAACAAAGCTGAATTCACCAGGTTAATTCAATCATGATGCTCATGCACAGTACTCATCCACTGCAGGAACGGCTCTCATAGCATTGGGTGAGACTAGAGTGCTTGGTTTTGTGTGCGTGCGTGCGTGCGTGCGTGCGTGCGTGTACATGAAACTCATCCTGAGCATCGTCTTTGTGCTTTATAACAGCGGGCGGGTGGCAAAAGAGGTGATGGAGCAGAGTGCCAAAATCAAACGCGAACCTCCAGAAATTCACAGGTAGAGTTATAAACTCAGAAGAGGTCAGACTGTTTCGTCACACTTTTGTTTGATTTTCTTCCATTTTCTTAGGCACCAAGGTACTGTTGATGTCTTTATCTCAGCACTGCCTACTGACTACAGTAGGAGTTGCCTACGTTTGCAGCTCAGAGTTTCATGTTTATGCATCTGTGTCTGTGTTTGGTTCTGCAGGGCTGGCCTCGTGCCCAGCAGAAGTTGTCCGTCCATCACTCACGGGCCTCGGCTCAGCAGTGTACCACGCACACGTCGAAGAGCTGTGCACATATCTATCATGGAAGGTAATAACTGAAATGATATTTTAGTAATAAACAAACCTGTGCTTTTTTTGTGGACTTGAATTAGATTTAACAAAAAAAAAAAAGCAGGAACATAAACAGAGAGGTTTGGAAAGTAAGAAACAGACTGATGGGCAGAAAGAAAGACTGACAGGGAGCGTGAAACCAAATCAAACTCAAAAGGATATTTTGAAAAGGGGCCAACAAAACATTTCAATCAATTGTAAACAGACAGTAAAACCTCTGTAAAACCATCTTCAAAACTTTCTGGTGCAGCAGTTGCTTCTTAGATGCCCCCACTCTATTATTCCTGTATCTTAAAGAAGACTATAAAGGCAGTGTTCTTGCCGTTTTGTCCAACCAACTTTGATACCGCTGCACTTTTTTGTGAGAGCTGAGGTCTCTTAATCCAGTGAGTACTGCAGACACGTTACTGAACCTTCAATTGAGGCATTTTCATATTTTCCCTGTGAGTCTGTGGGTTTTCTTAAGGTGCTCTGATCGGTGGAATCGCAAAAATATGGACCAGGGAATTTTTTATCTGTCTTGTGGAGTGGGAATCATTTGTACTGTTGTTCTTTCGCACCAAACACCCGACGTGATTTAGACGTTGTTTTTTGGCCTAAATCTATATGTCCACCATAGCCTTGATTTAGTCCAAATAAAGCTGTTGAAATTGGGGTGTTATTGGACCATCATTGGACGGATGGTCCAATTTCAACGACTACATTTGGGCTAAATTTGAAGCCGACATGGTGAAACCCGCCACTTCCATAACTTTTGATTTTTTTAATACAACTATGTACATAAATAAATGTTTTTCAGCAATTTTTTGTCAATTGTCAAATTTCAGAGTCAAAATTCTAAATCAGCATGAATTGATGACCGTCCTTGGATTATATGATATCTACATAATGAATTTATGATGATATAATTTTAACAGCTTGAAACAGACGTAGGCTGCACAGTGGTTAGCGCTCTCACCTCACAGTGGGAAGGTTCAAATCCAGCTGGGGCCTTTCTGTGTGGAGTTCACATGTTCTTCCCGTGTGTGCGTGGGTTTCCACCCATAGTCCAAAAACATGTATGTGAGGTTAATTGATGACCCTGTATTTCCCCTGAGTGTGAGTGTGTGTGGTTGTCTATGTGTGTCCTGTGATAGACTGGTGACCTGGCAGGTGTATCCTGCCCTTGCCCATAGTACAGGGGGATTGGCTCCAGCACCTCGCAGCCCAGAACAGGATAAGCAGTGTAGAACTTGTATGGATGGAAGAAAACGACGTTGTTTAATTTTTCTTAATAGGGTCCTTTCAACGACCTGAAAAAGACGCAGTTTCTCCTTTGAGTTTTCAACCAAATATAGACCATAAAGTGACGTCTTAATAAAGACGTCTTTGCTGCGACCTGAAAAAGACGACTTTTCACTTTTCCAACAAATGTTGACGTAGTTTAGATGAAGGCAAAGGCGTCTTTTCAACATCTTTTAAACCATTTTTTGCTTGGTGGGTTGTTTGAATGGATAATGGCTGTGGCATTGTGAACCTTCTGGCACAAAATTACAATTGCATCACACCCATTCTTGAGAAGACACATATTCACTTGCTCTCCTGCGGGCTGTAATCGGAGCTGTTTGGCCTCGTTCATGCTGCTGGGGCACTTTGCAGGAGTGTGCATCAGTCAGTTGCTCCTCACTCCAATGCAATATGTCACAGATGTGCGTTTGTTTGTGTAGGCCAACACAGCAGCAGCTGAAGTCACACTTGCCGGCTCCGGGCCCAGAACAGGTGGCACTAGTCTTTCTGGGAGTGTGGTGGACACAGCAGGTGCATGGGCCTGATCAGCTTTGAGTAAAACAGTCGCTCCTCTTTCAAGTGCTGGTTTTTTTTTCCACTATAAGAGACAAATAGAAGTTTGTTGGGTATACTGAGAGTTCTTTACTGTGGGTTCACGATGTTTCCCACCCCCAGTGTGTGCTGACTGGGTGTCTTACAGTGGTATTAATACCGCAGCTGAAAATAGCCTTGGTCTTCTACTCCATTTATGTCACTGGCTTGGGTGGGGCTAAAGCAGGCCAGACCAATGCTGGTGGTCATCGTGCTGTTCCAGAGACCTGCTGGTTCATCTCTGCCAGCGGCAACTGAGGCACAAGCCTTCGACTGACCACCAACACACCGTGGCCTGGACTCTGGAGTGGGACCATAAGGACGGGATAAGCACGTGCACGCTGCAGCCATGGTGAAGTGTCTGATCCGCATCACCACCCGGGTGAACGTCCACCTGCGTATGATCAATCACTGCTACCGGGATGTGAAGGTTCGCGTGCTGAGCCTGGGGCCTCGTATGCTGGGCAAAGCCCTGGGTGTCCTGCCCCTCTACCCTGCCCTGACAGGACAGCAGGAGTCGGCCCGTGCCACTCCTCTTCCCAGCACTCCGCTGCCCCCCGAACAACTCAGCAATGCTCCAGGTAATCTCACCATGGGGAGATGCCTTTTTCTTTTTGGTTTTAAAATGAGTCTCTTTGGACATCTCATTCCTGTGGCACTTTCTGGTAATTGTTGTTGTCATGTTGAGTTTGATTGGTCGACTCTTTATAGAGCTGCTGTCCTGTTTTGAAGCATTATATTTCAGGTTGTCTGTGGATTTGGTGCATGCATTTCTTTGCGGTCGTATCATTCTGTACTTTAGCATAACAGCGGCTAAGATGAGTCAGATGACCTCAGAAGTAAAGATGGCTCCGAACACTCTTCCAGCCAGTCGGCTGCCTCCTTTCCACTTGAAAGGAGTTTCATGTCAGCAGAGGCTTAGATGCTGGACATAATCTGCCCTACTTTTCCAACAGTTTCATAAACTCCTTTTTCATGATGTGCTTCCTCATCAAAAGCTGAATGTTAATCCGCTCTCTTTATAGTGAAGGTGTAATGTTGCTGCTCTGACGTTGTGGAGAACATGATCTCGTCAGCAAAGACCTCATCTTCCCTGACATGTACACTGTGAAGGGTCTCTTGTGTACTGTATCTTTACTGCAGTTAAAACAGATCACCTGGTTTTTCTGCAGTAAATCTTACAGCTGTTACTGTTTCTCTGGTATTTCTGAAAACTGGTATTGAGCAACGTATCAATATTATATCACCACGTGAAGCCAGATGTGGAATAGTGTTAAAGCATTAAAATGTTTTTTTTCCTTTCTTTCTTCTAGATTTAAAGGTTTCATTACAGTAACAAACAGTTATGATTTCCTTCAATTACAGAGCTATTCAAAGTCTTTATCTACATCACTGAAGAGTGTTTATCAAAAACCTTGTCTGTGTATTAAGTGAAAGCAGAAGACAAAGTATTTGCTTCTTTAATTTTTGCAATATTTAAGAAAGTCTATGGCTGTATTGGAGTATTTTATAACTTTTTTATAATACTTTCTTTGGAGAATCCTGACTATATAAATGGTTAAAGGACAAATCTTAATGTACATAGTTTGATTCTTGTTAAGTCTGTGTTACATGTCATGCCTCTATTACTCATTGTTTTACTTGTGCGCTTTCATATTGATCGATATCATGACAACAAATTTGCATTAAACTGACGAGTTCACAATGAACTTTTTTTCACCTCGGTAATGTTGACGTTAATATTTCATAGGTTGTATGTTTGATTTCTGCACCTGTGGCTTACAAACTGTTTGAAAACTGCTGGTCTGATGTTACTTTCAGAAAAATAGAACCGTTTCCTTTCTTGTTTGGGTTGCATGGTGGTGTAGTGATTAGCAAATAGCAATCTTGCCTCACCGTGAGACGTGTGGATTTGAATCTGGTCCGGGCCTTCCTGTGTGGATTTTACATGTTCTCCCTGTGTGTTTATTTCCTCCTGCATTCTCAAAACATGCTTGTGAGTCTAAAATTGTCCCTGGGTGTGAATATGAGTGTGAGACTCTCTGTCTCTCTGTGTTTATCCTGTGGTAGACTGGTGACTTGTGTAGGGTGTAGCCTGCTTTTGCTCATTTGGAATGGCATCACTTCCTCATGCTGGATTCTAAAACCTGTTTTTTTGTTATTTTTTTGTTCTGTTTTATTTTTCACACTATTGCAGGTCTGATCACAATGTGGATGCTAAAGCTACTCTTGTGCCTTTTCATATTTACTCTAAATTCCAAAATGAACCCCATAAGCAAAAGCAAAACTGCATGAAGAAAATGTTCTGAACTCTACAACGTGCAAAAACCAAACCAAACCAAACAAACAAACAAAAAATAGACACAATCAGCTCTCTCAAGAAAACAAAACTCGGAGTCTTCGAAGTTACCCTGAGATAACCATCCATGTCCTGCTTCCCACCGATGTGATTCTCACAGTCAGCCAAATGGATTACAATAGTAGAGGAGTAGTTACTACAAACTCAGTTGAGATATCAGTGATGCAGCAGTATGTTCTAGTTACTCATAGCGAGCACTAGCAGGGTGAGAATAGGCGTCCACCTTAATAACATTTCATAAAATTGTTAGGATATGATGCTGTCATTTTATTTGTTTGACCCTCTCGAGATCATTGTGCATGTGTGTGTGTATGTGTGTGTGGCTGTGGCTTTCTTAGTGGACTGTTTTGTGGGTTTGTCTCTTCTCTATTTCGCTCTGTCCACATGTCAACGTGTCCTTGAGCATGACACTGAACCCCAAATTGGTCCCAATGGAGGTGGAACATCATGGCCATCGCTATTGGTGTGTGAATGTGTGCATGTGGGAATTTGACTCACAGTTAAAAGTGCTGTGAAACTGCTGAAGCTGTGAAACTGCTGTGTGAGAAAACTCCATGTATGTGACCCCTGTGCCAAAACGAGTTAGACACCCCTGAATTAAACCGTGTAATAGTCTTGTTTGACTTTCACCTGGTTCTTCTGTCTCTCTGAATCCTTCCACTAGGTCTGGAGTCTTTGCGAGACAGTGCCCACTCTACACCAGTGCGTTCAGTTTCCCATGGGGAGTGCTTTATCCCACGCCACCGGAGCCAGGCCACAGATGCCAGCGAGGGCGCGGCGGTCATCTCGGACGAGGCCTACAGCCCCTCGGACAGCGTCCTGCCCACCCCGGTGGCTGAGCACAGCATGGAGCTGGCGGTCTCTCGCCAAATCAACGGCGCACCCTGCAGCATCGAGGAGGAGAAGGAGTCCGAGGCGGGCACTCCTATGTACGGGGAAGGAGGTGATTTTGGTGCGGACGGTAGATCTGCGCATGAGGGTGGAGGGGGGGACTCGGCCCTCAGCGAGGTGGAACAGGTGAATAAGTTTGTCTTAAGTGTCCTCCGTTTGCTCCTTGTGACCATTGGACTCCTCTTTGTCTTGCTCCTCCTCCTCATCGTCCTCACCGAGTCAGACCTTGACATTGCATTTTTAAGTGATATCCGCCAGACCCCCGAATTTGAGCAGTTCCATTACGAATACTTTTGTCCCCTCAGGCGGTGGTTTGCCTGCAAGCTCCGCTGGGTGGGCGGGTTGCTCATTAACAAGTGAGAGTGAGGTCGTAGAGGCCGTAAGCCCGTTCGGGGGTCTGAGAAGACGGTTAGGACTCCGGAGTGATGGAGGGCAGCCCAGTCCCAACCATGAACCCTGCTTCTCTCATCCTCCTCCTGCAGACATACAGCTTGGACCACCCCTGGTAATACCGGGCCAGGATCTCTCTTCCTCCTTCTTTCTCTATTTTAAGTTGCACCCCGACCCACCCACCCACCTCCTCGTTTCGTTTCACTTTCGTTCATTTTTCGTCTTCTTTATTTTCGTTTTTTTTTTTTTACAAAACCACGATATTTTTTCTTCTCATTTTTTTTTTCTTATTTCAAATATTTTATTTTTACAAATAAGACAAAGGAAAATTATGTGAAACTGAAGCGTTTTAGAAAGTTCCTTTTATACCGGAACAGAAGATTTTGTAGCAACGGATGAACGTTGCCTTCATTATTTATTGCTTTTAAACATGTATTCGCATTGGAAAAGAGAAGAGATGATGAATGGTGATCAAGAAAGTTTAATTGTATTTAAAAGATGGAAGTGAGTCATGTTACAAGTCAAGAGGCCTCGTGCTGTGAAATGCATGTGAGTCAAAGTAGTTTCACACCTCTTGATGGTGATTCATCTCCATCAGAGGTGGTCCACACCAGTGGTTCCCATCTTTTCTGCCTTGGAGTCCCCCTCCCACAACCCCACCAAGACTGCAGATCCTCTGTCCAAAATCGGTTTTGCTCAAAAATTAAGTGTGAAGGAGAGGAGGGTGTCAAACACACCTTCTTTCAAAGAGCAGCATTGCTCTTGATTAAAATAAAAAAAAATAAAAAAATGTTATTGTTTATTCTTTGGAATGTTCAAATCAGGCCAAATCATTTTATTTCTGGTGGGTCAAGGGGTTCCTGGACCCCTGGCTGGATGGAAACCACTGGTCTGGACAAACAAGAGCCTCAACAGAAAACTGGAGCAGCCTGAAAGTCTGAACGTAGAAACAGTGAGTTTGGAAGACAGAGCGGACAGGGTGATTACCAAATGCCTTTTTCTTTCTTTTTTTATTTTTTTTTTATTTTTGCTGAAACGATATGAAAGACTGTCAGCATTTTTGTTTTTTTTGTGGATTGTTAAACACACATTAAAATTTTGCTATAGAATGCAAAGTGATTTGATGACACTCAAATGCATTTTCCTGACATTTTACAGTTGAAATAAAATGATCCAGTTCCAGTAGTTTTATGTGAGCCAGGGTGGATTAGAGAAATCCTCATGATGAGCGAAGAGGCACTGGCACCAATAGATAATAGTCTAGCTAGATGTGCAATGTTGATATGGTTTTAAAAAATAATGATAATTCAAAATATTTGTGCTCATTTGTTCACTTGTGTTTCCCTCCAATTATCTGGAATTTCATCATCTGATGAATTTCAATTATTTCTTTCTATAAAGAGTTCATGACTCGTTTTGGTTTCATATCAACCTTGCTCTTAGGTTCATGTATCATACGATATTATTATTGTTAGAATAAGAGTAATGATGTACTTTTTGTACAAATTAGTTTGTTTCCTAATATATATATTGACAGGTTTTCCATGTATATTTTAACAGAACTGAAATGTTATTTTGTTATTGAAGATTAAATTATACCTTTTTTAGCGCTGTGTTTCGAGTAAGGTCAGAAGCATTCATGGCAACTTGGAAAGGGGTTTGAGGGAAAAAGAAATAAATAAATACCACAGAAACAGGGCTTTTATCCAGATCTACTCAACACTGATCACACCTCTCATTGCTCCACCAGCAGTGAATCCACCTTCAGCAATTTTAATGTCCGTTATAAATATGTATTTGTATCAAATGAAATCTGGCACAAATTGCAAATAATCCACAAACACACAATTTTTCACCTTTCTAAAATTTAGTACAGCTTATTTTTACTGATAGGTACAGTGTGTATTATTTTTTTTTAGTTCGAAAAAGCAACAAACAGTGTTGTGATGCAGATAGATGTACTCAAGGAAGTGAGCTAAGCAGGGAGCGCCAGTATTTCCACTCTGTCAGAAACGTGCAGATCACATAAGAAAAACAACAGAAGATGGAACTCTTTATAAATTGTGAACAAAAAAACAATTCTGAAAAGAATAATACTGGATAGTACCATGACCTACTAATGCCACCAAATGCACAGAGGTGGCATTACATATTTTTACATACTGCACCTTTAAAGAATTTGAAGAGGCGACTGTGAGCCTGAATGTAGAAACTCACGGCCGATCCTCTTGCTTAAATTAATTCAAGCAATAATATACGAGAGGACGTCTTGTACGAACACAAGCTGTGCTGATGTTCAGTACTACAGCACGAACAAGTGTGATCTTGCTTTCATAGTCACATTAACACTATTTATTGGTTGACAGCAATAAAAAAAAAAAAAAAGATTTAGTCATTTCATTTTTTTTTTTTATTGTGTCCGCTAACATGATCATGATCATGAAGAAGACACAAGTTCCTTAAAAATCTTTTCCAGTACGTTTCTTTGTTGTGCTCCTTCCACCCATGTACATTTATTTGTACATTTCTAGAGTTTTTGCGATCAGATAAGAAAAGCACATCCATGCGACTTGTGTGCTGTTATTAGTGTCATTGAGTCAATCTGATACTGTCCCAGTGCTGTTATGTTGAATACCAGTGCTCATGTGACGTCTCCTATGTGATTGAAGCAATGTAAAAGAGAATATTCATTGTTATCAGACTGAATTGGCAGCTATTTTGAAGACTGTATAGCAAACGTTATTTTCCCAATATTGATTTACAACTGCGCCTGTTAAGGCAGAAATATTGACAGTAACTGAATGATGGGTTGAAGTCATGTACAAGATGTTTGTCATTTATAAATGAATAATGAGCTTTCTGAAGTACCTGCTGACTGTGGTAACGATGTGCATCTCAAAAAATGTGAAATCAATGGTAGTTTGTTTATTTATTTATTCATTTGATTTATTCTAACAGTCCGCATATATTTTAGATTGATGAAAACGAAATAACTAATTTTCTTTCAATCTTCATAATTTTGGCTTCCAATTCACAAAAATCTAAACTGCCCTAAACTGTTTCATATAAGTGGATATTTTCCCAAATTTCCCCCCCCTAGAAAACACGATTATCACTCATAAAAGAAAATGCTAGAAACTTTTGACCTCATACTTTGAGTATGAAAATAAGAAAAAAAACATCTCAATGGTTCTCGTGTTTTTTGAAATGCATCTTATTTGAGTTGCTCCGTTAAATTAGTTTTATATCCGTCACAATACAAGAGGACATTGATGAATCTATTATATAGGATAGTGTAGAATATGAGTCTTTATCCCGTGATGTTTCAGTCAGGCTCTTCTGCCTCACAGCTCCAGAGAGCAATAACTGTCCTGTCTGCTGGATTCTGGGTAAAAAAACCCTTTTTTTTTTGTGTGACATGTGGTCTACCTCCTGTACCAAGTGGTGCGTCAGTGTGACTGTATGAAGGCGTGGAATACTGAAAGTGATGGTATTGGGAGGTTTAGACAGGATAAGGAAAGAGAAGTCAAAGGCACAGCAAAAGAGGGGGATTCTTTTAAAAAAATGGGACTGGAGGGCCACGTGTTGACTCGTCAATCTACTGGCTGTTCTGGGTATTTATTTATTTTGTTGATTTTATTTTCTATTTTGTTGCTGCCTGTCTTTAGCTGCTCCACTTGATGGTGCTCCTTGTTTCCTTTTGCTCCTGTGTAATGTGAGCACAGTCATCGTGGACGTGACCGCAGAGTAGCATGCACTTTGGCGTTGTGGCTGGATCCACTCCTGTAGCTCATTATCTCTCACAACTAGCCATAGAGATCTGTGGCGTCGGGCAGCAACTCAAACTCCGCGGCACAGTGCTGGAGGAGACGTCATACCATTAGAGCGACTTATCTCAACTGAATAGTTTAGAACTCAGACACGCTCAGTAATAAATAGCAAATGCACAGTGAAGCACATACTTTCTAACAAAAATGGCAGCAGAGTCGGGGAGGGCTTCTGAGTGTATTCTCATACAAACTGCAAATGCTGTTCTTGGCTCTCATCGGGCAACGTCTGTACTGCACTGAGCTCCATTCGGTTCCAGGTCTAAAGAATGATATGATTGCTGGACCGGGGAGAAACATTTATTTGGTCCGGAATTCACTGTTGTTCATTTGTAAGACTGTTGCTCCAATGTTGAACGAGTGGGATCCAAATTTCAAGCAATTAACGTGAAAAGGTCTCCAATGGAAAACAGGTGTTGCACAGATCTCGTGCGAGTGTCATGTAGACCTCTAGCGAGCATTGTGCGATTGTCGTATGTCAGCTTATGTCGAGCGATTGATTCTCAATCTGCACAAGATTTTCAACCAATACCGACACCATTTCACTCGAAATGCATTCGGGGAACATTTGAGCAACAGAAGCAAAGCATCAATACAGTGTCATTCTAAGTGGAAATTGTTGCTGCTTAGTGTCTTTTCTTACTTTTTTTTTTTATGTCTCCATTTGTCAACTGAGGTAGTAGGCTTCTAACAAGAGACAGAGTAGGGCAGGTCTACTTTTTTGTGTTTTTATGTTCATCATTTTTTACTTCTCCACTAAGGTCACAGCTCATCGGTCGAGACAGCCTGAGTTGTGTGATATTGTTTGCAGAGGTGTCACTCCTACATTTATCAGCATTATGTAGCTTCAGTGGTTTCTCTGAACATGCAACACTATTTGAAAAGGCAGCAGCATTCAAGGAGCAATAACCAGAGCAAAAAGATTTAAAAACTTGCGCATAAAAATCCACTGATGAACAGTGTTTGATCGGTAAAAGATGTTCTTGCTGTTTCTGGAAAACCCCGCGTACCAAATTTCTGTTGTGCTGACTCAAAAACAAGGATGTGACCACTGGGGTGTTGCGTCATCGTTGCATTCAGTGATAATATTTCATCAAGAAAAGATATATTTCCCTTGGAGACGTCTTTGTTCTGCTGTTTTTTTTTTGCCGTCCCGTTATTAAGCGGCAGACTGTTCCCTGTGCCTGGACCACAACGCTGCAGTTTACCAAAGCAGAAAAGACGAAGGAAAGGAGGCGTCGTCTCATTCAGCCGCACATTTCTCCGACTCCACATCTCCAAGCCCGACAGAGGAAGCAGTGTCCAACTGTCAGAAACTGTAATGTTCACTGGAATGGCTACTCTTATGTCTTAGTTTCGTCTTTGCAGGTCCTTCCTGAAAGAAACATTCAATGTGTTATGTTTATGTTCTGCATATTTTACTTAATTTGTCCAGGTGTTTGACGATTCATGATCAAAATTGAAACAAAGGAAATCGGTTTTGTCTATTTAACATAAATAATCCGTTGTTCACCGAAAGGTAAAGTTTGGTTTTGGAATTCGATGGACCGCTGATGAACATGGACACGATAACGGAAACACCTGCACATTTTAACACCTGCGTTTTCAAAGTGTGGGAGCGTGAGCCTCCATCTTACAGCCTCCACTTTATAAGCTATTAATAATCGCTGCTGGGATTCATGGCCAATAAAAAGCACAACTCTTGTAATTTGGAAAAAACCTGTTGTTCACGTGAGGAAATGGCATCCTCCTGACTCTGTAGCTCAGTTTTCAGGTGTGACCCATGGGTAGCCCCCCCCCCCCCATCTGCTCGCTCCTATTAGACAGACCTACACAGCCGTGCATATACATCCAGGTATGGTTGTGTTCACTGTCCTTTGGTTTGTTCTACCCTCGGACTGGAGATTGCCATTTAATTTTGTTAGATATACAAGTATATTTATATATATATATATATATATATATATATATATATATATATATATATATATATATCTCCATGTGCCAAATCCCGTTCTTGTTGAGTCTGATCCATTCCGACCCCATGTTTGTACTGTAGGTAACCTTCTGTACAAGTCAGTATGAAATATTGTTTCTCGCCAGTAGTCCCTTGTAACTGGTGCCATTAAATAAAACTATTCAAACTTGAAATAAACTTTAAAGAAGAAAATGTGACGAGACTCAGCCTGTGGTTTTGTGAGACCATGAAAAGAGAAGCTGTGGGTTGCATTTGTAAAGGCAAATCAAATAATTACAGCAGCACAGCAGTGATGTCTTTTAATGTCTTTAATGCCTGTAGGGTTGCTTCTGACTGAAGGTAATTAATTATCATTTATAGTATTTATAGTATAGTATTACTAATTGTTAGACTGTGTTGAATATGATGGTACTGAGGACTGGATCTCCTGTAGGCAGCCTGGACCATTTGTCTCAAATTATGACGATCATGCTTGTGTGGCGTCAATTAATAGTTTGGTGATGCGTGTTTAAGTGTTTCAGAGGTTATTTTGCGCATGTTAATGCAGACTTGATTCCTTGCAGAGAGACTGACATGCTTTGGTTTGGATTCAGACATGATTCTATCACACAGGAGGTTTTGGTTCAATTCCCAGAGGAGTATAATTAGCATATCCATGTTTATCGACTTTCAAGTTAGTCTACCAGAAAAAAAATCTTTAAATATCCTTGTCATAACAGGTACCACTTCTGCACAGAAAATAAACCAATACACGAAAACAAGACCATGAACACTCGTTTCCACATATTTCTGGTCGATATGTTTACAAACAAACCAGAATTTGGAGGCATCAAACCGTTTATGTTCCGCGAACTGATGTCACCTCAGAAAGCCTTGCGCCCATGGGTTTGTGGGATATGAGCGGTGGCGTCGCGGCAGCTCAAACTGACATATCAACATCATTTGACCTATTTATTACAAAAAAAGCCAGTCTTTCTCAACGAAAGTATTCAAGCCACGAGAATAGTCTTAAATGCCGTGAAACTGATCGTTGATCATTTTTCCAATTGCAAATTGAGATCGAGTGAGATCGGCCTCTTGTTCTCACAATGCCTCGGGAATCTTCTAGAGTTTCCTTGCCCGCAAGATGTCAACAAACTAGGTATATTACGCAAAATAATAATGCTGGAAATAGTCTTTGTGTGAGTGTAATGACGAATTTCCTTCAGAAAGGTAATGGCAACGTACTAGAGATGTACATCAACAACTAAACTGGATCCGACATTCTTCATTTCTGAGTAACTTTAAAGTCAAAGATTCCTAATCTTTTTTCTTCTTTTTCATTTTGAGGTATTCGATAAATGTCCTTTGAAGGAATGAGACACAAAACATCACGCTGCCTTTTTACTGACGTTATGACCGGTTTACCTACATGTCTCCAGACAGCCTGCTCGAAGCCATTGTTACAGCATAAGTCACAGCTTGACCGCTATTAGTCCTCAACCAGGACGTCATCCAGAACCATTTTTATGAAAAGACAGTCTGAATTGTGTCTGGCGTGAGCTCCTCTTGCTCCAAACATTCCCAACCGGATCTTGGCGGATTTAGCTCCTGACAGAAACAGGCTTCCCAGGATGAGAACATTGACACACGCACAGCTTAACGGAAAACCATTCCACATGTATCACACACTTTTTTGTACGAGCAGGTGCTCACTTGTGAAGATACCCAGCAGCATGTTCAGAGTCAGTCGGTGTTTCCATCCTACAGTTGCCAAACCTCACTCCACCTTTCTGGCAGTTCTCCTGAACAAAATCCACGATTCCTCTTCACATCTTCACAACTCCAGCTCTCCAAAGACCGGCAGCAGCTGGATCCTCCTGCATGTCATCACGGCTTCACGGAAATGTACCAGGCTGTGCAGGTTGGTGTAATGAGCGGCCTCGGCATGTCCGTCACCTTCTCTGTCCACTGAGATAACGTCGCACAACATTTGAGATCGAGAACCAACAAACCCAAAATTCTAAACACACATAAATGCGTTTGTCTCTGGGCAGAACGGCGACGTATCAGAGGCACAAACAACCAATTTGATCTCGCTCGATGTGGTTTACTTACACATCAGGTTGGAATAAAGGTTCAACGGCCCAAAAACAAAAGCCGTGCGTGAAAGATGCCTCTGTATCATTCCCATGTTTGAGTAGAGTGCCGACCTGCCATCCGTGCTTATTGATCCATTTGTTCTGCAGACACTCTGCCGTCGCCATAACGTCAGAGCCAAGGTGAAGAAGGGAAATAATCTCTAAATAAAGAGCTGCGAAAGATGACATAACAAGACCAAGCTTAAATTTGTTATGCATTCAAATACACAGTTGTGACTCGCATCCATACAACTACATTTGAGTAGCATTCAACTTATATTAACACCTCCAAGCCATTTTTGTGAAATGCCAAAATTCCCAATTATTTGATAAGATATTATTGTTTCACCAACTAAGATCTGTAAGCAATCGAAAAGGAGAACTCTTTCCCTGCTTCTTCTCGAATCTGAAACTTACGCAATTGTTAGGTTTAAGTTTCACTCGAGCTCAATCGATTAATTAATGTAATTCCATTCCATTCTTCAATCTGCTTTTTTAACAACAAATAGTTTAACTCTTCAATTAATTTCTTTCATGTCGATTTCTTTTCAAAGAGGGAAATTGAAATAATCTCGCCAAGAAAGGCATGACCTTGACCCCCAGGTGTTTCCTGCATCACCCAGTTTAGGTCCTGCCCTGCATTTTAAAAACCTTCATTTAACTGATTGTCCAACAGGCTTTTTCACCACAGGCTGTGATTTCTGATTGAACTTTCCATCACTGTGATTCAGACCTGTCAGAACCCAAAGTGCTCACATCAAGCACAGCTGTATTTTTAACAAAGCAGTTACGTCTGAAATCTGAAAATAGTGTGCACTCGGATCAGAGAAAGTACCGAATTATTTATGGGGGTAGTGCTTCTCGATCCAGCTGACGCAGTCCTCGCCAACCTTTTTGGGTTTCTTCGGCAGCGCAGAGTACTTCAGGTTTGCTCTGTTGAATCTCATAGTGAACCTGAGGATACATCAGATTGGAAATGTGCAGTTACTCTGCGCTGCCTAAAAGCAAATGCACAGATACAAAAGCCCAAAATGGAACACAATACACTGGTGGCCGAGGCAAATTTAGCTGGTTGATGATATCGTTCTGAACGCGAGGCGGTGGCTGTAAGAGCTGGGAAACTTCTGACTCAGCTTGTGAAACTTTTTGTAGTATGGACGGAAAGTGTGGCCTCACTGAAAGATTCAATTGATGGGATGATTTTTCTATTAGTACTGCTGCAAACAAAAGCAGTACATGTGGTCTTTCCTGCAGTTGTAGAGTTGCATATTAACCCTGATTGATTGACACTTTTATCACCAGACAGACTTGCTGCAGGAATTTGTAATATTGGACATGACAAGATAATTCATGTGAGACAAGTGAGAATTAATCTATTACCTATTTTCTAATATGATAGTGTTGTTCTTTTTGTGAAACATCTGAATAATTTTGATTCTAGGTTTTATAGAGTCAAGTTAATGTCCTTAAATGTCGGTCCGGTCCACAACCTAAAAAAAAAAAAAAAAAGTGACAAGAATATAATACAAAGAAAAGTAATTCATCCAACCAAGAACCAATCACAGCTCGTTATTATTATCAAAAAAAAATTTTGGGATGATTTTCAAAAGAACAATGTGAAATGGGCAAAAGACTTACATAAAGGATGGTTCATTTCTGGACCTGTTCAACAGTTATTGATTTGATTGGATGCACAACCACAGTTGATGCAGGCAGGCAGGCAGCTGGTAGCACAAACTTTGACCTCCACTTCTGTCAGTAAAAGTCTTTGCAAAATGTTTAGAGTGCTTCTGGCGTCTGGATGCACTTCATCTGCGCACCGGCAGAGAGCGCTGCTTCCACTCCACATTTAAAGACTCCCCAGGTTCCTAAAACTCCCCGTCACATTTATAATACAAATTCCCAAACTGGTTTCTAAATACTTTATTGTTTGTCTAATAAACGTGCTGTGCACATAGATATTCCTCACGGTACTTGAGTCTCATTTCTAAATAGGCTTGACCACATGAACACGTTTCAGATGAAGGTTTCATCACATTGTCTTACCTTCTGCAGGTGCTGCATGCTGCGTGGATCATGGCGTGGATAACCTCCCCGAGTCATCTATGACTGGAAGTCTGAAGACGATTCGGAATATCAAAACGTGTTTGATGCAGAGCACAGAACATTGACATGAAATGATTTGAGGCCATTGCTGATCATGAAAGAGGAAAGCTTGCAAACACACGTGGACCGTTCCTATGAGAGGATTCTCTGTATTAATCGGACAGATTTACCTCGTTCAGGCGAGCGTGGAGCTGAAGTCACAAAGCCAAGACGAATCAAACGCTCCTCGTGTTAAGTTTTATAGTTTGCGGATAAAAAGTGAAAGATGAAGCAGCGCGGTCAGACCTGCTGGCCAGTGAGTCACACTGAGACTGAGGGGGATGTCTTTTTATTCAGTAGATCAGCTGAAAGAGTTTCACTTTTAATGTTGTCAGGAAAGAAGAGTCAAGACAGACAGCACCATCAGATCGGTTTTATTTATTTATTTATTTATTTATTTATTTATTTATTTATTTATTTATTTATTTATTTATTTATTTATTTATTTATTTATTTATTTATTTTTAAATGACACAAATACATTAACTGATTAAAACTATATTATTTTAATTCAACTTTTAATTGATCGAAAGTGTCGCTTGATATAACTTACTTCACAGGAACTGTCAAACAAACAAACAGACGAGACTCTCTGATTTATTTTGTTTTGAGTTTGTATCTGTCTTTTATGTAAGTAAATGTGTTAACCCTAACTCAATGCCATGAAAAGCATTTATTGAATTATTTATTCATTTATTTATTGAATTATTGAATTATTAAATTATTTATTTATTTATCTATTTATCTATTTATCTATTTATCTATTTATTTATTTATTTATTTATTTATTTATCACAATTCTTCCTGATGTAAAACATCAAATATAACTTGTCTTTAACCTGACAGCTCCCTTCTGCACATGTCTTGTATCTTCCTGAGCCTCTGCCATGTGACTTTACTCCTTACTTTACAGCGCGTGTAAGGTTTCATATTTGAACACACTATTGCCAACAGCTTTTGACCAAGAGCAGATCAATCCGTGTTTGTGTCTTAAACTGTCAATAGCAGAGTTGTGCTGAATAAAGTTGGAGAAACAAGCAGATCATGAACCTGAACGACAATCTTTTCCCACAGGTTAAGTATTCTTCCCGGCTATCTGCTATACATTATCAAACTTTATTATAATATCGTATATTCACGAGCATCTCAATTTCTACATTGGTGAAACATGTTTGTTCCACTTTATTTACAGCAGTTATATCGTGTAGCAAGTGTGTTTCGATTGTGAGCTTTAAAAAACAACAACACTGACTGTGACTGAATATATATTTTTGTATATATTTTGTAATTAAGGCCTTAGTTTATGTTGTTACTTTAAAGCATATTGTATAATACTTGAGCATGATGCCACCCGATACATGATCTACAAAAACACTTGAGACAAAATGCCCCTGAGATAAAATGGATTTATTAGCAAGAGGTACCTGGGAAACATATTTGCTTTTATTTGTTGTTATTGTCATCATCATTTTCTTGCTTTACTCGGTTTTGCTTTTTTAATTTCTTACAAAACTCTTGTAATAATATTTCTGAAGCTGTTGTCATGAAACATGAGGGTTGAAAGATAATTTTCATACCACTGGGTATTGCTAACAGCAAAATTTTTTATTTGTTTATATACCTTATAAGAGTATGTGCATGTATAAGTGTATACAGTATAAGTATATAGTATTATTCTGTCTGTGAAGGTGTTGCATGCCTACCACATGAGCTTCAAAAGTGTACTGTACATACATAGTAAAAATACATACAAATATTCACAGAATAAGCACTACGTTACTATATTCCTGCTAACAGAAATGGTTATAGACAGGATTACAGTATAAATGCAAAACATTTTGAAGTTGTCTCCTACTTCTAAAGTCATGGTTTCAAGACCACACCGCTGGAGCATTTTAGTGTTGAGTTTGAGATACAACTTGTTTTTGAAAGGATTACACTGTTCCACGTTGAGAAATATGCCAGGTTGCATGTACAAAATGTACAGCACATCTCAGTGAAGTGAATTAACAACAAAGTACAAAATACTTTCCCATGTTCATATAAAGAGCAGATCATCACTCTCTCTTATACTACTACAAAAATAGTGTTTGAATGCTGCAGGCAGAGGTCATTCACATACATTTTTATCATAGCTTTTTTTTTTTTTTAAACAGCAATGCATATAACAGTGTGATATATAGTCACGTTCCACAATCACTGGAACAGCAAAAAAAGGACAGATTGTCTTTTAATTACAGAAGAGCAACAACCTTTTACTCTACAGAAGTAGAACCTGGACCTGAAGGTACAACACTTACCATCGCATGTGATCTTTTATCATTAGTGTGAGTTTGACAACAGAATAAACATTTCATGAGAAGGAAAACTCACCGTGTTATCGAGGGTGATTCTTTTTCTTGTTATCTTTCTTTTTTTTTTTTTAATTTTCAGGAAGAACAAAAAAATAAATAAATCAGATGACTACATCCTCACATCGATGACCCTGTTTCATCACTGTCAGTTGTTACGCTGCTTGTAACTCCTACTGAAGTAGCATTAAGTGGCTCGCATCTCAACTCTCAATTTTAGCCCAATTTTTGGTCAATTTAAACATGAACAGGTGCATCGACAGCTGGAGAAAAGAAATCCCCAAATTTAATTTAAACTGTAATATATGTACTGCCTATAATTTTGATTATAATCATACACAACCGCAATAATAAAATATGATTAATATTAAAGTGGAAACCATAACGATCAGAATTTTATTTAATAATGCGAGATTATTATAAGATTATTTGAACTTAGAAATAACTGACAAAACAAACAAACCTTTCAATTATCAAATTTTTTCAGATGCACCTGTGTCATAGAGCAGAGGCTCCCAAGCTCAGCGCAGAGGGCTGCTACTACTCTTCAGCACTTTTCATTATGGGCAGGAAGGCTGAGGCTGTAAAAATAAAAGATTTGTGCCTGTTCATTCTCATACATTTTCATCATATCTGGTCTACACTTGTTATTGTCTGTTTGTTTTTAATTGTAAGAAAATTAATGTACAGATGAATTTGAAAAGTTTATACATTAGTTAATACAATAGAAAATAATTTTTTTGCCCATTATTCTCTTGAAACATTCAAATTTTAGGTGTACCACACATAAAGTGAAATATTTAAGTTGTTTTTGTTATATTATAAAACATTTTACAATCAGAAGATTTTCATATTTGTTTCGCGTTAAATGTCACAATGAAAAGGAAATTTAGCGGGGAACTTTTCAGCCGATGTAGAAATAACTGAGAAAACAATACATTTTCCATTTAGATGCACCTGTATGTTTGTTGTTTTTAAAAAAAAAACCTGTGAAATACAGTTCCATGAGATTAGGTACAAGACTTAATGTTTCAATCGAGATAATTTGAACCTCAGTAATTTCTCGACCCTTCACTTTTTGCAATGTTCAGTTCAGCTCATTTTTCTTTTCTTCTTTTAAACAAAAACAAAACAAAACGGATGCTTGAAAATCATCACCGTCTCAGGGGACATTAGTTGTACACTTAGTGCAGATGTGAGCATGCTAACAAAAAACTGAGATAAGGATGGCGTTACTAATGATCAGCATGTTCATCATCGGCAGAATTATTACTGTCTGTGAGAGACCCAACATGTCACTCTGAAAGGCGAGTGATCTCACCTCCGTTTGATTCTGTGCCTTTCTGTGTGAAGTTTGCATGTTCTCTCTAGACCTGCGTTGGTTTTCTCTTGGCAGTCCGGTTTCATTCCACAGTCTCGAAACAAATAAATATGATTGTATGTGATTTTTTTCTGTGTCTCCATGTTTGGCCTATGCTGGATAAGGAAGGCATAAAAACCCCTAATGGATGACTGGAACATGCTGATGTTAGCTTTAAGCCTATACAACACCATGTGGCTGCCAGCATGGTTGTAGTAGTGACACACACATTTTGAACTTTTGCTGTCCACTTATCTTCACACCGTGGAGCCGGTTCGCACCAACACTGCCACTCTAAATGCAGTGGAAGTGACACAAACAGCTGGGAAAAAAGCTTTGTTTTCAGAGTTGTGGGCAGAAATAAAGAGACAAATTCCTCTTGATTTGGCTGTGGGAAGCACAGAGACACTTCTGCTTTGGATACCTTGCTGTCATGTCCACTGATCATTGTTCCCTGTCTTAAATACAGGTATATTCTCTGTGCTCTTTTACCTGATTTAATGCAGTTCATTTTTTACAATGCTACATTGGTTGCAAAAAAACCCCCAGTCACCAAGAGAACAGCGGCCAGCAGCACGAGTGCTCAGAAAGTGCAAATTTGACACATATGACATGATGTCAAAATAATGTCATTGGTCACTAAAAAGACACAGCTGCATGCGACTAAAGTGACCTCTATTATTATTATTATTATTATTATTATTATTATTATTATTATTATTATTATTATTATTATTATTATTATTATTATTATTATTATTATTATTATAAATAAAATAGTCGAAGCAGGTGTCCTCTAGGCAATGGCAACAAACAGAAAATATACACTAAAATGTTTTGTGTGATCAAACAACTTTAAACACCTACTGTACAGAAGAGCAAATATCTTAAAACATGTACAACTATACAAATGATGATCTGTGTGCTAACTGATGTGTGTAATATCAACAGAGAAATTAACGTGGAGGACCACCTTCCCTATCAGTTGGGCACTTTAGGCTCAATTCTGAGTGAGGCTTCGTACATGCTTTCTTCGTCCAGAACAGAGCTCATGTCCAGTAGATACTGGGCTGACTGAAAAATGATGGAAAAAGACAAGTTCAGAACAGCTCACCATCATTGAAATAAATCTTTTTTTTCTTTTAAATACTGTGCATACTGTTGCAGCCCTCTCTGCACTCCCTCTTCGGCTGATGTATTTTCATCACAGTGGGGGATAATCTTTACATCAATTTCACAAAGGTTAAATGTACTTTACCTGCAGACTGGGCAAAATACATTAAATGAGTGTATTTCAGAATCTAAATAAAGCAGAGCTGCCAACTCTAACACATCAAAAATTATGAAAAAGAAATAGTGTTTACTGTGGTTGCCAGGTAGGGCCAATGTCACAATGCAACAGCAAGAAGCTACAATGCTCATGCAACTGACTTTTGCCATTGTGTTGTGGCATTTGTTGTTGTGTTGTGGGTTTTGTTGTGGCTGGACTGAATTAGATTTACAGATACACAGGTTGGAAAAGACAGAATCCCTTCAGACGGAGAAAACAGAAAGAGACTTCCTGGGAATGCACAGGATTAGTTACCTTTGGTTGCAGATCAATCTTGTATGCTGTTTGTTGAAACTGCCTGATTTCTCGGATGATATGAGAAATCTAAAAGAAACAGGCGACATGAAATTATCTTGTAAATGTGATTTTTAAAAGTAGGACTCTAGTTTGAAAAGCCACCAAACAACGTCTCACCATCCTCATCTTGGAGAAGTTGACCAAGTTGTCTTCGGTGTAGTTTGGCGTTCCCTCCTCGATGAAAGCGAGGTCAGTGAGGTACATTCCCAGATAGGGCACGCAGGGAGGATCACAGCTGGATAGAAGAAGAAAAAAACACTTGTTATGCAGTCGTATTGTATTTGTGTTTAACTGATCCAGTCAGTCCTTGAATGAACTTACTTCTTCAGAGCCTCCCTCAGGTTTTTAAACCTCCCTTCTGATGACACCAGCTTCTGCAGTTTGTCAATCAATGCTTTTGTCTAGAAAAAAAAAAGGAGGGCAATGAAAACGTTTTTTAAAATTTTTTATAAGCCTTTAATGGCAACACAATGAACTCAAGGTGGTGACTGCAATATACAATAGATGGAGAGATACCTGCTTTGAAACCTTCAGCCAGGTCTTCTTGAGACGGAAAACAGAGCTGCGGTTCAGCGAGGAGGTGATCTCCAGCACTGCATTGTAGTTGTGTAGACAGCGACAGATGTCGGCGACGGCCACCCATTTCTCTATGACTGATACTCTAGTGACCACGTCCTCACAGCGCAGGATCTCTGTAGCAATCAGGTTGCTTATCTGACGGAAGAAAAACAGACGATAAGTAGTTTATGTTTAAAGTAACGCTGAATAATTATAGTTAAGGCCGGGGTTGCGTTGGCACTCCTTCAGTGTGACATACATCATTGAAGTGTTTTGTTGTTCTCATGATGTACGGTGTCTTTTCATTCTTGTCATTCTTCATCCAGCCTTGACCGAAGAATTCCCTACGAAGTGAGCAGAAGAAAGAAAACAATGAGCCCATCGTCTGTGCGCTTCTTGGACGTGTCTGTCAGATGAGGAGTGGCGGCGCTCACTCGTATGGGATGACCTTGAACACCAGGTGGTCGAGCAGCGTGAGCTGCTCGGCAATTTCCAGTGCAGAGTGGCTCTCGAAGGTCTCAGCCCTCCCTTGTCCTACCTGGGAGACACAAAACTACAGAATCAATGAGGAATGCACACAGAAGGCAATATACAGCTTCACCACTAGATGTCGTTGAAAGTTACAAAACCTGCAATATATATCAGTTCCACAATGTGATCAATTTACTGCCCTTAACTAGGCAAACTATTGAATATCCTCCACTTACGAGGTCTGAAACAAACATTTCAAATCAAACAATCAAACCTTCACCCACCAGTTGTGTCACGTCCTCCAGCGTGATTTGATTGTCACCATGATCTTCCTGAGTTAAAGTCCTGACAGGTGAGAGGAGAAGGTCAGTCTCTGGAAAAGACTCAGCCCAAACAATCACTTCTATAAGTTTCAATCCTGGAATCACAAATTACCTGATGATATTAGCTGCTGCTTTTCTTTCCTGCGTCAACAGCTCCGGGTCGTGCATCACCTCCTCCAGAAAAGCAATTACTTTTGTCTTTAGCTCATTGTTGCTTTCAAAGTCCTAGAGAGGCACAAACAAATCTCAGTCAGTTCTCTAAACATATTTTGAATATTAAAGGCTGAAATCAATCTTTAAAATCCACTTTATTGAAGCTCGACAGCTATCCAATGTTGTAGTGGCCGAGGATTGCATTGGAAATGGGAATACTGCAGAGATGTAATGTAATTTATTGGTCTCACATTTACACTTTTGTAGATAATGTGGTTTACTTATGACAGACATACTCAATTAAAAAAAAAAAAGTAACATGCTTACAGATTATAAAATAGAAATATAAAAGCATCAAATCAAAGCATATGAAAGCAACATTCAGGTTGGATTATGATTTATATTTTACCGGAGAGTGTTTGGACACCCAGTGCCTCAGCACATTAAGGACTCTATTGGTTGCTGCCCGTCTGATCACAAACTCTTTATCACCATTTCTTTGATCTGTTGGAAAACCTGCAAAAACACCAAATGAGGCACATTAAAGAATAACAGTTAACAGGAGCCATTGACATGACTAGTCAGTGCAGTTTGATTTCTTAGCTGCTGAATCATAATAAAATATTGACATTACTTCTAAATACAACAGAGAGGCTTCCATAAAGGAAAAAAACAACCCCCCCCCCCCCCCCCCCAGCTCGCTCCCACCCTCTTACAGAAGGAGAAGGCCGTCTGCAGTTGCTTGGTCCAACAAAAAGTTCAACGTGGTAATGCTAAAATAAAAAGTGTTTTTGTTTTGCAACACTGAAGTTCCTTTAGGATTACGTTGAATTATACTGAAGAAACAGACAGTGAAGAAACCACTGTCACCAAAGGGACTTTTTTCCAACTTAATATTGTTGTTGACAGAAGAAGCCCTTTGCATCCTCTTCTCAAAGAGAAACAATAAACACAAGCAAGATGATGAAATAAATGCAATAAGTGAATCACTGAAAAAGGGTATTTCCAACTCGGTACTCTGAAAAGCACCTTTCATTTCTATCACTTTTGTGTGAAACCCTCAGTTGAACTCTTTGTAAACCTTTTAAAAAACTTTGGATCAGCCCAGGATTGGTGTGAATACCTGTGCTGGCAAGTGACATCCGGCGATATTTTTCCTTGGTGGGAGTGCCCTCATTGGCTCCTGCTGTGGCGATAGCGAAGGCGGAGGCAGCAGACAGAGCACTGCGGTTGCTGTCCAGCTCTCGGCATGAGGACATCACCATGCCATTGTTGTATGAAAAGAGAGAAAACTCTGAAAATGGCCAGATATTTGTTACAATTAATGATTTGCAGCCAAAAGCATCCTCCAGAAAATTAAAGCAAAGGGCAATTTACCAGGTCTGCTCTGGAATATAGAAATTGTCTAATTGTTATTTTAACATGTGCAAAACCTAACCTCAGAGCAGATAAAGCAAGGTAATTGATTAAAATTGGAAGTAAAAATCATTGAAGTAAGGTTTTGTTTTTTGGGGGGTTTTTTAGACTGCAGTGATGCATATTCTCCTTGCACAAGTGTCCACTAGGGAGCACTGCAGGACAACACATCAGTTTCCCCCCCAGACTTTCTTCTGTAAGAGGCTTTGATATTCAAGATGGTTGCAGCTAAATATAGCCACCAAATATCAGCATAACAGAGGAATCAACAGATTCTCTGCACTCTGCCGCGTTTAAATCTGGTCAACATAGATGGATCGTGAACAGCTCTGAATCCAACGCGTCTCCACAATTATACTTAAATTACATCTTCTAGCACAGGCTTTGCTTTTAATCTCTTGTGTCAGTTTTGTCAGAAGATTTAGAAGACATGGATAATCTGGGCTCCAGTGAAACCGCCTCATTACTGGGGGCGGCAGGGAAAACACGCTCTCAATGTAGTTGCTATGACACAAGTTTCCCTAACACCCACTCAAGCCAGGCTTCGGCTTTCCCCACATGTCCAGAAGCATCGATCAACTGATGCTCTTAGGCCCAATATTTTCTTTTCTATAAAAGACAATTTACCACCTATAAATACAAGATTATGATCTACATGCTGAGTATAGTTCCATTATTTCCTCTCTTTCTTTGATCAAAATATCATTGTGGTGGGAAGCGGTGTTCAGGTTAAACTTGAATATAATCCCATTTGATCTGTCATACCTGAAGAATTTTTGCATTTTATGTTTTTTGGTGTCGTTGGAGACTTGGTGGGAGATGCCTCTGCATCTCCATCATCACTCTGGTTTTGATCGTTGTCACTTTCCTCACGAACCGAGAGGTCTGTGTCGAACACAAGATGATTGGGGGGGGGGGGATGGGTCATTAAATTGAAATGAGGTCGAAAAACTTTGCTCAGATTGGCTGCAGCTGACTGACCTTGCTTGCCCACTGAGGCATCCTCCACCTTGTCCTTTTTGTCCTCGCCCTCGTCAGAGATTTTGCTGGCAATGGGGCTGGACACGTAGAGTTTGTTGATGTCCAAGGTGGTCTTGCTGAATGGGGACATGGAGGAGTACATGCTTGCATAGCCATTTGAGGAGCAGCTGAGGGCAGCCAGGTCAAGAGCTTTGCCCCCAGTGATGATGGGGATGTTGAGGGAGAGCTTGCGTCGGCGGTTGGGGGATGAGTTCTTGGCAATAGCGAGAGGAGGAGGGGAGGAGAACTTCCTGCTGGCCCTGGGGGAGCTCGGAGGCTCTCCATAAAGGAGTTTACTGTTTTGACTGCTGGCAAAGAATAACTCCAAGGACCTGCATTAAGAGGAGATAAATGCATTCGGATTAGAACATGTCCTGTGTGATCCATGTTTTAAGACCATAGTTAGACAGACAACAACACATATTCAATGATTTATGCAACCCAAGTCAATTCAGCAACCAGCAGTTTCTTTTCAGCCATTTCTCGACATTTTAGAGCAGGATACAGGCTGCGGAGTTTCAGAAAACCTCTTCCACTCCCTGCCACCCTCCTGGCGACCTCACGGGTTCCCATAAATAGCACAGCGAGTGATAGTGCGCATAGCCACTGCTGACACAAGCAGCCAAAGTGTAGGTGTCTCACAGTGACATGACAAGCGTCACGGGAGAGCGTACTGCAGGGTGTGGATGCGGAGAGCTCCCCCTGATCTGCAGCCCACCGTGGGGCCCTCGCTTTTAGGCATACGGTGTGGCGAGTCAGGCCCAGTGCAACACTTTGCCAATATTTCTCACTATGGATCTTTTGCAGACAAGGGGAGATAGCAAAGGGGAGGGCGGGGTCCTGCAGCAACTGAGGTAGGTTGCCATAGAGCAGCAGAGCCCAGTTGTGACATTCCTGAAAAAACAGGAGGGACTGGACCCAATTAACGCATCAATACACACACACACACACACACACACACACACACACACACACACACACACACACACACACACACACACACACACACACACACACACACACACGTACAACACACATACAGCACACACATATCGATGCAGAAACATTGTGTCCTCTTGCATTGCTTCATCCGCAGCTCCTCTGTGCTCACAATAACCAACAAAACAAACTCCCAAAATAAACAAACAAAGCTCAAAAGATCAATGGACTTAAATGTTCCAGCATCACAAACAGTATTTAGATGCTAATTCATTCATACATATGAGACATGGAACAAACATTCAGATCACATTGATTCATATTTTCAACTGCCCTTGTGTCCATCTTCTGATTCAAAATCACATTTGAGCTTTAATCCTCACAAGACAACAACTGCACTTTCAATTTATTCTTCTATATTTTCATAAAGTTGAAACACTTGCAGGAGAAAGGCTGAAATTAGTCAATAATTATTTGAAAATGCACATTTGTACTGTGCACATAACTCCATGAAGGTTTCTTGGGCCATAATTCAAATTCACAAAATTTGCATTTTGCATAATAAACTTTACAAACAGCACAGGTTTCAGATATGAAAATGCTCAGACTGCATGGTTGTGGTGGTCAGCGCTCTCGCCTCACAGGAAGAAATTCTCAGATCAATTATTATTATTATTATTATTATTATTATTATTATTATTATTATTATTATTATTATTATTATTATTATTATTATTATTATTTATTTATTTATTTATTTTAGCTACTAGCTCGTAAATCCACAACTTCTATATCAGTAACTAGTAACCATAATCAATCAACACATTTTCAGTAACTTTCACAATTCTTTTTGCAGGACAGCGTAATAGTTTAAACGACATCCACGTGTTTCTGTGTCTCAATCAATTAGAGGATGAGAAACCTTCACATCTTAATAAATCAGCCTTTTCTTTATGCAGGATGGCGAGGCCTGGGGGGATTCCAGACACTTCCAATACGATTTTGTTGTCCATTAGATCTGCTGTCAACAACTTTGCAACATTCACGTCTGCCCGGCCATAAAGTGACTCACCGGGCAGGGATGGCACTGATGGGCTTCTTGTAGATGGTGATGAGTTTATCTAGCACCACATCAGCGGTGGTGAAAACGCGATACGAGTGCAGGAAGGTGTTGAGGAAGTCGATTGAGAGAAAACGCAGATCAGTCAGTCTCTCCAGCAGTCGCTCAACACTGGCGTAGCGGATCTGCAGCACTTTGCATGAGTTCATCATCTTACTGAAACGAATATCCACATCATCGCAGTACAGACTTGAATCTGACCTGTAAAAGAAAAACAAAAACAAAACCAGATAAACATCAGGAAAAAAAAAAAAGTGGCTGACAAACGGCAGCAGCTGCACAGAGGAATAGCTTACTTGATCATCTGCGGCACTGTGACTTTGGAGTTGTCTTCAAAAGCGTTCATCATCAAGCCATTGCAGCGGATGTTGTCTATGCACTGCAGGGAATAAGCAGTTGAAGTAAAAAGAGAGGACAGAAGAAATGTTAGTGATCCACAATGCTTTCGGGCCGACATGTTCAGGTTCTTGTCGGACGGCCTGAGAGGTTGATGCGTGCTGACGTGCCTGGCTGATGTCACTGGTCCAGGCAGACTTCTCCTGCCTGGAGGAGGCCACCAGGATGACTGTGAATGACTGGCTGTCCTTTGGCTCCACAACAATCTTGAAGTCCAGGTGCTCCATGTCCTGGCCACTCTTGTCTGATTTAGCTTCAAGGTAAAAGTGAAAACAAGTGGTCAGTGTAACCAGATACACAGTACAGACAGAAAAATGCTGATTTGTCAAATAGAACAACTTGACCATCATTATTAAAAACACCGGCACAAGTTGGTCTTTTAATGTTATAGAATCACACACTGTATGCTTTGCGGCATGCTTTTTGAATAATTATTTCCAATATTAATGATGCATAATGCATACATTTATTGCAGACTGTAGTAATGATACATTATAGAAAACATCATATATGGTACATATCATGCATACTTCTGTTAGCTGGGACATAACTTAAACACTCACATTCATCATCTGTCCCCTCGGGGTCCTCCATAAGAGTGCAGTCTATAAGTGAGACCACGCCATTCTGCAAACAGCATACAATACACATGATGTTTATTTATAATAGCGTCATGTGACTCCACATAATGCAGCATTGCACAACTCACTATTGCGAAACACCACAAAGTTCACAGTTCATTTGCTGACCCCTTACCACCGTATCATTGAAGAGTAAAGAATTGTCAGCTTTTAGAATATCTGTCAGTCCCTTAGCAGACTGCTCATGACATCAGCATAACGTGAGTGTGTGTGTGTGTGTGTGCGTGCGTGCGTGCGTGCGTATGTGTGTGTGTGTGGGTGTGCGTGCGTGCGTGTGTGTGTGTCTGTGTGTGTGTGTGTGTGTGTGTGCACACGTGGTTTCAGCAGGTGTCAAAGTCACTGTAAAAGCCAAGACATCTTTAACCCTGGAATTCTCCGCTGTTAATGAGTTAAAATTAGTTGTGATGTTCAGGGTTCTGTGAGATGTTGGAAAAGAGGAGCAGCTCCTCTGCCTGCTCAGCAGCTCAGGCCCACCTTGGTGAGATGAAGCTTCCCCCCAGAACCCCTGGTGCAGATGATTAAATGCTTGGAGAAGAGAAAGCACTGCCTCTCCCCCTCCTTCTTTAGAGACAGAGAGCCCAGTCGCCCACGGGTGATCTTGCCCTTCTCGCTCATCGGCACCTGGATTAGAGACCCTGCAAGAAAGAATAAAAGAGTGTGTGCAAATAGAACGAGGAGGGAGGGAGGCAGAGAGAGAGACTAGATACATGTATAAATGGAAAAAGGCAAGGAAGTGCAAGGAATAAATGTTGATACTAAAGAAATCAAATCACTTGTTTCCCACTCGTCTTCTATGCATAAATACATGATCAGTCACATGAGATACAAAGCATTAAACAATCTACCATTTCTGTTTTCCCTGCACTCATCCATCAAGGCTTGGAGGGGACATTTGACATTTACAGTCCCAGATTCATCACCAGCATGCCTCAGAACAGTCTAATTACACTTGGAAATTAAAGGCTCTCATGATGGGCAGATTTTGTTCCCCAGAGAGAGAGAGAGAGAGAAAGAGAGAGATAGAGAGAGGGAGGAAATGCAATTTATTTTTTTTGCCATTTAGACATGAAGCAATACTGAAGCAATGTTTGTGTGAATCCCCATCTGTGTCTTAATTTCAGAGCCATGTTGGATCTAATATTTCTTATTGTAACATGTTTTCCAGTGTTTGTGAATATGATGGTTTTATCAAAGACAGGGCACAACAAGGACAAGTATGTACAGTAATTGCTCTTTTTTTCTATTTTAATCAATAATCCATAATTTGTCTGTGTCTCTCCTGCAGCGTATATGCTCTCTGTCCTCTCTGCCCCTTCCTGCAAACATCTCCGGCTGCAGAATAGTATAGTTGACGTATATTTTCTAGTGTTTATATCAGTCCATAATGTGTTGATTATTTTTCACTTACTTTTTAAATTCATTAATCATTTAACCGTTGCTCTTGAGGTAAACGTTCTGCAGGTCCGAGTCTCTCCTCTCTATCGTCACTGAGATTCAGTCATGTGAGTTAGTTTTATTTTTTTCTTCACTATTTTATTTTAAACTGTTTGTGCCATGGGATGATTTTGTTTGTGATGGGCTCTATATGAACAAAAGTATACATAAATAAGAGTGTATCATAGAAACCACTTTAACATGCCCCTGAGGTATCTCTAAAGCCAACCAATATGCATGTAATGACACAGTTTGGGTTGCTACTTCTCGAGTAGAAACCTGAACATTAGGCTCGGTTTCCAAGTGTTAAAAAAAAACTTTTCTCTTGCCCATTGATCATGTGGTATGGTTGTCTGTTTTTCTCCAGGTTTTAGTGTTCAGTGCCGAGAAGTGAAGCTGTTCTCTTTCCTCTAAGTGTTAAACACACTGAAACTAGGTCAACCTAATGGTTCTCAACCTGTTACTAACTCGGGGCTTAAGAGAATGAGATTTGCAAATGTTACAAAGAAACACAGGACAAAAAGAAAACCATAATAAGACTACCTTGACCAATTTTTTTATTTTTTTTTTTGCATTTGTAGATTTGTTATAATGTGTGTGTGTGTGTGTGTGTGTGTGTGTGTGTGTGTGTGTGTGTGTGTGTGTGTGTGTGTGTGTGTGTGTGGGGGGGGGGGGGGGGGGGGGGGGGGGGGGGTTATAGGTTTTCTGTGAGACAGTCTGATGAGCTCCAGGCAAACAGAGGTTGGGAACGAGTGGGTTAAACCATCTAACTCCGACCTTTGATGCAGTGAGATGAGGAAGTTTCACAGGTGCCTGAGAGGGAGGGTTACCTTGTCTTACGAATGTCTGGCTGGTGTCAAGTAGGATCTCACATCCTTCCACAATCATGCGCTCGATAGCCAAGTTCTTTCTGATGTTCTCGGTCTCACTGACTTCATCGTGCATTATTCTGAAACACAAGGGCATTTCATCACTCTCATCTGGCCTTTGCACAGATAAACTAAAACAATAATAATAATAACAAAAAAGTTCTTTGAAGAATTCCTTGATTTATTGTCATTCAGGTTACATGTTAACTGAAATCTCCCCTAAATGTTTCCATGCTTTGAGATACTGATATGAAGGCCTATATGTCTACCTGGAAAGCTCCTCCAGCTTGGATTTGGCATAGTCCAGACTGTTTCTCTCTATATGCTCATGGGGGGTGTGGGCCAGAAGCTCGTGGAGAGTCAGAATGTAGCGAGGAATCTAGAGAGACAGACCAGAAAGCGGAGGTTGAGTCACACTCATGTAGAAAATCCAACAAGCAGCCACGGACAACAAAAGAAACATACTAACACAAAAATATACACGTGTCAGCCTAATGAGAAGTAGATCAGCGGAGAGCAAAATCTACGCTCATCAGCAAAATTTATTATCAACACAGCACAGCCAGCAGAAGGCCCCAGCAGAGTGGACTGTTGGGAAACTGCGTAGCTTGCCAAAAAAAGATCCATTATTATAGCCCGAGCTCTGAAAACAGCCACTTTTTTAGAGACATGAAAAACATAGCAAGGGTGTTGTGAACAAAAGAAAACAAAGGCCTGCTGTTGTTGATGCTACAATTCAGATCAGTGAATCCAAGATCTTACTGATCCACAGTGGCCAGGGAACATTATTAAAACATATCATTGACTAAAGTTAAATTAAATTACATAAAATCTTTTTAAAATTAACAACAACACCATAACAAAGACTTTATATTCCCAGATACTTTTCCAAAGTACAACAATTGAGTTCAGAGTGACACAAATGGGAAAGTCCGGTTTGAGACATATCTTAAGGGATGAAACAGGAACCAAAGAACTTAAGCGCCAAAGCAAAGTATCTAAATGGTTGTTTGAATTAGAGTTTTTCTGTTTTTAAATTGTAATGAATTTTTTTTTTTTTTTTTTTTTAAGACCTGTTTACAGTCTTATTTTAGGCTATAGAGTTAGTCGAAAAACATTAGAATGGCTCTGGAAAATGTGTTTGTATTCTGAAAGTCCAAATATATAATGAGAAAAAGTTTAAGAAAAACTCAATTCCTGTTTTTGTGTAAACAGGATTATCCACGCAGAGAATCAAATGTACAGAAAAGAGTAGTGATTTTATTTTTGGTTTAGTTTGTTAAGATTCTATTGTATCTGTTAAGATTCCTGCTAAAACTGCTAAAAGGAATGCACTCACCTGGAACATGGGGTAGGTGAGGAAGGTCTCCAAAGTCCTCTCCTCACAGTCAGGCTTGGCCTCATACTGTTTCAGTAGCTTGTCAAAGTCTCGATTCTGCTTGCAGTGAGCCAGGATCTGCAAACTGTACTGGTGGTTCCTCACAAACTCCTGGTAGATGTTCAGCATGGGCAGTAAGATATCGAAGAGGTCAGCTGCAGCGAGACAAGAATAACAAGGGCTTAAATCACTCTTACCTTTGGATAGAGTTCAGAATGGGCACAATATAAAACAATGACAGTGGAAAAGACCATCCTTACCCAGTACTAATGTTGGCCAGCTTGCTATTCTGGCTTTTAGACCCTGGTAAAATATCTGATGCAGGAACATGATAGTTTCACTAGGAAAAAAAAAGAACAAAGATTTTGAGATAAGTATATTCACGAGGACAGCAACATTTCTGCTTAATTTAACTAAATAAATAAACACAAACCAACTAAAACAGGAATAAATATTTAATTTCCATGCACTTTCAAATGGTCATCCACACTAATTTACACAAACAGGCATGCACTCCACATCAACGCTGACAGCTGCCTTTCAAGGTGCTCACACACCACAGGGTGCAACTTTTGAACCAAGGGCACCTCAACATATGACCAGAGCGAGGTGCCCAACTTGGGATAGGAAGACAACAAACTTGAAAGGACTTTTTGTCAGAGACTAATCAAAAACTACATGAGGCCACCGAATCAAAGAGGCTATTGTCTCCTATCACCACAGCACCAAATGTGTGTTTGATGTCAAGACATTACATAACAGGTGAACAGTAAACACAAACAAATGTAACATGAAAAGTTTGGTGTGTGTAATACCTTTTTCAGTTTCAGTTTTAATTTTATTAGTTGTGAAGGCTCGTTGTGGTAGATATTCACCTCTAATCTGTTTGCCGATATAACAGCGAGCATTGCAGCGGTCTGAATAATTAAAGGACATTTTATGCTGGGGATCACAGTGAAATCCTCTGAGGATTTCTACAACAATCCCCAGAAGAAATCGTAGTAAATACAACTTCTGGTCACAGTTGAATTTTCCAACAACGTGATTTACAACAAGAACACAGATTTGTGGCACAAGATGGACTGACCTGTTGAGGAAGATGCTGCTCACATCATCATGGGTGATGGGTGGTTTTTTGGAGCTGGCGGCCATGCGCAAAGGCCTCAGGAAGTTGTTCACCAGGATGTGAAGCTGCTGGACATACTCTGCCTCTGAATCCACCATGCTGAACACAACCTGGTTTCTCTTCCTCATGCTTTCTGCGTGAGGCGAGCGAATGTAATCCTGGATGATGGTCTTCCACTTCCTCCGGCAAATCCAGCCCCGCAGGAAGCTCTGGACCTGCAGCAGAATGTGCGGCATGTCAACATTTGTACGCAGGCTGTACGTGAACACACAAGTTCAGAAGGCACGCTTTACCTTTTTGATCTTCTTGATTTCAGAGTCGTCGTCAGTAGGGGCGGCTGCAGGGCTGGCATGGATCTTCTCATTGTCTTTGAGCAGCCCGGCGATCTGTCAGGGGGAAGCAGCCACGAGAAAGACCAATCATTCCCACTTGCACACTTCTCTCCGTCTCGCTTACCTTACTGTGGCATCATGTTAACAAAGTGACTGAGTCGGCAGGACAAACCTGTCAGTTCTGAAACACCGGCCTGACTGAACACGCTGTGTTCACTTGGCTGGTAACTCTGCATAACATTTATCAGTATTTATCTACATTCAACATAATTATCACTGATCTGCTGACTGAAGCCCTACATGTTGGTTGGCTGGAGACAAATAAGCTACGAGGGAGAAAAACCCAAACTGGAGTTTTCTTGAACTGTTTGAAGCTACAGTAAGCGTCTCCACTTACTCTGGTGACAGGGCGGGAGGTAATTGTCGTTGCAATTCATGGAAGAGATGCAATATAAAGCAGCGTTCATGCATATTCACAGCATAATTTAATTTCAAACATCACATTTGCACATTAAAGTAAAGGACTATTTGATCTGAAGAATACAGCAGGGAACACGGCCCTACGGGACGCATTGTTTCTGAGAAGAGATGCAAAGTGGAGAGCGGTTGGCCTCAACACGACTCTCTCTCTCTGTGCGCTTCCATTTCTGTCCGTTCACTCTAGTTTCTACATGAGAGACAAACAACAATAATCAGCATAATCCCTCATTTTCCCACTGGTTCAGCTGTTGTTTGTCGTGTTGGCAGGTTGAGGCGAGAACGGGACGCTGACAAATTTTGGAAAGGAATGAGAGTGCTGCGTAAGAAACAGTCGTAATATAATGTTATTGTGCCAACGAGTCTATTTACAGCAGGTCTGACTGATACTGTGTGCGGCTGCCACACATTTGCCTATACATGGAAAATTGTGTAATCCTCAGCGACTGTTGTCCAGTCACAGATGACAGATTCCTGGATATTTTAATAGCAGGCAGTAGAATGAAGGGATATCCAAAGAAGACGTGTATCTAAAATAGCCAAAGCAGATAGTCTCATGTCCTCAATTACAGTCTGTATCTGATCTTACAAAAATATGTGCATGGTTTTATGCTATTATTTGTGCTTTTAAATTCTTTCAGACAACAAGCGATTTGCAAGAGGAGATAGTGGGGATATTTCACACTTTGGTCTGTCTATACTAAGTATTTTCAAAAAGATTTAAAATCATAAGAGAGGAGTGAATATATGTCAGTGGTCCACAATGCACTTTTTAATGCAAGGGATTTCATGCCTGTTCCGTGGTCATGCACAGGATCTTTATGGGGTGTTACAGCATCCACCCACAGTCTAAAAACAAGATTCAACAATTACTGACTCTAAATTGTCTTTAGATGTGGCTGAGTGAATGATTGAGTGGTATCTTTTTATCTGTTTAACGAGGTTGTAGCCCATCTTTTTTTTAGCTATTATTAGCTCTGGACTCCCATATCTTTCAGTTGAACGACGATTGTATAGAATAAAGCTCATTTAAAGTGCTGATGCACAGGTACTGCCTGATGTCCCCATCCTATTGACTTTAGTTCTTAGCTAGTTAAACCTACGATCACAAAGCTTAATGTGTTCATGGACAGTGATTGTAAAATAGAGAAATATTTAACAGATTAAATGTTAATTCCTTATTTATTTTTGATGACTTACTGAGAGCCCTACGGGCTTTTATGTCATCTAGGCTGAACTATTTCAATAGCCTCCTCGCTGATATATGACAGGTCTTCTTTATTTGTCCAAAATGCTGCCTTCCCGTCTTTTAACTGGAAAGCAAGCCAAGAGCACGTCATCTTCTTTGGGACATTGTTTCTTTTTTAATCTCGTCATGGGTTCGCTCCATCTTATCCATATAACCTGTAACAACCCCACCTTTCTTTGGAGTAATTTCAAATTCCAGGCCAAAACACATGCAGTTGAATGTGTTTTCAACGGACTGGTGCTTTTCCAGATGAGTTTCCCAGCTTAGCACTGGACTGTCTCGGCACATGAGGCTGGCCCCCAACACTGAATGTTTTTAAATCACATCTTAAGATACACTTCTATGCATTTGTTTTTACTTCATTCTATCCAATTTTCCTTCAGTTGCTCCATTTGAATCATTTTCTTTTGCTCGTTGGTGTAAATGTGTGTGTTTGTGTTTGACTGTCTGACTCTCTGTGTTTGCTCTGTAATGAACTGGTCTTCTGTCCAGAGTGTACCCTGTCTTCACCCACAGTCAGCGAGGACGCCAGCACCTTGAGTTGGATAAAGCAGTATCTAGAAGATGAATAAAGACCTTGACACACCTGCAAACAGTAAGTTCAGCTAAAAGTGTGACATCTGTTTTGAATCGTATTGTTTTACAATGGACTGGATTTGCACATCGCACTAAGTCTCTGTATTTGTTTACACCCTTCCTCTTGAGCGTAAAGAATTCACAGTGAATGTTACCTCTGACTTAAGCCTTTCAATCTCTATTTCCCCATCTTCTATCTGTTGTCGAAGTTGCTTAGCAACTGTTTTCTCCGTCTCCACAATCTGAAGCAGATGAAGATACTTCTGCATGAGAGCCTCGTGCTCGGTAGCCAAGTTTCTGTAACTGTAAGACACACATGCACGCACGCACGCACGCACGCACGCACACACACACACACACACAATTTTGTAATGCTTTGACAATTCATTTTTATCTCATGCATGCAGTTTTGTTTCACATCAAAGCAGTCAGGATTTTTCATGTGAACAAAGCATTTTCCTTTCCTTCTCATTTTTTAGCCCCACTTTATGAAACCATCGCAATATCCACTGAGCACATCAGTCAAAGCTTACTTACCCTCTAGCGACTAATTCAGCTCCTAATTGCCACGTCTGTACATTTCACTGACGTGCTTTTACCTGGCATGTGATATTGCAGCCACCCATTCATCGCAGTCTTTTACATCTTCTGTGCGTAGCTCAAGTGCCTTTTGGTTTTCGTGGGTGAAGCTGACTGTGAAATAGTACTGAAACACACAGGGAGGGAGAGGGTGGGGGGGGTTTCAGTTAGACACAATAGGACTATCATTAACCCGACATGTTATACGTTCTACAGGGAAAGAAACATTCATTACTGGATACCTTCCAGATAAATCTCTTATATAGAGGCTTAAAACTGAGGCTTCTCCACTGCCTTTGCTTTTGTGCCGTTCCACTGCCATGCTGCTGCAGACATCAAGAGGGTGATTTAAAACCACACAGAGCCTGGGGAAGCCACATCTTGCTCGCCCACCAGTGCAGTTGATGGAGCACAGTGAGGGAAGCCTCCCCCAGCTCTGTTCCTGGGATGTCTCTGGTTCCCAGGAGGAAATGCTATAAGAAATGGAGGCTGGAGCTGCGGCCAATTACATAACTGCGCGATACCTGTTTCCTAGCAACTCCAGTCATTGTGAACAGTTGTTCACAGCTGTTTTTTTTTTTGTTTTTAATTCCAGTGTTGGGCAATCTTAAGATTCACATTCTTCCTTTCCCACTGAAAGTGGTGGCTGGTGGAACTGATACAGAATTGATATGCAAATATACTCCATTTGTTTAGAGATTAAACACTTCGATTTATTCATGGCAATATCTAGCACAAAGAGTTCTTATTTTTAAAAGTTTTTTTTTTATGGGAATAATAACAGTAGTTAGCATAACACTAAGAAGTTACAAAGTTACAATCAGATTGAGTGAAATTCCGAATTTGACGGTTATTAGTATGGGCAATCTTAGATAATCCCTTGCATTTCAAAATAAATCCTTATGATGTCTTTGCATATCAATCAAAGTTAACATTTTCTTTAAAGTATTACAGACTAAGTTTCTGGAAGACGACCATATTGGTTGATTTTACAGGATTTGAAAATGTCCTACTTATTGTGAATTCTGGTGGCGGTAGTGATTATAAAAAGCACAAGGTGGAGATAAAGGTGATGAATGTACAATGACAATGTCTTTTTGAGGATGAGATTGTGGGTTTTTCTTTTTTTTAAGTTAAATGATTTCTATACATAATAACTTTCTCATTGAAATCCACACCATCCTATTTTTCTCAAACCTAACTAACAACCTAAGATTATTATTGGTACGTATGTTGCTGTTCCTCTTCAATGGATATATACTGCAAGTGCGTGTGAGTTCGGGTTGACAGCAGCTCCTTTTCAGACATGCAATCTGACTATATTTTTCTGCATTTACTTATTCACTGTTTTATTGGTGGAACATCTGTCATTGGTGTGCACTGCTGAGTTTGATCTTTCAATTTGAGCATGTTCAGAATAAGAAATGAAATGAAATAGTATAATATGAATATTTGAGCTGACACATTTTACATTTAGAATCAACAGCAACTGTTTAAACAACCATTGTCCTTCTCAATATCTAAAAAAAATAACCACAAATTATGCGAGTATTCTTGCACAGCATGTGCTCCTCAATGAGGTCCGTGGAGCAATTTGAGGCCCGAGCCACATGTCCTGCACACATGGAATTGTGATCCTGTGTGTGCCAACTAATACACGTGATTTTGTCAGTCACTGTAAATCAACATATTGCATCCGTGTGTGACAATAGTAATGACTTCTTTGGGTTTTCACTCTATCTATTATTTCAATACAATCAAAACAATCCAAAGTGAGAAGAGAATTAATAGTTTTTCAAATATATATTTTTTCCAATATAAAGTAATAATGGTTTATGTTTCACCTGGTTTGTAAAAGTTTAGTGTATCACTATGATGTTTGAGGTGCACTTTTGTTTTTTGTTGGTTTGTTTGTTTTAAACTGTGGAAAGAGCCTCATGGTGATGTAGTGCTCAGTCCAGTTCCATGAGCAACTGCATATCGAAAATACTGAACATTCTTTGTGAAATTTGCACCCCAATTCCCTTTTTTAATGACAGCCACTTGTTATAAACATTTCTCATTTTGATACATAAACATCCCAAAATATGAGCTTTCCTAAGAAAGCAACAACTTTTGGTCATGTTGACTGAGACCAGACAAACATCTTTGGCCTGCAGATGTTCAACAGGCACCTATAACCTGCAACAGATCATTATTTGTGGCTGACTGCTCCTCCATCTTCACATTCATTAGGTATTCATCCTACCGTCAAAGAAAATCTATTTCTGGCAGAGAGGCATGCATGTTGTTGTAGTTTTCTCTCATGATCCCTGTAGGAGTGCGGTGAGTGTCTGGTTTTGAGGCCGTGTTAAGCACACTATTTGCATTCTGCTTTATGTGTATGGCTGAGTCACGGATCCTCAAAGATCATTACTATTGGAGGCATTAAGTGTATAGCACTGATAGATCCTCTCACAATGGATATAAATATTTGCTCTCACACGTATGCAAACTGCTTCTATTGTGGAAGCTCAATGTCTGAGATGTCTTTTGAATATTTGTTGCACCAAGTCAATGTTATCGATAATATGATTAGTACAAACTGATAAAATGTTTATCTATGTTACGGTACTATTGCAAATGGACTTTCCTGAATCAAATAATGACTCTTATATTCAATATGTTCATGTCGAACTAATCTAACAATAATCACTCTACTTGCATCTTGTTTCGTTTCCTAGTTCAGTGTCACACTTGCCAATAGTTCTCACTAGAGTGTTGTAGTTCAGTGGTACATATTACAGTATAGTTTGGAGGCATCCGTCAGAGCTGTCACTGAGCTCTTCGTGTTGCTGGTTGAAGCGTTGCTGTTAACCAATGTGAGCAAGCTGTTTTCTATAATTGGACTCTGACCCCTCCAAGGTACGGCAGAGGAACAAATTTAGCTCCAATAGTGCTCACATTAATAGAAGAGATGCGACACACAGCTCCCTTTCTCTCCATTTCTCCACCTCTTCTAACTGCATCATTCTTTAGGATGCAAATAAGGGTTGCCTTGGAAACCCTTATTTGCATTTCAGGACAGATATAATGTAGGGATAGTTGTTGATTGCTGAAATGTTTAAACAAAACAAAAAACATACATCAATAAAGGTTGATGTTTTTTTTTGTTGGCCCTTCTTAAGATAAATGTCTGTTTATATTGAGAAGCGACACTTCAGCTGAGCTGCTCCTGCTGTCAGTCATATACTGTTTGTGTGTTTGTGTGTTCACTTTGGCAACAGAATTCAGAGAACAGAGCAAGTTGAATATTTTCTTCTTGTTTCTCTTCATCTCAAGGAAGCAGGGTTGACGATTAGTTGTTTTCATCATGCCAGCATTCATATTAATGCATTAAAAATAACAGAAGGCAACAGTAATGCTTACATTATGTCTAAAAAAAATGTGTTTATTTTTTGGGGTGGGCGGGAGGGGGGGTCTTAGAGCGACTGTGAAAGCACAACATTAGCCTGTGCATTGCATTCTGCTTTGTCAGCACAAGGGCAGCTGTTCACAGGAAGAGCTTGGACTCACTTTGGACTGCAGCCCTACCTACAGAGTCAGGCACAGACCCTGGAGAAAGCAGAAGAGAGCCGGCGGCATTATGTTCCTCTGACTGTACATTAGCAACAACAGTGTGAACAAGCTTGTTAACTTTTGTGCTCCAATGTGTTCAATAGATACAAGGCAACATTAGGTAAATGTTTCTCACAACAATCTTGGATGAAAATGTATGCATTTAAAACCTGCAACAGGGAAACAGAGTCTGGTACAAACATGATTACTTGCAGACCACTGCTTCACCATGTGGGCTATAATTCAAATCTATTCTCCAACAAAGCAACCAGACTAAATCATTCCATTCAGGTCATCTGGTTTAGAGCTAACTGATCAGTGGCACCCTGTTGTTTCTTCAAGCATAAGCTGTAATTTTGTCCTTTCACCACAGGATGGCATTCATAGGACCAAAAGACCCCCCCCCCCCATCTCTCCTGTTTTATTGGAAGGAGCATTAGGCAGGCTATGACACTCTCCGCCCTAGAACGTCAAAAACATAATGACTGAAAATCAAATGCAAAAAAAAAAAAAATAAGGGGAGCAACCACAACACAAATGAATCACTTCCATAAGTCTCAGATATTCATCTGCACTGCATGTATCGTTCAGCAATATCCTGCCAGTTTAAAAAAAGAAAGAAAGAAACCCCCCCAAACAAACCAAAAACGATCATGCACAGGTTTGGTGCAACCCAAAAACAAAACACTGCATTGCCTATTACCAGGACTGCTGTCATATCATTAAGTGTTTAACGTTGTTACCTCATCATTAATGCTATGCATGGATTACATAACGTGCAATAGAGGAATCTGGAAACCTTGTGCTATTATGCTGCACTACATTTGAGGTCACTGAGCAGGAGATGTAAGAATAATATGTGCGTAAGAGACTCTTTTTTTTTGGGGGGGGGGTTTTGGGAGGGGGGGGGGGGGGGCGGGGGGGCTAAAGCAGACTTGAGAGGCATTTTGCAGCTCCTGGGCAGATTTCAAGCGACACGAAGTGCTGCACCTCCTATGCGTATTTTTAGGAAGTGAGAAAAACAATAAAGCAGAGAAGCAGTGGCGCTTGTGCATGCGTGCGTGCATGCGCGCGCGCGTGTGCTTGTATGTGTGCGCACGCTCTCCCTACCTGCTTTTCCAAACACTCCTTGGCTGACAGTGAAGGTTTCGGTGAAGGCGCCCTGTCGCATATGCATCCCTCCAACAGGTATAATCCCGAGGGTCGAGAGCTGGACTCATTCTCAAAATAAAAAAGCATATTCTGTAACAAAGCAAACCACTTTGTGTGCCATTTCGTGTTGTCTGAGCTCTTCTTGCTCAAGCACCCTCGTCTTGTACCATCCTTCTTTGCCAAAAGCCCCAGGTAGGTGACATGACCGTCATTAAGTCGTATTCCCTTCTGCATCTTGATGAGGACACTTGGGCTGCACAAGGTGGATCGCTCGTTACATCCTTCACAAGTCGCTCCAGAGAGAGATCAAATAATGAAAAGAGAAGATGTTGACTTTCTGAATGCGGACCTCGAGCAGCGGGCTTGTCCACTCCGTCCGAAGCATTCACCGTGTTGGCATTTAAGTACAAAGAGAGGAACAAACCGAGGAGCACAAGTCCAGCATCCTAAAATCTTTTGTCATACTCCGAGCGCTTTGAAGATCCACATTATCCGACCGTCAAGGAAAAAAAACTAAAACAAAACGGGGAGGAGGGAGCAAAAAAAACAAACCAGCAACAACCCTAAAACAACAACAAACAGTCTCATAAAATGATAAGAAAAAGAGGTTTGAGATTTGTCCTTTTCTCACGTGAGATCTCCAGAAAGCAGCAGGCTTGGTGCTGAGCTCGGCAGAGATGGGAGAAGTCACGTGACGCATGCTGGGTAAAGCAGATTTCAGGACCTTGGACAGCGACGTCTCCACGACATGCAGCAGAAGTTAAGTTTCATCTCAAGACCATCAAGTGGATCCAAGACATCAGGACAATGGTTGATACCAGACATTTAACTGAGAAAGGCTAACTTTGATGGCGCACAGCCAATTCACTGCCTGCTGAATAGAAATATGAATGAACACAATTTCTTTTTCTTTATTTTCCTGGAGTAGTCTGTAGCTTTTGGATGAAATATTACAATTAAACAAACAAAAAAAAAAAATCATGAGTGCATTTTAATTGAAATCAATGTTATCTTTGCTCCTAATAGTAAGCATAAAGTTATGGCAGTCAAATATATATTTTTCTTTAACTACTCTGCTTCACACATAGTACTTAAATGTGTGAACATAAATTATGTGTCTCACTGTGTCCGTGATTTGTGATGGAATTGTGAGCAGTCGATGGTGTCCAGCTCCTTATGCCTCTAGTTAGGATGAAATATAAACATGGGTGGATGGATTTGGCTCTTTAATAGAGCTAAAAATTTGCAATGATCAAGGTCTCTCCACTATATACGTAAATATACGTGCGCGTGGTGGCTTTAAGAGTGTTGAAAATGCGTACAGCATTCCTAAAGCATGTCGGATCATGTGCAAACTGACAGATGCGTGAGTCTCACTGGTTGCAGAGCTGAACGGGCTCACGCACACAGCTAATATGCCTCTTTGAGCAACCAATGTGTTTAAAAGGCACATGCTCCATTCTGCTGCTGTCAGTCCTCCAGCTACTTCTCAGAGAGGAGATTTATTTATTACTCCATATCCATTGTTATCTGCAGTCCCTCTGATCTATTCTGCAATAAATCCCTCCAGACCTTGTGGTGTCTTCCTCAACAAGCAGCCCCCTTTTTTCTTCAATTAAGACACTTACTGGTAAAATATCAACTGTATGTGAAGAAAATATGGCTGAGACACAGACGAAAATGAATGAACATAAGTTTAACTAATAAACTAATCCAGTGTTTGGTACATGTGCTGCAACTCAGCAACTGAAGCAGCACAGTTTTGAATAGATATGCAAAGACATGCATATGAGAAGCTGATAACACAGTGAGTACTATTGGAGCTGCATGGTATGAACCAAGCTGCAACACAACAAGGGTTGTTGTGTTTATAATGTTGGGGGCATCCTGCTCTGTGGATCACTGAGTCTTGAGAGAAAGAGAGAAAGGGGTTGTTGTTGGCTGGAAGGTGGCGGTGTTCAAAAATGAGATGTCTGTAAATAACAGTCGATGAGAAGCTGAATATCTGCGTGTGTTTGTACTGATTTGAATCAGTGATTCCTCAGCAGATTCTATCAAAGTGAAGATCAGCATTTCTGCCACAGAGAACATATCACTGAGGGATGTGGGTGGTGTTTATGAGCAGCAATAATGACTGACAGGGTTGTTTGTCAGTTGATTCAATTTGAATAAAAGGACAACTGTGCTGATGGCTTTTCCCACTTTGACCCCTTCAATCACAGAGCACTATGCACGCTACAAATGTTGCACCAAGGCAGATAATTTAAGGCCATTGTGAAGTTTACTTTTTTTAAAATTTCGAACTAATTGTGCAATTAAAGCGCTGTACGGTTTGAATTTAAAAAAAATATTATTTATTTAATTGTTAAATACGTGCCACCTGGACACACAGTGGTGCAGTAATGATGTATTCCAGGTTATAAGGCTTTCCTATGTTGCAGTTTGTGTGCTCTCCCTATGAGCCCCGTGCCATTTCTCCAGGGAAGCCGGTTTCTCCTTCGAGTTCAAAAACATGTTTTTGAGGTCCATTTGTGACCTGTGAACCTCCAAAGAAAAGCTAACTCCTCTAACCTCTATGTCACCACCAGCCTAGGGAAGCCATCTTTTCATCACTCGCTTTAAAATGACCACTTACAGTAAATTGCACTTTCGTGTCAAAGCGAGACGATCTTCGTTCTATTTCAGGCCTGATGTATCAATGGAGTTTCCATGTTCTACCTGTGCATATGTGGCTGTTTCCTCCACAGTCCCAAAACATGCATATTGATTGAGTTAGTGTATCTAAATACTCTGCAGGTGTGAATGTGTCTGTAGTAATCGTGATCTCTGTCCAGAATGTACCCATTAACCCAAATATCAGATGTGTTAGGCTTCAGCCTCCTGGGGCTCCCAGTTGCATGATATATTATAGAGGCTTTAAGAAGAAAATGCATGATTAATCTGAAATGTGATCACACTATCAAATTAATACACTCAATAAAATAAAATTAAATCATTCATGCATTTTTGAAATTGTTGCAATTTCTTGATACATCTACGTGAGTAATTGTAAGGAAACGTTAACATTTCCTTTCACAGACTAAAAAATCTTTTCAATACTTGTTGGGTTTTTTACAATTAAAACAATGTAGTTCTTTTTTTATGAATTAAAGCTCCATGTGTTTGAAAGTCCACTCCCCAAAAATTAGGAATCATGTGAAAGGATCCTAAATTCTAAGACAGCAAGTCTTACAGTATTCATAATTGAAAAAATTCAGATTTTGCTTTCAAACTTCAACCACCCACATTAAACAACAAGACCTTTTCACTAGCTTTAGCTGCGCTAAATTCAACACATTTTCAACCTCATGCTTTTCAATCATTATGTGTGAAAACATGATTACTGTGTGACTCGTTTTTGGCATTCTGTGTTTTTTAAATTCATAACCTATATTTTTGTGACTGAGCTGAAAGTTAAAAAGAATATTTAAATTGACTATATAATGTTGTTGTGACCTACTGTACTATTGTTAATGCTGGGGTGGTAGGATTACTGATATATTCTTGTATTGTTAAATGACAGCGGCTGCAGTGTCTGGAGCCTTTGAGCAGTCTCCTGAAGGCTTCGTTTGGCCCCTTTCACTCCTCCTATCTGAAGAGCTTTAAAATATAATAGCTCACCTTTAGAAGGCATGTTTGCTGTCTGTATGATGGTAGTGGCTCTCAGCTGTTTTGAGGCAGCAGGAAGGGCATTTTGCAAAAAACTAGGCAAGTCTATGGTGCACATTTCAGTGACTGGCTGTGGTGACTCTTAAAAACTCTCTAAATGGGAGCAGCTGTATTGACACTTTAAATGAGTTAATGCAAAGCAAAACATGCAATAAGAAAACTACTGTAAAATGTAGACACACGGTTACAAAATGACAGAAATGACCTTGATTGATTATGTTAAGCCCACATTTTTCTCAAAAGCTGTAGATGTGGTTCAGAGCAGCATATTCTTATTGACTTGTGGCATTCTTGACATCCATGTGTGATAAAACAGTCGTACTGTCAGTTTGTGGTCTGTGTGTGTGTGTGTGTGTGTGTGTGTGTGTGTGTGTGTGTGTGTGTGTGTGTGTGTGTGTGTGTGTGTGTGTGTGTGTGTGTGTGTGTGTGTGTGTGTGTGTGTGTGTGTGTGTGTGTGTGTGTGTGTGTGTGTGTGTGTGTGTGTGTGTGTGTGTGAAATTGTGTTTTCTGTTCCAGCTCGAAGTGCTGTTAGTGCTCAGCAGAGGATGCTGCTATAGTGTCCTCGTCCTTCCAAGAGCTACCAATGAAAAGGCGCTAGTCCTAATTACATGATCCACCGGGCTTCTAATTCGCCATACTCCTTTCAAATGACAAATACTAATCACTCCTTTTTTTTTCTTTTTTTCTTTTAGAAACAGCAAAAAAAAGTGGTGTTGGGGAAATCTGCAATGCCGTAATGTTGGGATAAGAAGCTGAGCTTCCCTCAAAGGAGGGAACCAAATTCTACATGTCAGTGTGTGAAAGAGTTTCCACAGCTGTGGAATGTAGGAACTGCCTCCTGCACGATTGTTAGACAAAAAAAAAAAATACTTATTGTGGAGGAAGACCCTCTTTTCAGAGAACTTGCATCACATTACACCGTATAAAATATTACTAAGTTGTCTGATCAGATAAGTAAAAGCATGCACTAACATTTTATCCCCCTGACCCCTGGGTCTGACCTGGTGCTGCTCCTCTCCTCAAGCTCTCTGGAGTCCCAGAGGAGAAACACAGTGACAATGAATGATGTATTTTTTTAAAGTATCACAAAGTAACTTATTTGAAGGTAATAGTGGATTAGGGTTCTCATATATTCTCAGCATACACTGGAGTGTCACTTGTACCAACTAACAGGCACTTTTGGGACCACTACAGATTCTCAAGAACCCTTGAGTGGCCCACAAAATGAATACTCGAATGCATGAGCGCTCAATTTATGTGAATGACGGTGGTCTTGGTTAAGAGTGTAAAGATTCTGCACGTGTTTCCTGTAGTCAAATATATATAAACATGATGCATTTCTCATTGCTTTTCACAGTTCACAGGCCGGACTGGGTTGCTGTACAGTGTACAACTGGGTTTTGGACTTTAACTGGAATAGAGGCCGACATGTATTGCTGACAGTCTCCAATGTGGCAGGCAGGCATTGCTCCCACGGCTGCTCCCTCTCAACTCAGGCTGATTCTCTTGTGTCAGGGCCAGTTAGCCAGCCTGCCACTCACAGCTCATGAGTGGAAGGTTGAGTGGGAGAAACTGGACCCACAAGACAGTAGCTACAACATCTTATATGTACAGTGATGCATGTGATCAGGAACACAATGTTAAATCTTGAATTTACACAATTTATTGTGTGGCAACCTACATATTAAAATCAAACACTTTGGTATCACAGACTCCTTATTGAAGATAGCTGGGGCCATATTTCAACTCCCAACAGTTGCATAACAGCACAGAGATGCAGTGGGATACCCCCAGGGCCACTGGAGCTTTCTACATGCAGGAGGTCTGAGCGCACACACATGCAGAATTCATGTGGTGCCAAAGTGATGGTTTTTTTTGTTTGTTTTTTTCAACTTATCTTTACATCAATGTCTACTTGTGCCATTCATGGATGGCCATACAGATCCACCATACTTCTATCCAATATGATGCACATATAAAGGATTCTATAAACCTACTTCATATCTCCCTAAATCCCAGTAATTTCAGTCATATCTGAAAATATGCAGCTTGTAACCTCACATGCATGCTTCTATTTTTGCAGGCACAGATGAAACAGTGCGTACTGTTCGGGTGCTCTATTCTTGGAGCAGGACATGAATTATAGAGCAAAGCAGCCAACAATGTGTATTGCAATCCCTTTCTGCCGACCTGAGTGCACTGAGCGAGAGACGCGTGTGGAGAGTGTCTGTGATGAGTGACCATGAGCTGCTCCTGGAGTGTTGGTGGGCTGTGTGATGGCAAAATCCCAGCTCTTGGCAGCAGCCCAGGCCATTGTGATTTGTGCTCACTGCTGCCTACAGGGTCGCCACCTGGCTGTTGCTTCCACCAATCTCCCTGGGTTACATGGAGTGCATTCACAGCAGGTCTGTAATTGAATTTCTCACATGTCACAGTGAGTTTAACTGTGTTTTCTGCAAGGCCCGTGAACGAGACCCTCAGAAATGTGATCTTTAGATGCTTGTGACTATTTATGATGAGGGAGCGTAAACTTCACCTCTGCACTTTCACCTGCATTGTTTATAAATGTGCCATGCAAGGTGTTGAATCAGGAAATGAATTAAAGGGTCGACCTTGACCTGCTAGATTCAGTGTAATCCCTCTGGATGCATTTTTCCTTCCTGCGAGGCGACATGTGTAGGTCATGACCTTCTGTAGGCTTTAAAGGCAGCACGTCCTGCCAGGCTTATCCCATATACAGCTCCGATAATCAACACATGGATGCAAGAATATTTCATAGCAAGGTGGGCACAGTGAGGTTTATGTGAGACAGTCCAGGTGGAGGAGGCAGGATGTGAGCTCAGTGTGAGAGGAAGGGTTGCCTGTAAGGCTTCACTTTGTCTAAAATCGACCAGATGCCCATCGAACATGACGTGAAATCTTTCTCAACTTTTCTACTTCTCCATTCATATACAAAGCGATTGAAGTTTCTGACCTTGTAGCATTGCAGTAACATGTTTAGCTCCCTCACTTATGAAATTTCTATGAGGAAGTGCCTTTCATTGTTTTCCCCTTTCCGTTGTCACATGATACTGGCCATGCTCAGAGCACATTTAATATAAAGATAAAACTAAATTAAGTGGAGAAAAAAATATATAGACGAGGAGGTACAACCTAAGGCAAGCAAGCCAAAACTAGAGCATCTGATCCGGCCCTTGTTATGACCCACACAGTTTAAAATTCACAAAGGAGACAGTGACTAAAAACTTATTCTTAATTTGTCCACTCATGTCTGGGACATGTCACAACACAGAGATCCAGTGCTGAACAGCAGATGACAGTAATGCTCCTAATGCAGCAAGGAAAGTGAGCGACCTCCGATCTGGCGAAATAGCATTAACATGAAAGTCATGCATGGCAAGTTGTGTAAATGTGCATGTTGAAGACAGCAGAAACTGTGCAGTCAAGGAAGCGGCAGGATTTGAGCCTCTGTAAGAATAAACACAAGATTAAATGGGATTTCTGATTGCACTTAATTTCTTTTAAAGACATTTTAGGCTGTTGATAATTGGTTTAATGAAACAAGTTAATCAATGCGAACATTTTCAGAATGTACTTTCTTGGACTGAAACTAAGTGCAGATGCTATTCATGGGTTATTATGCTGTATTTTTGTTGTTCTGGCGTTACTGAGATCACATTGGGTTATATGCGAGGCCTGAAGTAAACTTACCAGACAGCGTCAATACTGTCAAAACTAAATAAACATACAAATGCATCAAGAAGGCCAGTGCTCTACTTCTGAATACGGGTCATTGTCATTTTAGTGCTGCATTTGTGTTTTCTCATCCTGTCTGGTGAAACCCACCCCTTTTTTCTTACTGTACAACCCCACATGAGAGACAAACACTTGCCTCAAAGTAGGCCAATTACCAGTCACTATGAATAAAGACATTAATGCAGTGTGGCAAAGCCCAAGAAGCAGAGGCAGGGTGTCTTCCTTCAGCTAATATGAACTCAGAGGGGACATGTAAACAAGTCCTTCCATTACATAATCAGTCCCTTCTTCCTTGAAGCATCCTCTCTTATTTCACACGCCCATTCCTCCTCATGTTTTCTCTCTCATTGCACGGACTGAGGATTATTAATGTTATCTACTTCTGTACTTCTTCTGGCGTTCACTATATATATCTGCCTCATTGGCTGCTCATCACTTGAGGACAAGCAAAGATTTTCAAAATGAGCTCTATACAGACATGCGAGCAGTTGAATGGCTCCACAACAATAAGGGGGGATTGTCTCAACATTGAATTTAATCATGGTCCCCACAAGGAAATGCATTCTTATACTCGGCAAATATTTAGCTGCATAATGGTAAACTGTATGTCTATCAAGCAATAACATTTGAATAACTTATATATAAGCCGAATAGCATGCAAGGTATTATTAGGCGAAATCTTCTAGGCAAGTACACTCGTTTTCCTGGGCTCTGTTTTTAAATTGTGTTACTCCTTTTCAAACACTGAAGAGAAAACCTTAATAGCCCAGCCCTTCTTAACAAATAATATTAATAACAATCGATTTAAATATCAATTAGCTGAAACTCAGGGTATATGATATTTCTTTTGTTCAGAAATTGACACAGGAAACAGTTGTGGCGTGGAATGTGGCTGATGCATGCTTCAGTCCACACTTGCTCCGGCCAGTACAGTCTCTGCAGCACTCAATCACTGATAAATTAAATCTGAGGATGACAGATGCTGCCAATCAGCGACGGGTTAGTGAGGTCAAATTAAGATCCATCAGATGACCTTTTCTTGGCTGCTTTCTTTCAGAGTGCCTATCATCTGGGCTATCAATAGGAACTAATGAGTCTTAATGGTCTGACGCTGGCAGAGTGCCATCGCTTACACTATACAGCACAGTGCCCACCAGGCCCGGGCAAGGTTATCGGACTGTTGACAAGTGCTCTCGATAAAAACTCTATTATCTCAGCTGCTGTAGTGCATCAACAGGCCCTTCAGCGCAATTGGTCCACCCAGAATGAAACATGCCTTAACGCTTCCTCACTGTATCACTTCTTCTTTCTTGCCTGGAGAATGCATCAAGATTAACAGTGAAATGAAAGGATGAATTTTGAAGGTGAATCTTTGGTTGTGACTAAAATACAAGAAAAGACCCCAAAAAAAAAGGAATTTATTGATCCCTACAAGAATCTGTCTGTCTTTAAATAGCTTACCTGACTTTCACCACAGACTGTTCATATGGAAACACATAGTTGAAGCTCCTCTTTAACCGGCCTGATACTTTGAGGCACAAGAAATGTGAGAAGACACAATAATCACCAATACTTTCCAAATGGACTTGCACTGAATTGGAACTTTACATTTGCCACACAAATGTTGCAAAAATTAAAATGAGCGTGCATGTCAAAAAAACAATCACTTGTGATTTGCACAACACAATCTAAAATGATGGGTGAGCAAAGAGTAAGAACAAAATGCAAAAACAAAAGGGAAATACCAATTAGAGCAAACTTTTTTTCAATGGGAATTGCTAACCCCTGCAATATTTAGAGGTATTTTAGAAACTTTTTTTTTTTCTATCATTCTACAATATATCCCAGCTCAGTGAGAGGGATGATTTAAGCATACGGTTGCACTGCCTTCAGTATAGGACTGGTTGAATTGCACATGTGACCAACATAAAGCACAAACATCTGACCAACCATCTTTAACTTTGTCGTGTTTTTTTGTGCATTTTTGTGTTTTTACAATCTCCGTGTATCTTCTACAGTCAAGACACGTTGAAAAAATGTCTGACTAAGAGAGTGTGTGACTGTTTTTCTCTGTGTGAGTTCCCTGAGAAGGACTGGTGACCGGTCCAGAGTGTATTCTGCCTTTCACCCATTGTTGATGGGTATTGATGCCTGTAACGCTAATTTGGATAAACGGAGTATAAATCATAGAACGACTAAATGATTAATAACAATTATCTTGAATCGAACCTTTGAATTGTTTAATTTTCATTGAGCTTGAATGACTTTTGTTAAAAACAACCAGTGTCCAGATGTTTCAGGAAACATTTATGATCTGTTTTAGAAGAGCTTTGCTTTTGGTCCAGGACCAAATACTTTGTAAGAAGTTGGACTAAGCAACTTAGTAATGAATTGTTTATTTCTTCACTCTAAAGCCTGACATGTACTCTTTTTCAAGGTCAGACCAGTTTCAGATACCTGGTTTGCATGTTCCTGCTTCCTGCTTCCTGTAACACTGTAATCATAGTCAAACGTAAATTTGCATGAACCGCATGTATGCCTCCCCTTTTCTTCTGTTCTTAGAGCAATTTGTGATCGCAGTGGAATATTATCAAATACAGTGACAACTATTTCAAACAATTTTATCCCAGTCATAACGTGGAGTTTATTGAATACTTCCCTCATCTTCATCTTCCTCTTCTTCCTATCTTCTCTTCATGATTGATTTTAGCATTGGTAATCATGCAGATGGTTATTTTTTTTCTCTCTGTATCTTCAGTTCTGAATGCAGTTCTGAACAATTTTGGACACTTGGGGGAGCTTTTATGTGTCCTAATGCGAATGTGCAGGCTCACCAAGGCTTACACAGAGTGATTGAGCTATGAACCATGAAAATGTCAGCCCCTATTAATAACAATGCTGGATCAAGCATGCAGATCTTAACATCTGCACTCCGTACTGTATATTTAGACGGTCAACATTAGAAGTCTATTTATGCCACACAGTGAGTACTTTTTTTTTTTTTCTTCTTCTCCTCTCCCTGAATGTGGCCTTCAGAGAGAAACAGCAGCCCTGGGATTAATAAGCCTCTCTCAGTCCGCCTCGGTTAGACTCAAAGCCAGAAAGCCACAAGGAAGCTGAACAGTAGCCGCCTGCAGTGCATAACAACTGCCCCAAATCTGATAGAAATGGACAAGTCAAAGTGTAAAAAAGAATCTTTTTGCTTTGAAACGTTTGCGCAGAGTAGAAGCAAAAATGAATGATGAAAGAAGTTGCTTTTTATTTCTTTGGCTAGTATGATTGAATCTTTGATTTTGTGCTTTGTGCAGGACACCGCTTTGTTTGACATGAAACATGTGTGGGATGCGCAATATGGTTCAGTTTCTGTGAGTAGTGGCTCAGCCTTTTACTCTTTGAAAATCCCTGACATAATTTATAGACATGTGGATTTGTCATGTGCTCAATAAATAATAATAAAAAAAAAAAAATCACATATCGATTTCATCATATTGACACTCAAATGTCAATAGAGGGACAAATAAAATGCTTTAATATTACATTTCCTAATTTCAGATAACGTGTTAATACAACTGTAACTAATCTATTATTTCTCTTATCTTAACAGAGTCATTAGACCTTTCGGTAAGAATGTGTGTTTCCAAAACAGCCGTGGCAATAATGTGAGAACATGGTCAGCAATAAGAGTTACTGTAGTCATCATTGCAAACAGGTATATGCTTTTAGAGACAGTAAATTCATAAAGCTCCCAGTGGATTTTTGTTTGACTCATATTCTATTAAGAAGTGCTTTAGCATCTCCGGAAAAAACAGGCATGCATTTCTGGAAACAGTCCTTCTGTACCTTGCTGGGTCAGATCTTTTTAGGGTTTTTGGTCTGGATCTCTCCCAGCGCTGTTGTCACAAACCAATGCCCTCTCGTTTCACTGGAGATCTCCGAGCAGTATTTGGATGCATGCATCTATTTATTTGAGCCTACACTGTGCACACCCTGCCTTGGGGCTAATTACATTTGCACAGTCCAGAGATCCTCCATTGTCGCCTCTTGAAAGACCTCCCTGACACAGTGGCAGCAGAGAAAACAAGTTGAGATCTGAGAGCTACTGAGCTTCTTCATGCACCGATCACAGAAAGTAAAAAAAAAAAGCGCCTTGCATTTGCATATTTGCATATAGTTGAGGGTTAATCTTCAAAGACTGTATATTAGCATGTCTGTGTTGGAAAGGCACACACACACACACACACACACACACACACACACACACACACACATTCTCACATGCGCCGACACATGCAGTGAGGACCATGTAAAATACAGAGGAGCAGAAAGAGACGCAGAGAGGGAAGCACAGTTGACTTCCTCTGTCGTTACTCACACCTGCAGTAGGATGCAATCTCCATAGCAACAAGACTTGGCAACACTGTGCAGAGTTGATATTTGAGGTTGTGATCTTTAATACCCCCTTTCTCTCCCTTTTTACTGCAGTATGTTGTGGAAATGCCTCTCTTTCTCCATCCACCACCTTCCCCCCTCTGTGTTTGTGTTCCAAGACATTCGATCTCGACAGATGTCATAAGTCTGTCACCTGATAAAGGATCATTTAGGAGGAGAAAATACTTCAAAATCAAACTCTAGTGACAAAATTATGCAACCTGAAAATCATCAATGAAGAACGTTTCTTCCCAACTTTAGTGGAACCAAAGTTGTTTCAATGTGGCTCAAACACACAAAACATGTTGGTTATGAACTGCATTGAAATGATTTTCTCAGTTAATCTGAAGCAAGTCCCATATATCATAAACATGCACATTGTAATCACATAATCCATTGTAGCAGGAGAGCTGTGTTAGTGTGATTACTGAGCAAACCAGCCAACAAGGAGGGCACAATGTAAAACTAATGAATAACCTGCTTAACATAGATTGTTTTAATTTCATTTTTGTAGAGGTAAATATATTTAGGATTGGGACTGGATAACTGTTTAATTGGGTACATTTGCCAAGCTTGTTTCCCCCATGTTCTCCAATGATATATAAGTGAAAGCATTACTCATAAGACCTTTGCTTTACCTCGCATGTTTTTATTTCCTCAGATAAAGCAATGTCAGACACCTTTGTAGCATCAGGTGTAATCAGGACCTGAGTCAAACCACACAGCACTGAACAGGTGCAAATTCTAGGAAACTACCCACATAACTTGCTGCTGTTTTCCGAGCTGAGTGATTGGTCTGTTTCACAATCACCTTGGACGTCCACCTGTGTTGAATATGGTACATCTCATTTTGTTTCCTTTATCCCTCTTAAATATTCATGCAGTAACTTGCATTCGCTCCCCTCAAGAAGTGCAGCCTCATCATGTGTTAATAATGCGCCTGGTGATCACAGGGCCTTTTCCTTGTGATGGCTGACTCAACGCTACCACCTAGTGGTCATATGAAACTAGCAGCTCGAGAAAGAGGCAACACATTTAACCTGTGAATCTCTTTAATTGGTGTGTTTTGTATCATTTAACATTGACATAAACACCACATAATACTAATACTAATACTAATACTAATACTAATACTAATACTACTAATACTACTAATACTACTAATACTACTAATAATAAAAATAATAATGATAATGTTTTCGATGAAATAATAAACATTTTGAGAGTTTTAATAAAATGCAGAAATGAGGGCAATCATTATTTATCAAGTTCAAAGGTTTAGTTTCATTTTATATTCTTTCCTAAATAGAAGTGTAATCACACTATACATGTCATTGTGACGTTAACAATTCTCTATTGTATATCATAAGACCCCTTACCCATATTATTGTTTGGCATTTGTATGAATAGTTCTCTGTACATAAAAACATTATACTCAAGTCCTTGTAAATATTAGATTATATATGATTGCAAATATGTGTGCAGATGGACGTTACTGTCTTTGACTGATACACTGACAGACAATCTGAGATTGTTTTTCTGTTCTCTTTATGGTCAACAGTATTGACTTGAAAGGTGGTTTTAAAAAAAAGGGATTTACTGCTCTTTAAATAAATAGTTTTATGTAATCATACTGTGATTTTTTTTGTATTGTCTGTCTTTTTGCCATAGGCCATCATTTTAAAACATAGACTTAACTTAGAACTCATAGAACTACCTAAACATTCATCCTTTTTATAAACCGTTTTTTTTTTTCTGATCCCAGCTGACGCTTGATGGAAAGTAGAGTATAACCTAGAGACCAACAGCCCACCACAGCATACTCCACACTTGCCCAATTTCTTAAAAGAAACAAGTTCAAATGAAATTAATCTCTTTGGAGTTTGGTATGAAACCAGAATAATCCCACAAATGCCCAAGGACAACATGCTAACTCCATGCAGAAGGCTTAACACATACAGCAACAAACCAGAGTGCAAACCACCTACTATCCATCAACTATGCATTTTGAGCCTAATGAATATAAGTACATTATAATCTTCACAAAGATTGATTGATTGATTGATTGATTGATTGATTGATTGATTGATTGATTGATTGATTGATTGATCGAGACAACACACATTAATGAACAATCATATACAAATTGTACGCAAATTCTAAATGTGCCAGATTATAGCGAAACTGTTAATTTAAATATTTAAACATAATCATTTAAATATATTCTAAGACATCAACATTTCAGGGGACTGTCTCTGTGTGGCACATGCAGGTAAAATTATAGATTAAAAAAAAATACCAACGTGAACATCTGAATGCACCGCTGGCTGGTATTGACCTGGCATAGAGAAACTAATGAAGACATTACCCCCTCCTCTCTTCCTGGCATCTTAAAACGCATAACATTTCCCGTAAAAGCCATTTTGTTGTCATGGACACAGACAGAAAAAAGAAAGGTGGGAAAAAAAAAGAAAAGAAAAACATCATCTGTGTCCATAGCAACTGAGTCAAGTTTAGTGCTGCCAAAATGGTTTAGGCAAACGCCTTTGTAGAGATGTGCGATATGTGAATCAGACAGCAACTTGCGTAGCACATTCAGGAAATCAAATGCTTTCAAATTGAACACAACCACACGCATGTGAAGGCATTCCAGTGACAGCCTGTGAAAAAAAGATTAGAAAAAAAGACATCTATTGCAATGTAGAAATGCCGCCACACAAAATCCATCAAATAAATGCACCATCTCCTATTAGTGCATCGTCAGAAAAATAGGACTTTACCCCTGAAAACAAGACGAGGCAACCTTTAGAAGCTTCTAATCCCCTTTAGATATCTTAGTCAACATCTATAAATAGAAATTATGCATGGTGCCCTCTGCTGGAGATTAATTTGAGCCGTGGATTTGTACTGTACTCTATTTTGGAGCATGAGCTGCTGCTGCAGGGAAAGCTCATAGACAGGTGATATGTCGAATTACATGCAAACAAGACCGTGTTTATAGGAGTGGAGGTCCTAATTTCAGTGTGGCACTGTGTCCTTCGAGAGGCTGAGAGCCAGCTTGTTTCACCACGAACACCATTTCCAACATGCAAGCCTGCATTACCCATCAAGCCAGCCTATCCCCAAGCTCCTCGCGCGCTCTCTCTCTCTCAGGGTGTCATTAGTGGGAATTACCTGGTCTCCCCAGGAAAAGCCTTATCATGCCTCCGCTAAATTGTGCGTGCCTGGTTTGTTTGCAGACAAAATAGCCCAGTGGAAATCCCCCTCTGTCTCCAGTTAATCGTGTATTGTTATTTACCAAATGGTAATCACGACCCAGGAGGATGCAGCAGGGGGGGCAAGGTCACTCCAGGAAAACCTCCACTGGGATGTGACCTGTACAGATAGACCGAGGAAAGAGGTGAAAGTTAAATAGTGAGGAACTATTATGCAGTAAATGAGTGAAAATTAGATTTTATGTTGTGTTGCTGCCGTTTTCAAGAATCGGTATGTTTGATGCTGACCTCTCACCCGTGCAAGCTGAAATATCCTCATGAGGGCGGATGTTGAAGAGGGAGTGGCTGGCTGTCTCATTGCAATGAAAACACATCTTTAAACACATTTTGCATCCCCACTCTGTCCAAGAAGTAAATGCATCTCAGTGAACAAACCAGAGAAGGGATTTTGCTGTAAATCTGCCGGCGTGTGTGGGTTTGAGGGTTTGTGAGTAAGAAAAAAAATAAATTAAAGACTTACTGAGGAAAAAAGGGAGAGGCCAATTTTAACTGTCGTGAGTCTGACGTGAGGGAACGGTTGTTTTTCGTGGTAACAAAAATCCAGTCTCCATAGAAATTATGACATGACATGTTTTATATTTAGAGTAATGGTGAGATTAAGATTGTTGATATGTAATAGTTAGGTTTGTAGTTACAAAATACCAAAATGAAAGACCCATTATGGGAATTAGTATGTTTCTAAGTGAAGACACGTTTTAGGGTCACAGTTTGGTTAGAATTAGATTAACATTAATTACAGCTGCATCTAGAGTAAGTTAGCCCGAATTGAATGTGTGTGTGTGTGTGTGTGTGTGTGTGTGTGTGTGTGTGTGTGTGTGTGTGTGTGTGTGTGTGTGTGTGTGTGTGTGTGTGTGTGTGTGTGTGTGTGTGTGTGTGTGTGTGTGTGTGTGTGTGTGTGTGTGTGTGTGTGTGTGTGTGTGTGCGCGCGCGCACTATATTGTGGGTGTCTGTGTGTTCATACGACGGCCCCGGTGCTGCTGACAGTGGGAATGCAGTTTTACTAATCCCAGAGGAGAGCACAGCACTGCAGAGGAGATGCTTGGCAGATCTCCCCTCATCCGTGTGACTGCTGCTGGCGGCTGGTGTGGAGAAGAAATCCGGAACTGGATCAGAAAGCGAGTCAGCCGTGTTTAATTTGCGCGGGACTTTTCACGCTCAGGGGAGGAACTAGGCAGAGATAACTGGCACCAAAGCATACAGAGACGTCTGCTGACCTTCCTCTGCCAACTGCGTGCCCCAGGAGAGACTATAGATAACAATCAGAAGGGGTCAACGCATTGTCACATATTTGTTCCATCATCCTTTCTGAACCTGATTTCAAAAGATTGTGTCGCATTGACAGATTATGAGGTAAACGTTCAAAAGCCAAATGAAAAAAAAAAGCCACAGTTACTGTCAGTTAATAACAGAATGGAACTTATAAAGCTTCTAATTGTATACTTATATACCTACAAACGTTTATGCTTTTAAATGCAATTTCACAATAATTCTTGAGGTAGAGTAATATTTAAGTTCTGCTTTTTTATTTACTTTCTTTGTCACTGAATTGATGCATACTGAATTGATCAAAGTTCAGAATTTTATCAACTAGATTGTAAAGTGAGACATATGTGTCTGTTAATTTGCTCTTATTTTTAAGTATCGGAGAGGGAATCCATATTTAGAAATTGTGATATAGAGGTTGTGATTAAGGCAACACTGATGTGTTCAAAATGGATCTGGAACTTCAGAATAGATAGTAAATATTAGATTCTCTCATTCTGTCTTTATTGTAGTATATCGTGACAATTAGAAGAAAACCTAGGAGGAATCTGGCTGATGATGGTTTTTAAAGCAAAGTTATTTGATATTGGGTGTTGGCTTTCAGCCAGTTAGAGACAGGAGGACACTCAGGATGAGGTGGGGCCAAAGGGCCATAAAACCGCACACAGGACGTGTCCTCAAAGTTACTTTGTCTGCCGGCTGCAGACGAACGCTACATGGACACTGAGTTTAAGGGACGAGACGGCGAAGCTGGACGCCATTTTCACCACGATGATGAAGTGATGGAGCAGCAGCTAAAGGACATTTGTGTTTATTAATCTCAAAATCTGGATAGAATGCATTTGCTCAGCACTTTGGAGGACCATTTTTGATGATAAGACAAAGACTAAATGACTTTTTGTGGGTTTTTTTGCTCTTCTTTGCATGTGTAAGTCATCGCTAAGGTCTGCCTCAAGTTGTTGTGGTTTTATTTGTTCTTTTATATTTTATTTTCTAAAGAAAATGCTGCACTGACTATTTGTTGTTGAGCACATCTCCTTATCACTTTTCCAGCCCAGCTATTTTTCAAATGTTTGTTGGACGGAGAACTGATAAGGGTATGTGTCTGACACTTTCCATCTCTGCTTACTGGACACTCTATGCTGCCACTTGGGGAATAAAATAAACTTGTAACATTAAAGCGTTGTACATTCTACATGCCTTTTGGTCACATTTTTCCAGGTTTGCTTTTTTCTTGAGTTCAATCTGCATTTTCAGAAGATTGGGTCAAACTTCCACCCGTTCTGCTCTCTCATCCATGAAGCGGTCTGTGTTATGTGACTGACCACTACAGGCACAAGTGAAAAACTAGAATGTAAATTCAAAGTTAATTATGTTGTCGGTTATCCATACAATCATAAAAAAAAAAAACCTGGACGTTTCAAGCATTTACAAAAATGTACTTGCAATGATTATGATCTTACATTAGGAAAATGAATGAAAAAATTTAATCTCGTCACTTTTCTTTTCTTACATTTTGAGACAATGTATGTGCATGACTTATGAGCTGAAACTATCACGAATAAAACAAAAAAGACACATTTCAGTTGAGTTTAACAGATTTAAAATAATGCATTTCCCTCTATTCTATTCTATTCTATTCTATTCTATTCTATTCTATTCTATTCTACAAACATTTTGTCATCTTAAAAATCACTTTATTGTGTACAACTGTATATATGTCCATATGTCTAAAAAGAAGTTTAGTGTTTGGTGTTAACTTATATATTGATTCAGACTCAGACTGCCTTTACTGTCGTTTAAAACCCACACATGATAAGAATGAAACAGTTTCTGAGGTGTGAATGTGAATATGCATTAAGTGCCAATAACAGTAAGGACCACACTCTTGGTGAGATGAAGAGAGGAAGACCTGCATCTGCAGGAGTCAACACAAGAGGGCATTGTTCCACTACTTTTGCAGAGCTGCTTTTGGGGGAGTGAATGTTTTACACACAGGACACACCAATGATACACCCAGAGCTCTGTGTATTAAAACATCCCTAAGAGGAGTGAATGCAATCAGCTCAGATTAGCCAAATCCATTACAATGGCCATCAACTGTGTCAAATATGCAAGGTCAGACAATGTCACCTGAAGCTGATCCATGGACCCGTCCTGGCTCTAGATGCCCAGATTATTGTCCTGCGCTTTAAGTATCCACACATGTCAAGTAAAGGACCCTCCAGCTTTGTTGGGCCTGATTTGTTTGCAAATTTTTCAAAGAACAAGCTTGATGGGCAAGACATCGCTTTTGGATTCTCTAATAGCTCTTGTGTTTACAATAAGGCTGAGGGGTTTTTATGTGTAGCAAGTGGGGGAAAAGACAATAGAGAAATGTCTTTTTTTAAAACCGTGTGGTGTAAATCATTAAAGATTGCTCCCCGTTCTTATAGGACAAACAAAGATGGCTCACTTTGTTTAAGATAATGCACTGACAAAACAACGAGGCAGCTTTGAAGTCTTTCCACGGCCTCTGTTGCCATTCTAAAGCCTTTATATGCTGTAGTTTGGAGGCACTTATGGCTGTGTTTACATTTGCATAACAATAGCAAGTTCATTTCTCTCACGGTTACCCTCCGTCTCTCATCTTCAAGCCTTTTTCTCTCGCAGCACCTCAGATTGTGTCGTTGCCTAAAATTATCGCCAAATATCTATGGAATAAAGAGACTGTCCAAGGTATTGAAAAAACCAATTAGGAAATGAGCTCAACTTTGGAAAAAAGGGTGATACTGTCCGCAAATGTCACCATCATGATTAATGCTCCTGCGTTACATAATGTTTCTGAGAGGAGTCGTGGAAAACATGACGTGAAAAGCCGCGCAGAAACTGAGAAGCTCATCACTTCCTATTCTCCTGGTAACTATGGAAACCATGTGTTTTAATTAAGAGCTTGATTTTTGATTGCTGACACGGTCAGGGGATAAATTAGGATTTGATTTTATTTCTCCCAACACTTCCAGCGATGTGTCTCTTTCTAAAAACAAACTTGTTTACTGATGCCTTCGTTTGTCAGTGAGGGTCACACGGAGTTTATTTATGAAAGGGTCCATCACATGACAATGGACTGACCATCAAAGCTTCAGCAAATCATGAGTAATTCAAACAGATAGCAGCATGTGACAACTGTCCGTATACAAGTACCTGCACATGCACACATCCAATTAAAAATTAACTATTTGTAGATGATATGGTGCAGAAGCCTGAGGTGGGGGGTGGGGGTGGGGGGTGGATATGTGGTTCCCTAACTCTGTATACAATATCATTTTCTAAGAGTTGTGACAAAAAGTGTTTCAATATAGTATTTAGATGGAAAACTGTATCAATCTGAAATAAAATAAAAAAGACCAATTCTAGTAGGAAGATTTGATCAAATGGAAACCCATGAGTCTTTTGATTGCATTGTTTTGATTGAAAAAACAAACAAAAAACAGCTTAACATATTGATTCTGTATTAACAGTTTGTACCACAGCATGTTGTCCTGAGTGCACAAAACCACTTCTCCTGCTTTTATTCCAGGAAGAGAAGAAGCAGCAAAATACACTGAGTCCTAAAACTGTTGAGGGAATTCCGAGGAGTAGTGACTCTGCTACCCAGTGCACATAGTAGCATTACTCAAATATTACATGTTGTACCTTTAAGGACCACTGTTTATTATGTCTGTGTAACTGGCTCCTTGCTGTTATACACTCATCAACCAAATTGCAGTGAACAGCAAGAGACCAGTTCTACAGCTACTGGATTGGTTGAGGAGCTGAATACAGGTAAAATACACGACCACATTTCACATCCATCTCCATTGCTTTTTAGCTTTCTCTATCGCATAAATTTTACTAGAACGGCTCAAGCTTTTGGAAGATCAATTTTATGTATCTCAAATGGCACCCTGGATGCTTACAGGATAATGTTATTCTTGTATAAAGATGTCCATCGTGAGTGATACTGTATTATCAAAGTTACTGCCATACCCAACTTCATCAATCCACTTTGCACAAATTTGGCAGGCAGTGTATTTAGAAAGTAGTGAACTAGTGGTGTCGTGTAGTGTAGGGAACTACTACTTTACTCTGCATGTAGATGTATTAACAGTCCTGATTTCATTTGATTATTTAAACATTGTTTTACAGTGCTTTGTGCATTCCTCTGGTAAGGTAACATTGATGATGATGAAGACAGATACCTCAAAAGAAGGAGGGATACATATACCAGAGGGAAGGATTTCCCCCTTCTCCACCCACCCAATCCCTGGATGATTACAGCACCCAGGGAGCAAGTATTGGAAGAAAAGGTTTTCTGTGATCTGAAATAGTCGATACACCTAAAGCGCTCTCTTTAATTAGACACAAAGACGAAAACCCATCACCATGACGACACAATAAAAAAGATAGAGGCGAAGGAAGATAGGTTGGTGTGCTTCTCTGGGAGGCAGAAAGGGCACACTGCGTATCATCATAGATTTGGCTATGATTTGGTGCTGCGATCTGGGCGTCATTTCATTATGTGCTGCTAATTTATTTTGACATGGTCTTCAAATTAGCTGTGACCACATCATGACACACGGTGTCCTTCTGAATAGACGGCAGCCTCCCACTGATCAAAACGTAAAATAGTTAATGAGATATGATTACATCCAGAACAGTCAAGAGATGAAAAATGGACTGCTCATGATATTATGATGAAGCAAAAGGGAAGGGGAGATGAAGCACACCTTAATTTGAGTTGGTAACACACCCCCATTAACTCACAGCAGACCACGCACTGATCCTTGGAGCGCCACACCACCATCTGTTGCCACGTGCTAAGTGTTTACCAATGCATCAACTGCCTCATATACTCAGCTGCAAAACCAGCATTTACAGATCTGCTTCATTGGCACACCAGTCAACCACAAGGGAAGGGCAGACTGATGGGCCTCATCGAAATGAAGTGGGCCCAGGACACGCAGAGGAGGAGCCCAGTAATTCAGTCCTGGAGAACCACGCTGTGCATGTTGGGACTGGTTTGTATCCATGTGCTTGATATGGTGCTCAGCAATTACTATGGCCCGACATGTGGCAAAGCGAGTGCCGACAGTAATTGCTGTGAGCCCTTACGTCAGTCTTACTCACAAGAGGAATCTATGAAACCTGCGATAAGACCGCAGAGGTGGAAACGACTCAGACGGCATTCCTTGGTGCACATATCACGTAAATAATGAGAAAGATACACAAAGGAGAAGAAACACAGCTATGAATTTAAACACTCACATTATCATTAGAGGTCACTGTGACTTCATATTAATTTCTGTGCCCTCTGAAACGTTGGATTTCGAAGGCCCCAAGTGGTCCCCAGCTGCTCTGTAACACTTGGTTTGCAATTCTTTCTTCCTCATCTGCTAAAGGAGGTTGACAAGATGTGACAAGACGACTCGTGAGGTGACATGGACCACCTGACTCCACCTGCCATGACATCCTCATGCGTCTCCATGTCAGCTCTGACAGACAGTCTGGCAAACATCTAATTAAAAAAATATATATAACAAAATCATATCAGGTATGTATATTTACGTCTTTCTTTAAGAGATCTAAGAACTAAGCTTGACATAAATAACATGTGTTTTAGTGGAGATTGATATCCAATTATTAATGTCAACGTAAAGAGATCTATTCATGTCCATTGAAGAGCAGTCTGTGGTCATTGTGAGTGAAGCGAGGTTTGTTTACTACCAAAACATCCACATGGAGACCAGAGGTTTTCAAAATCATCTTCATGAAGCTCAAACTACATTGTAACCCTGACGCTTCCTCAGCTCCTCCGCCGGTTAGAATTTCCTCTTTGCATTCTGGAGTTCATAATGTTTTTCACAGTATAAAAAATATTGTTGACAGCTGTTGTGATGCATATCGACTAAAAAGCAGAATGTTTTCCGTGCTTGTTTGAAATATCTAGTAAGTCTAGGATATAGGATATCGTAACTGTAGTACTTCGTACTGAGGCATGTTTTAAATGTATCTGCATTACACTTATAAATGACTGTGTTCGAAATAGGTATGATGTAATTCAATAATGACTATTCACCTATACCTTTTTATCATAATTTCTTCACAGAAATTACAAAGAAATATTTATGTTAAGAAGAGGCATCCTTACCTACCTAGCCTTCTACCTACCTACGTACCTTTCTCACACTTTGACAACCACTTGTGGAGACACATTTTGTCCTTCTGACATATCACAATAATACAGTGCGTGACTTGAAAGCCTGGTGACATTTAAGAAGTGGTAATCAGAGATTCATCATAAGAAACATCAACTTGTATCCTCATATATTCTAGGCACCCCCTTCAAAATGTGCAGCAGCCTCATGATCACTTACGGCTGTGTGGTTGATCACAGCTGTGTTCATCTGAAATATGTCAGATACATGCCATGAAGGAATGAGGTCACCATTGTAGGAATCATAAAAAAATAAAGAAAAAAAACGTAATAACTAGTTCCTACTCATATTCTGCTGTATTTGTTATGCAACGTATGATTTTAATCGTGAGGTAATAGATAAAGTCACTTTAAAAATGTTTACAAGCCAAGCCAACACAATATTGCCTTTAACTGTGATGTCAGTGCTGAAACACAAATGTGGAAAAGTGTCTATAAAAACACAATAAATGACACATAGATTGCTTGTGACATGATGGTGTCTCAATTTATCAGTTAAATACCACAACTTACTTCAATATAATTGTATAAATAAATATATGGTATGTATTGCCACCACTGTGTTGTGAAGTACTGTATTTGATAATCTATTTAAAACCACATCCGAGTTTACTGGTGCACAAAAGTTTTATGTGGTTCATTGCTCAAATTTATCAAACAGAACCTCCCTCAAATGAAGCCAGCTGTACCTCCAACAGCAAAAGTTTCATCATTTGTTGCCACATATGGGTGTGGGATTCTCTTATCAGTGTAAAAAAACAACAATAAAAAAGCCTCTTTCTTTTCATGACAAAAAATGCCCTTTTTTTCTTTTTTTTTAAGAAAAGGGCATTTTTTATTATCTTCGTTTAACGACACGGAGGCATTGATATTTGTTTTTATAACAAGAGTGTAAAGCAAATAAACTGCGATAAATGCTAATTGATATCCATCCATCCATCCATCCATCCATCCATCCATACATCCACCCATTATCATACAGATTCCACCCTTCAACTGTGATAGTGTGATTTTCATATATGAAAATGAGAAACTGTTATTGTAATTATATGGTGTATAGAGGTGCACATGGTCCAGATCACTGATAGTTAATGGCATGTTGTATTTTCTATTTCAGGAAACATTAATGTTGCTTTATTGAAGTGCCGCAGTCTTCTGGTAATTTGTCAACTGTCACATTTGAAAAGTTAAAGAATATCCTCGTGTGAAAGGTCTCTCGATGACTTTGTGCGAGACAGGTGTAATGATAGCTGTGGCCATCCAACACATAATTAACCAACAAAAGGTGCTTGATAAGATGAATGATTTTTTTCCCTCTTCTCTTGTCTAGAGATTGTCACCATGACAATTGACTGTAACACCACAAGTGTTTCTTT
>NC_137631.1:18249180-18362133 GCF_963383615.2 Lipophrys pholis | reverse complement strand
GCGATACAATCATTGACTTTCAGCTCCGAAGTACAAACAGAACTTTACTGAATATGGTTGAGTTTGTTAAGTATCAACAGTAGGACAGGACCCAGCCTGAGCGCTGGAAGGGTGCCAGAGATCCGTGGCCTGGAGCGGGATCAGAGGAGGGTTTGTGAGCTGTCACGATGAAATGAAGGTCTCAGGTCACGGAATAATAAAAGGCAGCTTCGGCAGCAAGAAAGCTAAACTCCAACTTTTGTCCTTGAGTCTTAGAACATGCTAATATGGCTTGTTTTCCCCACTCAATCATTGATGGCACTGCTGTTTGAAGTTAAGTCTCTGTGTACATGTTCAGTGGTGACTAGGAATGAAATTCTTACATATTTAAATGTTCATCCCTTTTAGGTTTCTGCTGAAGTACAAAATAAAAATTCTCTTTGGAGTGTATAATCTTGGCCTTACAATATGCAAATTGCTATGGGTAAAACCCTTATTGCACATGAGCCAGACTGTGGATTTCTTATTCACTTCAGCTGTGCTGATCTGGTGCTCTCTTTATGTCTTAACCTTTATACAAAGACAGGACCTTCAAAATTCTGCTGGCTGGATTTTTAAGCTTCCTTAAATGAATTAAGTTTTCATAGCTTAGCTTTTCACCAGCAGTTTCTATAAGTAACCCTTTGAAAGTGCACGCAAGTAATTCCAACAATTTTTTTGCCTTTTAGCTCCTCACAAACTTTTAAGGCATTATTTGTGGGAAAATGAAAGTATATCATTGTAATGGTAGCAAAGATGTAAGTTTAATCTATTAAATCCACAATAGTTTGTAACAACTTATTTATGCTGGCTCTTCACTTCATAGTAACGGATTTCCAAGGCCTTCAACTCATGCATCAGTTTCTTCCCCAGTTTGTTCAGTACTTATCAAAAGATTTAAAAAGCTTAAACCATACTATATACTGAACATTTGTTTGACAAGGATAAAATACTAGATAGGAATTCATGTGTGTACAGAATTCTGTTTAGGAAATGGTTTATTTTTCAGGTCTCCCAGACAGTGAAGACACTTTCTAATAACGTGTCTATAGCGCCATCTTTTGGTGTGCAAGTGCAAAGCAGTTCATGAAATGAATGGCTTTAACCGGGGCAATGAGAAAACTCATTTCTATGCCTAGTTATCTAACTCCATGGTTATTTCTGTATTTGTCAGGCCTTGCCCCAAGACTTTGAAAATATATATGTGGTACAACTGCTTTCCATACAGATTTTTTTTTTGTACATATAAAACACTTATGGATCATGAGCGGAAAATCACCAATAATGGAAATATGACACAGACGCAGCATATCAGAGAATACTTTATAGAGACAGTGACACTGTAAAGTTCCATACCTGAACATACTGGATGAGGAGAGATTCTTGCATATCTGTCATTTCCCCCCTCAGATCCAGTAAGTTAGAATACTTAACACGTTTAAAAGTGCAGAAGCTTTACAAATTCCCCACCTGCTCATGGCGGCACTTCAGTGTGCAAATATAACCTGGATCTGACAATAAAGGCACTTCAGAGAGTTTACACTTTTTTTTTTTTTTTTTTACAAAATGCATCATCAGACAGTCGAGAGGTTACAGTGCTGAACAAATACAATGCATTAACATGGAGAAAAAGCATCGTTACTGTAAACAAAAAAATCACACCATTGGCACTGTCAGACCAACACACGATGCTCACACTTGCGTCAAACATGCCACATGCTCATGTGGTCTTGTAAACAGAGATGTGCAATGATGTACCTTTCAGTTTTGGGAAGACGGTTAAACATATGCAAGTGTAGTAGGGAAAAATGACAACCGATATATGGCACCCATGAAGCTTTTTCTTCTAGTCGAAACACACCACGGTATACGGATCATTTCCTCCAGAAGAGAAAATCCTTTTGTATGAGCAATAATTGTAAAATACCATTTCAAACACGACAAAGTAGGAGATTAAAATACACTCACCGGCAGTAATATTAGGTACCTGTCATCAGCCAGTCACATGGCAGCAGGTCAGGGCATTTAATCGAGTATACGTATTCAAACCGAGCAGTAAAATAATTTATATGAGTTTGAATGTGGCATAGTTGTTGGAGTTTGGTGGGCTGTTTGGAGAATTTCCCAAACTGTTGATCTGATTTTTGTGCACAGATCTCTCCAGGGTTTACAGAAAAAAAGAATAAAAGTATCCTGAGAGCAACAATTCTCCACTTTAAGATAGATTGTCGAGGCCAGAGGTTAAAAGAGATCAGCCAGAATAATCTGAGGTGACAGCAAGGCAGCAATAACTAAAATAGCCATTTATTCCAACAAAGACACACAGATTATCTCTAAATGGGAAAACTGCAGTTAGAAACAACACTAAGTGTTCCTGCTGCTGTCGGGTGACAAGACAGTTGAAGCCACAATTTGCCAAGTAGATTTATAAATTGCTAACTGCTTGATGAGTCTCATTCAGAGCGGTGACACCCAGGTGGGATCAAAACCATATCGAGGCAGGGACACATGGGGGAAGATTCTCTTGGCACACCTTCATCCCAGTTTGCTGGAGATGGTGTCCAACCTGCATGATCACAGTGTGCCCACAATACCAATCATCTAAAACATATTGCAGTCAAAGTAAAAACCATCAGGACGTTTTGCCACTGGGGAGAGGTCGCATGGATGCGCAAGCTGCAGAACTTGATGTGGTGGTTGAAAGATTTTAAATATGAAGCCAAAACTTCAGCGTCTCGCACACCGACGCGGCCACACAGACACGAGGGATTTGAAGACGACCTGTTCTACTAACCACCGTGCATGTCGTAAGGCTAAACTGAGGAGTGTGAAGCTGTCAGGTTGACTGAAATGTCTTGGGGATGTTTTCAGCACCGTGCTGACCCAAAGTGAAGAATGGAGGCAGTTTTGAAAGACAGAAGGAAGTCTGACATAAAACCTAATGTTGTAGCCGGTGAATATGTAACTGTCTCAAACCAAGTACAATACCTGAGGAACTGTAATCCCAGCAAAAGATTAGGGCAACTATATATATATATTCAACAAATTATTTGTGTACTAAATTATGACTGACATCAGAATAGTATGAAACATTTTTCACTTGGTGTTTAGATTCACAGTTGTAGCATAATAACAGTTCAAAGCCATTGCTTGTAATTAGACATGTTTGTTATTGCACTGAATTAAAGTTTCGTTGTGATTGTCATCTTATTTCCAGACCATAAAAGCAGAAGTTGTAAAGGTAGATCCGAGACTGAAGCCTGTGCTATCCTGGTTCATGAATTTGTAAAGGACTCGTACTGTGACCTCCTTGTAAAGTATCTGAAGAGTTGGTGGATGAATTTGAAGGAGTACTCCCATCTGTTACTGAAGCGACACTACTGCTATCTAGTGCTTTGAAATAAATTACATAAAATAATGGCAGAACGATACCTATGAGGACCATGGCGATGACGGCGTTCCACCACTGGATTCCCCAGTCTGCACCTTGACTGGACGGGCGCCGTCTTCTGAAATCGAACAGCCGCGGTTTCCCTGAGATTTCTAAAAAACCCTCGTCCTGACCAGCCGTGTTCTGAATCAATTTGTCAAGATCGCTATCCACCTCCATTAAAAAGGCCGTGGCCTCCTCTAGGTGTGGCCGGGCTCTTGCTCTGTCCAGAGGCTCTGCCGGTGTGGAGGACGACGAGCGTGGCCTTTCCTCTTGAGGGTCACACTGGTCTGAAGGCGTCTCTGTGAGGAGGCTGTGCTTCTGAACTGGGATTTTAATTGATTTCAGGGCAAAAAAGTCTTGCTCTTGCATTAAGTTGTTCACCCGCTTTATATCAGCCACCTGTTGACAGAAGGAAAAATTAAAACGCACCGTTACCAGCACTTGGCGAAGACTAAAGTCGGAAACCTTTGAGTGATTAAGAGGAGTCTTTACCTTACAGCCATATTGCAGCGCGAGCTTGTTGAGACTGTCGCCATCCGATAGCTCCAGCTCCAGCAGCAGAACATTCCTCAGTCTATCCTGCGCCTTATCCGGGACGGTCTGTGGCCTCACCTCCAACAGCTCCTCATCATCCGAGGACGTAGCATACTCATTTGGCTTCCTCTTGAACATATACACCTGGCCATCTACGCTGGCGTGGACATCCACTGGAGCCTGGAAAGCCCGCGGGCCGTTCTCCCCCCTCCACATCCTCAAACGCTGATCTGTAAACATTAAAGAGGTACAATCAATATTCAAACATTCACCGACTACCTTGCAACAATGCATTCAAAAGCTGTACTATACAAAGCAGCACAAACAGATCAAACACACGTACTCAGAGCATCATACAGTCGAGTTACTTTTTTGAGCAAATATTTGCTAGTTGTTAAACTAACATCTTTTTCCTTCCACTGTCTCCTATGCTTGCTCATGTGGAATTGTTGTGGTTTTCCTTCTAAGGGGGCCTTAAAATGTCTTATTTGGCACTATAGAAAAATATCCTAATTTATATGCAGCTGTACATGACCTGTATGGTTATAAAACAATAAAAAAAAAAAAAACATTACATGGTTCTCGTGTTTTAAAACCAAAATTACATGACAATGATTATGAAAAACTGAAAAAAACTGATGATTAGTTAATGTCATTTAGAGACACTACGTTGTCAAGAATGAGCAAACTCCAGCTACATTTTAAATCCTAATTGTGCCACGCAACACTCTGGCATCCGTTGCAAAAAAACAAACAAACTGATTTTCCTGCATTGTTCTCTGACCTGCCATGAGTTATGGCAACCCATTAAGAAAAGAGTTTAATGTTTACAGGAGTTGATACACTTAACAAGATGCTGAACTACAAACCCCCTCCCTAAATATTGCAAATTAAACATAATCGTTCATTACTGAAGTAGAACAGACAGAAAACCTGGTGCTTTTGATTGGGTACGTTTGTAACAAAAAAGAATGAGGAATTGTTTTCCAAATAATGTTGACAGCTGATCATCTGACACAGTCAATGTATTAAGGCAGAGCCAAGACTAAAGAAGTCTAACTGGTGAGCATAATTCATAACAGATGAAGGCTTGGCGACAAGGCGGTGGCTCAGGGACACTATGTAGAAAAACCTGAAAATAATCACTGAGTAAAATGAAAGCACAACCACCACCCAAAACACTGGGATAGGCCGAGTAGGAAGCTTTAAAAGGCTGGTATGTGGTTATCATGTGGTTGATGTTGTTGACGGACGGACAGTTTGTCAGATGATTGATCAGAAGCATCGCTCATTTCTATTGCCAGTTCTGATGCCTTGCCATGATCACCACCACTTCAATACAGATGTGAGGAGTAAATACAATACAAATCTATTACTCTGTCGCAGGCTATTTTAACACTACTTTCACTTAAAAGCGGGTTTGATAAAATAGTTATTTTGACTGTGACTCCAGCATGTCTGCTTGAAGTTTACACCACAAACAAATGGCTCCAGTGCTGAAGAAGCCTGAACTGCTTTAGTCTGACTTTAAAACTGATTTTCTACCAAAGCAAACAGAACCTACGTGAGGATCTTAAGCACTCTAATCACACTTCGTGTATATAAATAAGTCAAATTAATATACGGTCTAAATAAAGGTTAAATAACTTCCGAGCCAACTTGTTGCCTCGGAAAGTAATGGGGTTCAGCCAGAAACTACTCAGGGTAAACTATTATAAACAAATATTTAATCTAATGGCACAAATCTACAATGTGATTGTGGTGATTTATGTCACACGTGTGACATTTGGACACATCGTTAAAGCTGACAGGGGAAATCTGAAGGCAGCATAGGAGCTAACAGGCTAACTGCTGCCACCACGATGGAGGAAAACAAGTCAGCAACTCGAGTCACTTCAGCTCAAGTTACAGCGACAACCACTCGGTTACCCTAAACACACCCCAGCTGGCTTTTTAAGGTTCACACTGCATTGTCTTCATCCAGTTACCGTCACCGAATTGGCTCCAGAAGCGCGGAGCAACCGTCACCCCCGAACAGTCCTCCTCCTCCCCGGTAGCATTACACAGCAGGGCAGGCTACCGCTACTAGCCACATGCGAGCCACCGGCTAGCGTCTTCTTCGTCCTTCTGTAGCCTGAGTTAAGAAAACTGACAACAGCGCCCTCATCCACACCGGCATGGTAACAACAACAACAAGTCCACTTGGACTGTACAGTATATCTTATTGTGAACTAAATTCTAAACACACACGCACACGCACACTTAATTAAAATGTTGCACTGCCAATTAGTGCCATTCCTTCTATTGTGCATAGGTGCATAAATGAAACTAACGAGTGGATGTTTCAGAACTTTTTGTATGAGATGCGGTGGATGTATAGTGTGCAGTACATGGGGATCTGCATCTCTGTCAGGCAGCAGTGCTGAAACCAAACAACGTACTGCTGCAGACAGGATTAGTGTTCCTCCTGCCACCTAAATGAAGCAACTGTGTAATTTACAAATTTGTAATTTGTTTCAGCTTATATATCAAGACTTTTTCATCGCTCTTCCTCGTGAAACGGTCATAGCTTTCCCACAAGATAGTGAAACAATTATTGTGTTATTCCACACCTCTAGAAAAGCCATAGAATACTAACCCACAGAAGCTAACTGGTCTGGAATTCCCACCCTGGGCTTTTTTTGCCCATCTATTGTGGTGATTTTGAAAACAACAAGAGAACAACACTGGTATCTGATGATCAAGTAAAACTGTAAAATATTTAAAATAAAGAAAATACAATAAGTGTTTTCCCCATTTCTTTAAGCCCTTTTCTTTTTGGTTCAAAGGGAAATGTCCTCAGTGGGACATTGTTTGTCTTGGCTTTCAAGATTTTAACAGCTTGTCTTATTTTCCTGAAGTTATACTTTTAGTCTGGTTCAACAAGGCGCTGTAAACACTTTTATACAACACATAAATTATCAGATCTAAAGGCTACATTTTTTTCTTGTTGATACTGGAGGAAGTTATGTTAAAGTCGTGATGGTGTCTTTAGTGACCACTAGATGGTGGACATGATCTTTCTATTGATGCTTCATTGTTCATAATGCTTATTTGGTCATGCAGAGTTTTTTTTCTTCTTCTTTTTTTTGCCATTGGGCAAGGCTTTGCTCTTATATGTTCTATAACATCACTGGCAGATGTTATCACATTGGACTAATTCAAAGATTGCCTCACGTGATTTTGGTGTGATTTTGAGAAGTTCATTTACAGAGATGACTGAGACATTTATTTAAAAGACTTAAAATAATTTGATGTGGTTTTACCTAATGTTTTTGTAGGGATTATACAGATATAGCCACTGATTTAGAAATGCTGTGAAATGATTTCAAACGTCCAGTTAACTTTGCAAATCAAGTTGTTCTGCTACGTGCATGATTTTCTTTTGTACAGCTTGTTTGACGTGTGACTTCTAATTTCAGTTTAAAGAAAAATAACTTACTCTTTTGTATATTGCATGTTAGGTAACAGCATCTCGACAATCAAAAACAATTTTCTTTTTGTTTGTGCTCCTTGGTGTCATTAGCAAATTGCAAAGTTCGTCTAAATGTGAGCGAGGCCACCATCTAGGGGATATATGGTGTACTGCAGTCGATACAATATGCAACACTGTGCTTTATGTGCAGCATATTCAACAAAAACGAAATTAAAAATTCAACGAGCCATTTTCTAATATGACTTAATGTTTTTTTCTTAAACTTCTTTGAACAGTCCGCACATGTAAAAAAAAATTAAAGGAAACTAAAAAATAGCTTTTGTTTTGTTTTAAATTATGTGAAATATGAAATAACACTGGGACACAAACCTTTCATACAGATTCTTAATCCACATCTTTCAGGACTGTGTGTCAGGAAACATGGTCAGTAACACCAGGGCCCCACAGGGAACTGTCCTCGCTTTCTTCCCTGTTGAACTCTACAACACACATTTCAACTGGGAGCTACTCTTTCCACAAGTTTTAAAGAGACTCTGTGGTTTGATGTATAAGTGGGGGTGATGAGTCTGAGTGGCAACTGTGGACAATGTTGTCACTTAGTGTGAGCAGAACTATCTGCAGCTTAATGTGGTGGATCTGAGGAGGAAAGGGGGGGGGGGGGGGCTGTGACCCCCATGGGGCCTGTGTGGACATTGTGGAGGAGTATATGGTATACACTGACTATAAACTGAACTGAGTGAGGAACACTGAAGCTCTTTACAGAAAGGGTGAAAGCCATATCTATTTTTTTGAGGCATTTGCAGTGCTTCAGCATCTGTTCCACTATGAATATGCTGAAGGTGTTCTATGAGTCTGTAGCAGCTGTATCCTCTATGCTGTTGCATACTGGGGCAGCAGTCTGATGTTGACTGAATCTGATCCAAACTCAGCCCATCCTGAGTAATGCCCCCCTCCCCGTCAAGCTTTATATGCCGATTTTCACCATTTAATATTTCATTCTGTATTCTGTTGTAACATTTACAGATATAATAGCATTTAAATTTCATTCATATTAAATCACTTTTCTGTACCGTTTACTGTAAAATAATACTACTCTGTGTGGAGCATCACTGTATCAGCCATCATCAACATACATGAGCTTCTCACTTCTAAAGGTGCGTTCATGAGTAACTGTGTACAAACGTATCTTGAGGCTGTTAAACTGGAACTTTCCTAATATAAAAGCGGAAAGTAGTTGAAGAAATTAAGGAAATCGTAATTCTTTAATGATCCATTCGCTAACAAACCTTGCAGGTGTAGTTAAAAAAAACAAAAAAAAACACCTATTTTTCTTTTTTTATCAGTCCATATTCCCAGCTCATTGAACGCATCACAAGCACACCTGGTATGCGCGTAAGGGTGGCGGAAGATGAAGAACATACTTTCGGTGCAAAAAGAATTAGTCCTGTAATCACGACTCAAAGTAAAAACTTAGATTCAAACTTACACATACCCTTTTATCGAAAATGCATAAATACCGAGCAGGAATGTTGATCATCCAGAAGAGTTGTGTTTTAAAACAGTCGCATGTGGTATGTGTATCCATCCGCACATCACCAGCTGTTGTTGATTAGGTGACGGACATTACTGCACTCAGGATAAAAACATGTGAGTTAATTATGTTTCTGAATTGTTGCTGAACATTGAATTTATGCTTATATAGTTAAAAAAAAAAGCCACGTCATTAAACTGAATGCAATTATCTCACAAGCACAGGTGACATCTGCAGTGGGTTGTTGTACTGGCTGGGCCTTTCTGCATGGAGTTTGCATGTTCTCCCAGTGTGAGCAGGGTTTCCTCTCACAGTTCTGGAACGTGTGTCACCTTAATTAGTGACCATAAATTGCCCTTTGGTGAATGTGAGTGTGGCTGTGTGTCTTTCTGTGTTTACCTGTCCAGGGTGTATCTTGCCATGGATGATAGATGATGAGAATAACAGAAGTCAACAAACCTTCAAATGTTATATTGGACTCGCCTCTATTACTCACCTACTAGTTTGTGTTTGATAAATTGTCTAAGTTCTAGTACCATACATTTATATAATACGTTTTACATTACTTTCCAAAGCTTCTTTGCTTGTAATACTGCAGTATTGTAACGATATATTGCACATCACAGTACTGCTCTTCACACTTTACTGCTATCTAGTACTTTTTTTTGACAGAAGTATTATAATTCTAACTATAATATAATGTGGATGGTGTATTAATCGAGGTTAATTAGGCTCAGACTTTGGATTTACATTCTAAGAAAAGTGTGCTTGTGAGGTCTTGTTCCTATGATGTTAAACCAAACCCCCTGTGGTCCATTCAGGTGCCTGTGTACAAGGAAACCAGGGAGCACCAAACCTAACATGGATGGAGGGCAGAACCGGTGAGAATTCTGGGCCACACTGAAGGAGTTTGGAATATTTAGTGTTACCTTTTCGCTTCATTTGTTAAATGTCACTTATTTCAGAGTCTTTTGTTGAAGGGGGGGCGGGGGGGGGGGGGGGGGGGGGGGGGTGTTTGACTGATGTTTGCACTGATTATTGTATTGTGAATTTAAAAAGACGTATGATATATACTTGTTTGGAGCGATCTTTTTTAGGTGGGGTTTTTCTGCATTAGAAAATGGCATGTAAGCATTACTGAGTAGATATTAGGAGCATGAAAGTTATGATTGATTGCAAAATGCAAGCTGCAATATATTTGAGGTAAACTTAAATGACAATCTTGTTATGTGTCAGAATTTCTTTATGATATATATATTCCCAAATTGCCTGGTGTATTGTATTGTTTGTCCTATTTGGTGATTCATTGTAAGAACAAAACTAAAGTTGGCATTAAAATCTCTCCTACTTGACCTGACAGAGTTTGGATTGGACATGAGAAGGTTCACCGCGAGCGGGAGGATAGAAGGTAAGACGCATTATTACCTCAGGGACCATGAGCCTGTTACAGTGAGAGGTGTTCCTGTTGAATGCTTTTCACATGGCTGAATAAATTGTGCCAAAACTGAGAAGAAAAAACACACTTTAACAGTAATGTGGCAAGTTTATTTGTTGTGTATAAGAAGTTGAAAAGTTTAAGAGTGACTTGTCCCAGTGAAGCTGTACATTTTGGAGCAGTTGGATTGATGTCGGCAGTCTCGTGCCATGGAATACTGGCTTCCAACGCTTTTTCACGAAACCTTGCCTTGCGGCCATATTTGCTGTCTTTGTTAGAGCGTTACAGCGAAGCCAACCATATCCAGACAGACACTGGCAGACAAAAGCACTCACGCTGACTTTTCACAACAGGAACTTTCCTTTTTCCACTTCAGATTTTTTGGGAGTACTTTAACACGAGCAAACCTAATTTTGACAGCCTTTATAGCCTCCCCTGTGATCTATCGCACCTTTCGGCGTGGATTCCAGACCTTTTGGTTGGGGAAACCCTGCATTGTCTTTTCCCACGTCACAGAAATTGTAGATTGTTAAATTAAAAAAACTGGCTACAACTAAAACAACTGAACCCATTCTCGTACCGAAAAAATAGTATTTTAGTTTTAACCGGACATTTATATCTTATTCATGTAATCATGATGACCGATACATTAAAATTTTTTTATTTTTTCGCTAAAATTCTGAATATGCAGAAAAATCTCATGGTTACCTCCACTCTAAAAATACAGTAGATCCTGCCAAGTGGAGAGATACACGGCAGTTAATGTATGAAGTTGAAGTAGCCCGTTAATCCTTTATGAGGCGAGCCCACATATTTGCTCACTTCCACTTTATTTCTTGAGTAGTGTATGTGGTAATATGTCATCTTTCAAATGTAAATCCAATCTACCCTGTCAGTCATATTTTGACTCCTTTACTGCAAATAGCACATTACATAGTAGAAGTGGATAGCGTGTTTTAAATTTTTTATACAAATCCAATGAGCGATATATATCTACACCAAGAATATGCTTAAACCCTGGAAGGAGTGTGTGTGTGTGTGTGTGTGTGTGTGTGTACTGACTGTAGTAAAATGTTATATTTTAGCATGCTGTGGTGCTAAAAGTGAGAACGATAGCCATACAAACAAGTGATTTATTGAACTGAATTTTTTTTAACAGTGATGTGAAAATAGAAGCCCTTCCTGCAACACAAACTCGCAGGGTTTTACAGTGAATTGTTCCGACACGAGGAAAGCAGATGATCAGGTTCTTTTTCTGAGTGACAACTTTGTGTTTTCACGCAATTGTAACTCGTGCACACAATCTCCGTGGCTTCGCCAAGAATACAGCACATTTCCTGGAATCAATGGTTGAAGCCTTATGTCCTATGCTAAATCTTGTGAAATGCAATGTGTGTTTACATTACGTTTCATTATATCAGACACAGGGCAGAGCTACAAGCAAGACTGGTTAAACATGGAGTTAATAGCAGTCATGCATATTCTAGTGTTTCTTTCCACATACGCGTACCCATTCAGCTGGAAACCACAGACGACCTCCAGTTGACTCTGTTAACAAGACTGCGCAGTCAAGTTGAGAGCAAATCTGATTTTGTATTTACAAATCTAAACCAGTCTACTAATTAACAGCATCATGTAATAATAATTGATATCGTGTGGGTGCTGTCGGCCCCCTTTTGACTGCGTCGGCTGGAGAAATGGTTTTGTCGTTCTGCCAGCGCAAACGTCTGGGTTACGTTCAAGCCAGCTGAGCTGTTGACTTCATTGTCTCATGAAGTCAACCTTTGCACTTGAAAAAGCCAAACGCTATAAAGTTAATGTTGCCTCAGAGGGAATCATCATATCATTTACATTGCATTCAGATTCAGGGTGTAACGCTGAGCGATGATCAACAAAGCGGCATGATGTGCCATATTTCAGGGCCACTGAGCAGCTTGTCTAACTGACAGAAAAAGGGAGAGAGAGAAAGAGAGAGGATTAGAAGAAGAGGAGGTGGAGAGAGAAAGAGAGGGCGGGGGAGGGAGAGAGAGAGGGAGGGCGAAGTGGGGATAAAAACCATGTACGCTGCACATGTTGCCCACAGAACACCAGAAAGGGCTTTTCTTTAAATGATTCAGGACAAAGATTAAATATTCATTGAGGTGAAAGATTCATGTATGGCACAACTATGAACTCATTGCTGTATGGCTACATAATCTTATGCAGAGTATCGTGTATAAAGTTCATTTCTCCTATTGTTTTGAGAGAATTTATAGTTGTGGAAAAAATGCAAAGCCAACAAACTAAACCCTCTCTCCTCAAAACAACATTTAATGATCTTACAATATCCAGACTATTGACATAAACTGGCTTCAGCTTATCACCTCTTGTGAAGCCTTTTCACATTGTAATAGCTTGGTTATGAATTTCAAAGAAACTGAGTTCGCAGGGTCTTTATTTGCCATTATTTTGTATGGAGCTTTTTTTTTTTTTTTTTAAATAACACACCTTCGTCACATTTCTTTATTTTTTTCTTTTTTTTTTTTCAGTGTATACAGTTTTGTTTTTTTCCCCCAGAGGTGATGCAGTCAGTGGTCCAAACTAAATTTTTCATGTCAACATGAACTCCATACAACAGCAAATATTTTCATTTATTTAAGTGTTGACACAGGCCTGATTACACCGGATTGTGACCTGCTGCGAGAAACGTTTGATTATTTGCCTTGCAAAAAGTGGAGCGTAAGATTATTTTGGTTTCATCTGCAGGGCGGCAGTGGAGATGAACCGCAGGTAACGGTGGGTTTGTCTCAGATATCCGCGGGGGTCCTACAGCAGTCAGTGCAGAGAAACTAAATTGAATCCTTATGGCCAAGGGTCACGGCAACAGTTCAGATGTTTATTGATTAAATGTCAACTGGCCAGGTGAACGTGATTCACAACTCAAAGGGGACTAATTCAACAATCCATCACCTGGAGAGGAACGTTCAAACCAACAGAATCATCACCGCATGCTCGGGTCTTATGTTGTGTTGGAATATCTGGGCTGACAATAATAGTGTCTCTTACTTACATTAACTCAAACTTATGTGCTGCTCAGTTTTTAGCCTGACCACTCTGCATTTATTTGCTTTGTTTATTTTGAGCTCGAGGAGTCTAAGCTTAGAAGTAATGAATGCCCATTACGTTCATGACTCTTTTATTTGTTGATTGAGCATCTAATTTAGCTGCTATGTATGATGATGGTTGATGGTTTCACCTTTTTGAAAAGATATTACCTTCAATATACAGTAAAACCTGTGATGTAGGGACGCCCTAAACTCCGAGGGCAAGAGTCCCCTGAAGACAGGTGTCCTCTCTTTGGACGGACAGGCAACGAGGACAAATTGTAGGACCAGTTGATATTGAAGGAACCAAACACCAAATATGTTATAGTTATTTAAAAGCACATAACTGAACCAATACAAAGATGTATACACTATAAAAACATATATATATATATATATTTACCTGCATATAAGATGTATACAAAATAATTATTAAATAAGATTTAATTTACTTCAGGGACCACATACAGTCCAGTTTCATCTTGTGTGGACCAGACCAGAAATATTGCTAAAATAATCTTTAAATTGACACTTGGTCACAGTGTATGTAATGAAATTGTCTATATTTTTGCAAGATCAAACAGTTAGTACTGAAGGTGATTACAATCTTAACATAAATTCAATTTTAATGAAACATTTTGGTGCAAAATACAATAAAATGTTAAAATAAAACTTGTATAAATCCGATTTAACCACCTTGCTTGGTGGGTTTGTGGGACCAGATTGGAGCCTCTTGGTCGGTTTTGGCCCACGGACCTCATGTTCTCTGCTGTTACGGGAAAGCGAAACTTGCATGAGCACAGAGTACATGTGACGTCAAAATCGTCATCCACCCTTTGCGCTAGGGTCTACTCCGACCCTCTGCGGTCGACCACGCAGCCCAAATTGTTTGACCGAGTGACCTGCGCGCCAGAGCCTACTGGGTGCTTGTGTAAGGAGATCCTCCGTCTCCCCATCTGAACAATCACAATTTAAAAGCAAATAAAGAGCCAGAGGCTCAGAACTCCTGAAGTGAAACATAAACTTCTAGGTAAGGTGGACAACGCCGGGCAGCAGAAGTGGAGATAGTTTCGGGATCGTTACGTTACGTTATGGAACGCGCATGTAAGTGAACCCATAGTGTAGTAGGGATGCAATCGTTTATCACCCGCGGCCCGCACACAGTCTGCGGACACGCAATGGAGGGTCTGACGGAGAGGAGCGCTGCGGGGAAGCTGCGATTATTCAGATCTCTAAACTAATCTCCTGACACCACCACAATGTCTGAATATTTGAATAATCGGGTCCAGCCCAAGTATTTTAGCTGTTTTAGTGTCGCTCAGCTTGAAATTTGCCAGGAAAACATGGCCGTTGTCCCCGTCAGGCAGGTTGTCCGCTCATTAAGGCGTGTTAACAGTTAAATATGTGACCGTGCACAGTGACGTGTCCGCCCAGTACAGGGTGTCCGCTCGTCAGAAGTTCTACTGTATTTGTTTTGAACTGTTCAGTCAACTAAATATACAATTCCTCATGCGGCTTATAGAAATTCAAGATGAACAGTTATACATTTCCCAGTTATAGATTTGAAAGGACGATCACAGTATTCCATAATGAACTGTAAGTGCTGGTTGTTACTTTTCCCACTTCAAACCCTCTCAGTAGAAAACAAATGTCAGAGTTTGATGATGTCATGAAGGAGCATTGGTTCATAGACGTTGTCGTCATTGCCAGTGATACGCCACATGAGTCATATCCAGGAAAAGATTTATGGTGAAACTGAACAGATTAGAGAAATCTTCCTCGTTGACTGTTGTTATAGCTATCATAAAGAACAGAATCTCAGCAAGCTAATATTCATTTATTAAAGACTTTATTGTCAGATTTGTCTCATGTTTTCCTGGATGTGGAATCCAGTACAGGCCATACAATCACGCAATTGGCAGAGAAACTCCTTAGATTGACCTTTAATTTGATTAAATGGGCCTATTTCTCTGGTTGCACATTATTGGAACTATCTGGATTAAAAGTCATCAGATCTATAGGCAGACATACTGTTAGTTAATCCGGGCTTAGACCTTTTTTTTACAGAAGAGTTCTATAGTTTTTCTTTAGCTGTGCCATTGTGAGGACAGCAAATAGCAACTTTGCATATTATTATGGTGCGTTGGTGATGTCGTGATGCTCTGCATACAGTTTGAGGCAGCAAAATCCTTCATCCAGGGCAGAGAGGGAGCAATTTGCTGATAGGTGCAGGGCAACGGTAGTCGGGTGTATTAATTTGGATTCCAGACCCTAAGGGTGACCCCTCACATGAGACAGAGCTTGCTGCAGTCCTGGTCTTCATGCAGGCCATGAGCGTACAGTGACACATAACCTTGCCCTGTCACCACCCTCGCCAGTGTGTCAGCCAGCATTACTGTGATTGACGTTGAGCCAGCACTCCAGTCCTATGAGATCTGAGGCTCTGTATAACCTCGCCCTAGCTGTGTACCAGGGCTAGGACATTTGGGGCACGGTACTGGATCGTGACGCCATCTGTGTTTGTGGCGTGTACTCGAGTTAAACCAAGGGCATGAGCTTTTGTGACCTTGTGTAAATATGAACTCATCTCATAGTGTAACCCGAGCCAAAATGTTTTTGTGAAGCATCATTCTCGTGCAGACACATTTCTAACAAGTTGCTGTTTTTATGGAAAAGGACATTGTTAGCACTCCCTCTTTGGCTATGGCTTATGAGAAACAAAAAAAATGCCATCCATGACCTAACCATTTGCTACACCATATCATAAATAACAACAAAGCTGAAATTCTACAATAAGATGTCTGAATCTAAGAGCTTTATTATATAAATTTAGTTGAATAAAAATTATTGTAAAACAATTTACAATATTTTTCAGACTGGTGTAATGGCTTATTTTGACTTTATCTAGTCTTAGAAATAAATTCCATCATTCAGTACAGCGTTTTCATAAAAAAAAACAAAAAAAACCCCAACTGATACTGTTGGAACCTCCAATCCACTTCAAATGGTAAAAACCACTTGACCTGAATAGTCACAAGGAATTGAATTCAAAAACATGTATTAAATACATCATAATCCCACCTAAAAGTGCTAAAACAAGACGATAACCAACATAAACTGAATGCCACAAACATTCCTAACATCATGGAGACGTGCTGGTTGTTGAAGCAAGCAACTCAACCACAAGTCATTAGAAGGTTTTTCAAAATTTCTCAGTCACTTGGGCTTTTCTCCTTTTCTCCAAAGCTTGGAGTTTGTTTCTTCAGCATATCAGTGCCTCGTCTGTGCTTTAGTGAAGCCACCAACACTCTACTGTGGTTGTTGATGAACTGAACCTCTGGAGCAAGCATCTCTACGAACTGACTGCAGATATTATAATAAGCTGTTCAACTGGTCTCACTTCGAAATATTTCCACACTGCTGATATTTTTGCAGCCCCATTATTAATGCTGCTCTCTATCTGTCACCTGTCCGTTACCAGCAGGCCACAAGCACTGCTCAGTTTATGGCAGCTGTCGCCAAAGGTCAATTTGCAGATTGCAAATCTTTTAATGATAAAGATTTCTTTGACCAGATCAGGACATCCTGGACATGGAGACAGTAAGTAACAGCCTGTGGATTCAGTTGAAAAACTTGCCCTGAAGTGGTGATATTATAACACTGAATTAAGTTTTTTGTTGTTGGTGCTCATGAAAGTGCAGTCGATTAGCCAGACATGACCCGAGAAGCCAATATCCAATGAGAACATGAATGTAAATCCACTCAATTTGTTTTTAACACCTGATGATTTAAAAAAAATATATAGTTTGTTGTTGACTTGTCAGTTTATGATTTAAAGCTGTGTCAGATATCCAGTATGTTGTAAAGCTTTTTGTTGCAAGACGCCAGCTCCAGTTGGCCATGATGCACAGCAGTCAAAGGTGGAGTGATGAAGCAGGCGTGTGAGGTGGCACAGGAGGTGCATGATTCGATCATGAAATGAAAATTCAAGTAACATGCTTTTTATTCAGCCTGACTGTTTCACTGAATGACCCTACAGGTCCGCCACAGTTATAAAAAGATTTTAATCTGGGTGCTGGAGCTAATCTCAGCTGACTAATAAAGAAAGCAGCTTAGACCCTGGACAGGTCACCGGTTCTCCCCATTTGGTATGAAAACCAGACTATATTCTATTTGCATACATAAACAAAAATGGGCTTTTTTGCTGTAATAAAACAAGAATAAGACAGCAATTGTGAATTGGATGAACTGCAGTCAGGTATAGTCACCATGTCAGTAATTCAATGCTGTATGCTATATTTAAACCATCCAAACTTTCAGGAATCACTCTGAAAAGTTGTAGGAAGCGCTTTGAATAGACTTGGTCACTGGGTAGACAGATGACTGAACAATATTCAAATGCTGCCTTGTAAGGTCATGTCTTGTCACATGGCTGACTCATAAACACTCAAAGAAACACTGAGTTAAAAGGCTTCAAGTGCCAGGATTGGTTTGGGTTATTTCCTTTTATTTTTTGGATAAGGGACTATTCTGTCAAGCTGTATATCTTTAGTATGAGTTCAAACTGCAGTCAAGTGCATCACTGCCTTCGCTATGTTGTTCCACTGAATGGGAGCTACCTTGTGACCGGCGGATTTTAATAATACATGCCAGCTACGTCATTTTATGCCTTAGTTGAACTACTATGACTTCCTTGCCATTAGATCATCTTCGATGATGGGTAGAATGAGGTGCATTGAAATATTGATTGCTCTATAGACGACGGTACTCTTGTACAGCGGTGTGACAAGTGCATGGAGTGAATAGACTTTGAAATTCCATAAATCTCATGGACACTCAGATGAGTAAATACCAGCAGTGATATACCAAGAGACGGAAAACTAAAAAAATGTTTTTTCTCTGCTACTGTTCAGTTTATGCTTTCTTTAAAATATATTCAATGAACAGCAGAAAAAGAAACATTTGAATTAAAAAAAAAAACCCACAAACAATAAAGATGGTTGTAAAACATAATACTGCTGGCACACATGTGGCAAAGGTTGGATTCCAGATAAATTCTATTTTACCTTTTGTTCCAGCTGATGTTGCAAATGAACATTATACGTAGGGACCATTCAGTGATTTAATTTCTTTTAATACAGTGTGAATGCAGAATCTGCACACAGAAGCAGCAAGTGAAGGAGTTGGACATTAGAGGCTGCATGATGCTTGAGACCAGGATAAACACTCACCATCACAGCCTCTCAGCACACCTGACACTCTGGCCATTGAGCTTTTTAGAAGGGTGGACAAGAGGACACAGTAAAATTTCAACAACACAAGTGAAGATCTGAGAGAAAAATGTGGATCATGCCAATGGTCACAGTCTGGTGCAGAGCTCTTCATTTATAGCGGCAGACATCAGTGTTGGGAAAGCAAATAAGATATTGGCCCTCAACAGGAGTGGCCTCTGCCTTCTATGAGCTCTCTAGAGACTGGGAATGATTGCCATTAGTAAAGCATAGAGCTGTTTCTGAATAATTTATAGTGACATTTTTTTTATATATCTATAATGAAGAGACGTTTCACCCGGTGCAATAGTGTGGTTCATTTTAGTTTTTGGACAACATTGGGCTCCATGCTCAGAAAAAAATAGACCAACAGTCTTTCAAACTCAGACAATACCTGTTAGTAGGATAAATGTAATCTTAAGATCTTGGTTTAGTCTCTTGTAAGTTGGGAGATGTGCCGTAATTCAGCAAATATAATTTTTCATTGTAATATAAGAGTCTTCATCTTATTTGTGAAGAAGAAAATGTTCTGTTTGTGTTCCGCTGTAAGAATCAATGTAGCAGATGAAGGCATGTGTAAAATTGTCATTTTGCTTTTACTTGCATAACGGTGCCAGTCGATGACCTCTCAATGAACCACAGCATACAGGACAGAAAAAACAGTGTGGAGGAGGGGTGCTTTGGCGCAAGATGCATGTTTGTAATCGCTGTAATCCCAACAATCCTTGTATTCGTAGCACAGGAACTAATATGGCTAAAGAACAAATAGATTCCTCGTGATATTTTGAAATAAGATGCTTAAAACAAAGAAAAACCTACTCAGGTTTTCTGTTAAAGGACAAACTGATCACTCTGGTGTTAAACGTATCTGCCTGCAATATCAGAAATAAAACATAGTCGTACTTGTCTTTCTTTACAAAAGGTGTTTTATACAATACAATAAAGAGCACTACTATATTAACCTTCTGTAGAGAATGCCACGACCTACTGATGAAGCACATCCTCTCTCTATTTGGTGGTCATCCACAGGGAAAGAGAACAAATTAGAGCAGAAAGGGAAATGGTCAGCATCGGGAAACAGTACTTCTGTTTCCAGCCGTGCTTTGCCACATTTTCAGGAAGACAATAAAAGAAGACAGGCAAAACTGAGAGTCAAATCGTAGGTTAATTGGAGCCAGGAAAATGTCAACCAATTTTACCGATCACCCACAAGGGATACGCAGCCCTTGGTGAAAAAGATGCCAGAATATCTGCACAGTGTATTAGCTTCCTTTCTATAATGGCCTCCTGAAGAGAGCGATGATGACATCTTTTCAGCACGCTTTTCCCCCCTCAAACCATTTGTGTGTGCGCAAAAGGAAAAGTGAGACTGTGTGTGTTAGATTATGCTGTATCTGTATGAATGTGTTGTATGCTTTATGTCAAAATCAGTGTTGTTGTTTTAAATGTGAACTCCCTGGGAGCCGACAGGTGTTGGCACCAAATCTCCAACACCTCTGCTGTCATGACATGTCCATCCCCTCCAGTTAGTTTTACCACTACACAAAGTGGTTTGACAACTGGCCTCTCATTCTGGGGCTGGCATTATGCTTATAATCGCTAAGGCAAATTAAATCATGAAAATATACGACTTTCTTTCTCATCTTACGTTTTTTTTCTTTAGAAGTAATTTACGTGCAGCGTTCTACATATGTTTGTGTTTCTGATTGTGGGAAAATTCTTTTGGAAAATGAGTTCAAATGTTGTCAATTTTTTTTTTTTTACCCTTTAGAATTAACTGCTCTCATATAGCAGCACAAAATCATCTAAAGGAAAACTGAAAATGACAGTTTTTGAAGAATTGGCCACAACTAAAATAATCACATATAAAGGCCGTGAGACCTCGAAGGCACAACATAGTTGTTGTTTTCCTTAAATGGATTTAATGTTTCTGTCACTGGGGATAGCATTGATAGTCAATTTTGTCAAAGTCATACAACTATCCTCTTTTTCATTTGAACTTATTGAGAAAAAAAGAAACAAGTGACTGTATTGACGTTTCAACTGAGTTGGACAGTTTCTGACATTGAGTGTGATTGATTAAATTGATTCACTGTTGTACGCGCATGTTTGTTGCAACCTTTCTGACCGGCACTTAACAGGACTTTCAGTAACATACGCTATCACTAACATTAAATCATACTGTCAGAGCCTCTAGTCTGTTATGTGCCTTTGACAAAGGGCAGCTTAGCCTTGATTTTCCTCATAGGACTATGGAGGCTAATGATAATAAAAAAAGAATTACTTTTAGTCTGAGAAAAGGTGCTGTGGTCTAGTCTTAATTGGTGGGTTCCCTTGCTAAGTTGATCGGGACTCGAGGCTGCCAGTCAGTGAACTGGTCAATTAATCTTTCCTCCCTCATAATGAGGTGGGGGATTTCCGATGGCGGGTCCTTCACACAAAGACAGACAATGTGCCCAAAGGATCTTCTGTCCCTGCACCAAGTGACCTGACAATTAAAATATGTACCCCCCTACTTCCCCTACCCCACCAGGTGGCAAATTGGTCTGACCCAACATCATATCCAAAGGACAAACCATGACTTCAAATCAACTTCAGAGGCATAGAAAGGGGCAAAGGGCAGTATCCTCCATGAAATAAGATTGTTGTATTAAGGCTTATGGCCCTGTATCATTCTGCTTTCTTCATTTTGAAGTAAATGAAAAGAGACTTGTTGGAGCCTCCCTGCTGTCTTTCACAAAGCTTTATCCTCTCAGAGGCAAAAAAAAAAAAAAAGTGTTGCAGCTTGACATTAATTTGATGATGCAGATGTGACAATGGAATAAGCTAAATGTTAAGGGTTAAATGTGCTTGACCTTGCTTTGCAGTACTGTTTAAATCTATTTAGGGAGAAAAGAGGATAAAAGAAGAGGCAAGTCAAAGTCAAAGACAAAAGAGAAGGCAAGGATCAAAATTTTGACATTTGACCTTTGAACAGACATACTATTTGTTTTCTGTTTATGCATTTTATCAGTGCCAAAAAGAAAAAAGCACCTCTCACTCTCAATGAGGTGGAGCACTGTGTTGATCAATTTCATAATGAATATTCACACTGCCCTTTGTGCACTTCCGTAACTTATTATGGCATGAATACTGTCACAGTGTCCTTGCATGATTTTGCATGTTTTAACTATTAACTTCAGTACGCTACTGCCAAGGCTTTATAAATGCATACAGTAAATCACCTTGTAAATCAACTCTCATGCACTTAGGAAGCTTGCTTGTCAACACTTATCCATTCAAATTCGAGCTGCAAGATCAAACCTTTTGTACACCCACATTGTTCCTAGATAAATAGTGGGCAGTCTTTTAAAAATGGCCTTGATGTATCAAAACTAAGGTTTATTACATTGTAAAATCTTCAAGGAAAAAAAAACTCCTTTTAAATAAATTTTGAAGTGTGAAAACGTGTCTAGTAGTGATGCGCATGAATAGTCAGCCAAAAGACTAAATGTCTCCTTCCACATTAGTCATTACCAGAAATATTAGTCGGTTTGTTTTATATTCATGTATAAGCCCCTGTTTAACATGTGACCGTTTACTACTTCGCCCCCTTCTCCACTGCAGGTTTTTAACAGTGTGGTTGTACATGAAGAGATGTTCTCTCACAAAACCAGTGCAATTTTAGTATCTTAATTGGAAAAACGGTAGCATGTAGGCTGTGAAGGAAAAGAAAAAACTGGCACATCACTCCACAAGAGCAATGCTCAACACAAGCAATTGTATATTAAACTGCACTGAGCAGTAGGTGCTGCTGCTGGCCGTGTTCGACAGCCACACTCAGGCTATTGTCGAGTCATTAAACATACATTTAAATCCAAATGGTGATTCTAAAATCCCTGTTGTTATGAATGTGACTGCATGGCTGTTTCTCTGCACGTGCTACATGGTCCACTGGCGACCTGTCCAGGTGTACCCTGCCTTTGTCCATAACCAGCTGGGCTGATCTCCAGTTTCCTGTGACTCTGTGTTGGATAAAATGGTTTACAACATGGATGAATGGATTTAAACATTCATGGAGCCAAAGCAAAAGTTATATTGACCAAATGTTTTCTTTCACAAGAGAGTTATTTAACATTAGAAAAAAAAAATTGACTTTTGGATTAGATTTCAAAAGGTTTCAATGTCCTATATCATAGATTTAATCTATCATTAAAGATACAAGCAAAATACTTTGCAATACTTTAATTTTCAGTTTGAGTCCTCTGTACTTTATTTCTCACAAAAGCACTAGACAAGGTAAAATGCAATATATATATATATATATATATATATATATATATATATATATATAATTCTATTAACCATACAGTAATATAAACCATTAAAGAATTGAAAATTTTCCAAATCAATGAGAAGACAAAGCAAAACCCCACAACAGGGCCAAACTATATTAAATATTTTGGACAAAGTTGGTTTTGAAACTATCAAGAGAGATGCTGTGTACGTTGGTGAGTACCAGTCTCTTAGTTACAGCTCAGTGGCTGAACACTAAGGCTGCTGATGACATTGTTTAAGCTCACTGTTGAGTGTCATTTGATACAATCCTCAGTGATCCATGACGTTACCAGGTGCTGCCATGCAGAATGCTGTGCAAATCAAGAATTAGTCCACTCACTGCTTCAACCTGCTTGCTTGACCCCTGACATTTTGACATTGTCTGCTCAACATCCAACTGCACAGAATGTGGTACAAAGACTTCTTCTGAGGTCCTGGTTTTTTTTAGACTTGCTTTTGGATTATAAAGAGGACTGTACTTGAAAGTTCAGTACTAAAACATATACTGATGCATATTCTGGCTACTTCATCCTTTACTTTAACCTTGTATAAATTTGACTAATTGAAGCGATCAGTGTATGAACCAAGAGGGGAAGTTCATATAGAAGCCACTTTATATCTGGCCTTGCTCCGTCAAGTTAGGTTTTCTAGTTGTCTGGTCCAATTGTGTTTATGGAACTTCATGTGGTCTGTGTGGTGGAAATAGTTGGATTGTAAGATGAGGGTAAAAACCACAATATTCTGTTTGTACCCGTCATGGAATGGATGTTCAGTGAGAAAAACCTTTATTAGACTTGTTTGGTAGAAACCTGACGAACACTGGCTTTCCACTACTACAACACATGAGTTACACCATTACCTGTGCTAGATTCAGCTGCTGAAAGAAGTTATGAAATAACATATTGTTATTTTAGGGCAAAATTGGAAGTACACGCTTTAGCTCGATGTGTTTTTGTTGTGATTATAACAGCACTAAAACCAACAGCTTACACAGGCTAATATCATGTTTGCACGTATCAGTTTTAACATGTCTGTCCAAAATCCAATACCAGTTGAATTGCATTAATCTGGTATGCATTATAAATTAGGATATGCTAAAGTAATGTGAAAGATACAAGGGGGATGAAGGGGGGAGTGTGTTCCACAACCAGTAGGTGGTAGTCATATTACATTAGTGCTGTGCTTTCATTCAGACGCTTGAAACTGCACTTAGGAAGGAATGTATCCCTTTTTCCTCTTCATCATCTCACTTACATTGTTGTGACTCGGTATCTGGAACTGAGCTTTAGTGAATTTTCTAAACGTGCAAATATAGGTGTATGCTTTTTTTTTTGTTTTGTTTTTTTGTTTCCACCTAGGCTTCATCACATCATTTTCAAATATGATTTAATGGACATTGTGCACATATGCAGCTACATTGTTAATTAGGTGTCCACCTTAGTGTGATGTTAAGGTCAGATAAAGGTTGCAAATAACATATATTTAGAACCAAATGTGTGCAAACATGAGCTTGACCTTACTCGTCTTCAATTTACAGGGACTGAATTGGTCAAATAATAAAACCCCTGTGAGTGCTGATTTAATAGTGAGAGTACCCTAAGTGTGGGTCAAGATCAGAGTCAAGTTTTTTTGGCTCTGTCTTGTGGAGTGCGGAGTCCACTGAGAGTAATTATTTGTGGAGGGTTTAGGGCCCTGGGGGTGACGGAGTGGGCGGGAGGGGCAGAGGGTGCGCTGAAACGGAAAGCACGCCAGTCCCACTCACGGTTGATGCTCAGTGAATCTGAAAGGTCATGTCATGTTTTCTGGCAATTGACTCGATTGGTTTGGATTCTGCAACATAAGGCTGGGACACTGGAGTGGTGTGTGCATATGCGTGTGTGTTTATTGTGTGTGTGTGTGTGTGTACGTGTGCGTGTGTGTTCCTGCACATTTGCTGGGAATTGTGCCCCTGGGTTATTTTTTGCATTGACCTTATTACCCTGCGCAGTGACGAGCTTGCCACATGACTTGCTCTCCCTGACACTTTAACGCACAAACACATCTAGACGAGGCTCCTTTAATTGCTGAATGCTAACATCCATAAAACCTTTTCAATTTTACAAATATACATTTACTGTATTCTTATTATACAAAGGCTTTTGTGTTTCTTTACCTATTAAATTAGCAGCAATACATTATTAGGAAACCTTTCAATGCTTTATCAGTAGACATTTCCTGTGTTTAAATAACCACAATATAATACATATGTTTAAAATATGCAGAAATATGTCCGTGCACTAAAACAGATTTGTGTGTGCTTGTTGCTGTCTCTTACCGTCCTAAATGAGCTTAAACAGAGTTGGTGTTAGCGCATTTAATTAAGGTTGATTGCAATCATCAAACCAGAGACGGCTTACAACCGGACATATTGTAGGTGCTCCGCTGCAGTCTTTAAGGATTTATCCACTGATATGGTTTCTGCCTTGCAGCCATTCTCTCAAGTAATTTACCAGAACAATGTAATTTTAACCTCTCCCCTTTATTCATCATCTGGGAGGCTTAACTCTGGCTATAAATAAAGAAACACCTCCAGCATCAGAAAGACTTCTATATATGGTGTGGAGTGTAGCAGCTGCATTAAAAGGCTCGACCACACAAAAGATGTCAGTTACACTATTAACTGACTCCTGTTTGTACGCTTAACCTATTTGGTTATTAGTGTTTGACATAGGCGAGCAGACTGTCATTGTATCTCATTAGAATATGGTGTAGTTCTGCAAGAAACATGCTAATGAAACCATTAAAAAACCAGTGAGTATGTCCTTTAGGCATTTGCACATTTTTACGCACATACTTTTACCAGCGAGTCCTTTGACGGTCTTTACTCCACCGTGCCTACGCGCTTGACTCCTGCACTCCAGCGGATCAGTGGCAGAGGTCCAGAATCACTTAGATCATTTTACCCGGGGCACAAAGGGGGCAGAGAGGAGCCACTGACCCTGCGCTCGTCAGGCAGGGCTTTACGCCTCGCTGACTTCCCTCGTGTGACATTTCTCCTGTATGTGCCCCCTCCCAACGCCTCCCTATGTAACCACCACTGCAGTGCAGAAAAAAGATCATTGTCTGTAGAGATATAAATCAAATGAACAGCATCTGGGGTCAATCTGCTGTCAGTGCTTCCTCTTTGCTGTCCCCACTTTCATGTAAAGTGACAATAATGACAGAATGTCAGAAATGTTGCCAGATGAAGTCGCTTAACACAAGACGACACTTTGAATCCTGGTGTTCTCAACCAGAGACACTGTACCTGTCTGCCTCTCGTCACCCATCACTGGACCCTAACACATGCTTTTCGCTTCCATTAACATGGTCAGCACATACGTGTATGTGCACATGTGTGTGAAGTCAACCCTCCCCTACCACCAACGCACCCCCTGAACAAACACGCCCCCTGCTATGGGTCATACAGTGGTCATGACATTATTAAAGGATCAATTGTGCCTTAAAACACTGCCTCTTCTCCATGGGGATATGTAGTAGAACAGATGGGGCTTATGCAGAGCGGCTTTATTATCTATTTCAAGTGTTTTAGAGACAATGATCTAATGAGACATTTACATTTGGTTCAGCTGGGTTAAGAAAGCTCAGACCAAATCAAATGCAGCAATAGCACAACATTTCATTAAATTTACGCTACTTTGAAAACACTGCTGCAATTATATATATATCTATATATATATATATATATATAGATATATATAAAGCAATTAATTTTCCAGGTGTAATGGTAAAATAATTTTTTAAAATTGATTCCTGAAAATTAATACATTAGTATTCCCTGATTTTACTCTTTGGTTGATATTTTTAAAAATAATTCAATTAGTTTTTCTTCCCTTTTTCACTTATTTCTAGCATGTGAATAGCTGTGTGATATTTCAAAAAAGTAAAAAATAAAAAAATAAAAAAATCTCAATATTCAAATGTAATTCCACTTCAGTTCCTTCCAATACCATTTAATTACCAAAAAAGAAGAAGAAAAAAAAAAAAGGATTATTAAGTTGCCTCTTAGATCAGTTTCTCAATGCTTGAGATACACATGACCCATCAAAAGCTGGTAGTAAAGCGAAAGGTCCGGATGTTCTACGTGTCCATAAGCTGCTGTCGGGGAGTTGTGAAGGAGGGTAGGAAGGTAAAAGCGAGGACATGCTGTGCTGGGATCAACACGTGTCTGTGAAAGCCTTGAGGTTCCACAACAATCTGTTCCAGTTGGTTCACTCTTGTGCTGTGACCTCAATTTTTGACTGCTGTTGGAGCTTCCCTGCACTTGGGTTTGACACAAGAGCAGCACAGGCAGCTCTACACCCGCCCAGCCAAGCAGAGGTGGGGAAGGGCACGCACGCACGCACGCACGCACGCACGCACGCACGCACGCACGCACGCAGGCAGTGGAAAGAGATGCTCAAATACCAAACATTGAAGCTGAGGAGGGACATTGAATTAATATCTGCTCACCCTGTGCTGTTAGAGCGTCTCCAACTTGGCAATCCTGTGAAATGACACTTCAATTGGGGTCAATTGGACCCCTGCCTCTGGATTTCATGCAGCCTCTCTGCCTAGGGGTAATCAAGGGCCATAGATATAATTAGACTAACTGTAGTTCAAGCAGTGCAACTGAACATTTGAGTAACACTAGGGGTCAGTGACAGTCCATGCAATCATGTCGTGAAGAGGCCACTTTCCACCATCACCTTAAGGTTTTGATCAGAGGGCAGAACGTGCAGTGTCTGACCAGAGGTGGCAGTTTAAGGTACATAACACTCAAGCAACAACTTTTTATTTTTATTTTTTAAGTTTTTGTAGCAACCCACAATTATTTGAAATACCTTTAGTATTTGTAAAGGTCAATTGTGCCACAACTATTCAGAGGACAATCATCAGTTTATCATTTCTATTTAATCCTTTTAAGTACATTTTGAGTTTTAATCTCATCTCCTATATCTCATTTCCTGCTGAAAGTGCAACGTTGGGTTCTGAGCACTGTTCATTACTTACTTGACTCTCAGTGGCGACGCAAACCATCCCAGCAGCGGTGACATGGTGGTCTAGTAATTATCTAATTGTTCGAGCTATGTCTTTCTTTGATTTATGGTCTTGTATCAGTGGCTGACCTGATTTATAATGAGGTTCCCCCACTTGTGAAAATATGAACCTGAATTATGTGGCACCGGTCCAATTATTTCTTTGTTCGGCCAAGGCTCCTGTCGACATTGACGGTGTGCATCACAAATAGCTGCCATTGAAGCTTTCACCTAATAACAATAATATGATCCATCATTTTAGATTGGCCCAATCACACCTCCCACCATGCTACCTACTTCATCTATCATTGTGTAGATGTCCCCGCCTTTATCTTTAAAGATTGTAATCGGACATTTTCCGATAATTGATTATTGGTATTTCATTAGATGAGAGTATTCCTCCACACCATGTGTTCATCAGATTCACATCTGGCAGGTACAGTATATATAGTGGTGTTACTGCTGGTGTGTAAAAAAACAACAAGAGTACAGCTTCCATTAATCCTAGAGCCCCCCCCCCCCCCCCCCCCCCCCCCCCCCCCCCATTATCAAGTTGAGGCCACAGAGTCAAAAAAACTGGGCACTAAGTGGAGCAAGTTGCTTGGCACAAGGACAAAGTTGACAGAAAACATAAGGCCCCCCACACACTGTCTGGACAGCAGGAGGCCGTGACTACATGGGTTGAAGAATAGACCAAGCCACAAACACATCCACTATACAGATGAGCTGCCCCCTTCAAATTAGCACCGAGCACAGAGACTGCTGCCGGTGTCTGATGAAAAGATGCACGGCTGCCACTATTTGTGCCGCTAAGGCATTCATCAAATTAATTACTGGTGGTTCCAGCACCTCTCTGATACCTCTTTATTTTGAGTCCAGTAAATGGGGACTCAGACTTGTGCTGACAGAGAGGCCTAATACACCCAGTCTTTCGCTGCACATAATTAATTGAAATCTTTGCTAGTTTGACAAATTGGAATGATGAATCTATCTTCTATGAATAGCTTAAGAAAAAAATGCATAATCAGTCAAAAGCATACTGGAGAAGCAACATCTTGCTCCCTCTGTCTCACTCACTCACTCTCTCTTTTGCTCTCCGCAGCGTTGCATGATCCATTAGGCACAAAAAGCATGGCTTGTTGGGAAGACTTCCCTTCCTTTCACCACCTCGATTGATAACTTTGGTTTCTTACCTTAATAGAGCGGTCAAGGTGGAGAGTTCCTTTGTATAGTTCAATAGAATAGGGGAGAACATAAATCAAACTCCACTGTGCCTTGCTGCAGGAAACAGATGTACTGTAGTCTCTAATCTCTCAAATAATAAAAAGATGTGCATTTCAACTGTATACATAGATGATCATGTAACTACCAACACTGATATAACTAATTCTTTTTAATAAACTCACTTGGTATAGAGTCAAATTACTTGGTAATATTCCCACAAGAGAATTAACAAAGATTAAAGTATAATTTTAGCATAATGGTGTTATTTAAAAGAAAACATATTTCTAATTGCTGTCACTCTGATACTAATAGTTTCTATAAGGCATCGGTTCCCAAAATAATATTGATAAGAAAAAAGATTCTATGGACCAATTGATGTGTACACACTGGACAGTTCAAATGTCTATCACTGGGCTAGCACTGACAAACACACGCATCCATTTCGAATCATTAATCGACAGGAAGCTGCCATCTCGGACTTGGTGCTGACCCCGAGACTCACATAATGTGATTAACGTCTCTTGGTAATTAATTACAATGTAGAAGTGCAAAACTAAGAAACTCATCTATGTCCACGAAGGCTGCCACTTTTTTGAGAGATCATGTTTGAGCGAATGCACACAAAGTAAAAAAGAAGTCTCATTTTCATACCAAATTTTTATCTCAAAGTTCAATAGTATGTAGAGCATACAACACGCAGTAGAATTAAAAAGCCTCCCTGAAGTGTGTGTGTGTGTGTGTGTGTGTGTGTGTGTGTGTGAGCATAATATCAAATGTGACTGGTCACATAAAGTGCTTTAAAACTGCAAAAAAATTGCACAATATAAGTAATGTCCATATATGTGTAAAAACTGAACTTACAAAAGCTGTTGCCTATGCTTTTATTGGTACTTTAACATGTTATTTTACAGAAGAGTTCAAGGTTAATATAGTAATGCCTGTAGGGAAGACAACACATGTGAAATGTAAAAAAAAAAATCATTATGCACAGTTGTAGTCGTTGAGTGAACATGTATATGTCTGTGTGGGTGTGTGACTGTGAAGATTGAGAATACACTGGAAGTGAAGGTTGTGGCTGTGAAGGACATATCTTGTCTATGGTAAGTAGTCATCCTTAATAGGTTTGGTTTGGATGTGAAATATTGGTGTGCCAAGTAGCTATGTGACATTAGTGTTGTCTCGAGGGAAAACTGCAGACTGATCTCAGTTCAGGGAGTACTGAGACAGGATAGGGGGCTAAATAAAGGCTCAGATAGATGAACCTGCACCTAAACCTTACAACCTCAAGACAATCATTTTCCTTCACTGACTATGAGGTTCATACGGAGCCCCTGAGTGGCCATAGAGAAAACAAATAATAGCGCTTGGGAACGAGATAATAAGTTTTCCCTCAAGTTAATTATGCAAGGGAACGAGATAATTTTATCCGTGGCCATGAGATAGTAATTCGTTCCCTCATGGTATTAGTTTGACGGAATGACTTATCTGGTTCCCTCAATAGAAGTGTACAACGGTAGAACGTAGCTTTACCGCTGTTTCCAATGGCAACCAACGTAAACACACACTGGTCAACAACAGCAAAAGTTGTCTTTCACAATAAGCGCCATTGAAAGGCACATTTTATGGCGGAAGAAATCCAGGTTTTCATTTACAGTAGTATGCACGTTTGTAGTGACAGATGAACCAAAAGTATCCCTTCATTATAAAGAAGTACTGTGGGGTATAAAATAGTGGGGGGTCTCATAGCGAAGCGCACACACCAAAGCAGCCCGCATGCAGACCTTAGCCTGCAGTCATAACGCAATACAAGACCTGAAGTAGTTAGTTACAAAGATATTATGATGAAAAGCAAGGAAAAACAACAATGGAAAACTGCTTCTAAATTCTATATGCAACCCTGCTGACTTTGTGTGACAGCGCAGGAGCGCTACAGCGCAACAGCTCAATTAGAGCCACCGACTCCGCCATCGCTACAATCTAATGCGAGGGAATTAATTTGTGGCCACGAGTTACAATCTCGTGGCCACAAATTAAACAATCTCGTTCCCTTGCGTTATTAACTTGAGGGAACAACTTATTATCTTGTTCAATCGCTTTATTTTTTTCTCTCTATGGCCACTCTGGGGCTCCCTAGGTTCATCTAATGCACAACATACAAAAGCTAAAAAAAAACGATTCAATTTTACTCCAGTTCTTTAAATCTCTACTGATTTATAGATCCGTTTAAATTTCAGTCCACTTACTTAGCAACTAAATGTGATGATGATCTACTTTCAAGACCACGTATGCTCCTGAGTGAGATTGTGAGATTGATATGAATCATCTCAGGATTATACCCAAAGCCACATGAGAGACACTAGAAGGTCAATCTGATACAATACTTGGCGAATGCACGTGCTGTTTCTCAAGAGTACAGCAATTATCACTGTAATAATATTCCCAATAACTTAGAAGAAAAAAGTATTCACTCTTTTGTGAGACAGTCTGCATTAACTTAGATAAAGTAGGAGTGTTTATGTAGCTGTAAATACTTCAAAGGTATTTCAGTTTAGTACATGCGAGACAAATCATTTTTGTTCTTTATCCAAATCATGGAGCCAATTAGAAAGAGGCCAACTTTTAATCATCATAGGTACTTTCTGTAAAGAAGTCGCAGGAAGCTCAGGGATTTACTTGTTTAAAAAAGTCTTGGCACTCTGAATGATGTGGCTCTTTGATTGAAATCCTTGCCACGGAGCGTGACATGGGCATTTCCTCTTCGTTCTCCTATTATCAGCCGAGCCTGCGGTGCACAACCTAATCCCTCTTCATCAAAGAGATGTGGGCAGCAGTCAGCGAGATGTGACCATCAATTAATCACCCACTATCCCCCTGACCAAGCTCAGTTCCTGCACAGATGTGAGGCCTCATTGGTTTTAAACACTCTCACTGGGAGATCTGATGCAGACACAAGGCTGCAACAAACTGGCTTTGTCAAAGGGTTTCTGTGGACAGTGAGCCGGTCCCCACTGCTCTGAGGTCAGTGTGAAAGTACCATCAGATTAACCCACGAGCCGAGCCCTAACTGCTTCCCTCCTATAGACCCGCTTTAGTATTTTAACTTCATTTTTAATTGAAAGGAATGCTGTATGTTTTTCTCTCATTTTCAATGTGCCTTCTGAGACTTAAGATCATCTAGTGAGCTCATTGACTCTGTTTCGCTCTCAGGGTTTCACTTTTCTGCAGCTAAGCTTCTTTCTGAGAAGCTCATTGTCTCATCGGAAATCTTCAGAATATTGGATAAACCAATTTTCTCAAAGCCTCTTTTTTCCAAATCCGCCCTTGTGCTGCTCAATTTCTAAGACAAACTATAAGCTTTGCACACACACACACGTTTCATTAAAACACAGGTAAATGTTATTAGAAAGTCCACTTTCATTCAGTAATGTTACATGTACTTTCAACTCCAAATGCACTCCACTTTTATTTTTTGCCACCTAGCCATATAATATTCCATGTAAATTTAAGCATCTCTAGACCAGTAGCTTAGAGCACTGCAGAACAGAAGGGTTGCAGAGTTCATAAATGAGTAAGAATCTCCAAATGAGTTTGGTGACCTCTTAAACTCCATGAAATTAATATAAGCAGACATCCTGCACGCTGCAGGCTACTGCTGAGCTGCGGAAGATCACTTAAGCTCTCTGAATTCCATAAAACTTTTATAAGTTGACTTTCAAGACACATTGTACCAGCTTATTGGTGACGACAGGGAGCAATATGGAAGCAAACAAACCTTTACTTCATTCACTTAACCCCTCACATAAACACAGAGGTAATGCTGGCATCAAAACATGGCACATAATCTGTGGGCGCTGCACAACAATGTCACCCTAAAAGATTCCCAGCTCAACCATTACAGGCTTACCACTGTGCACGTCACACCACTGTGACTTGGTTTAGAAGAAGCACACTTAGCAGTTTGTCAGATTGTGAATCTCCATCATCACCAGTAATGAAATGGGTAAGACAACACTCAGGGGAAGTCAGGCATTTAAGTCGTAATCACATGTGGCAAAACATAGACACAAACAAAACTATGGGACGGGGTCATCTTCAGTTCAGCACCAGTCGTCACAGACTTGAGACTGACCCATCAACAGCAGCTGCAGTCCTATGTGTTACTTGGCTCCCTACCCACTTCAGTATTATGGTAGTGGATCGAAAAAAGCCATAAGAAAGTAGACTAAGTGTTAAAAAAAAGGCTCACAGTCATGCATGTAATGTGTAGAAAACAGTATAGTCTTTCAGTGACTCTTTTATTATATATACAAAGTGCGTTTTATAGTGACCAAAGGCTTTCACACAAAACATTGCTTTCAATCTAAAAGAGTGCATTTGGAAAAAAAAAGAGTGGTTGTAGTAAATATTGATATTAAAAACAATGGTCACATCACAGAACAGGTATTAGGATAAAAAAATTATTATTACTTTTTTTTTCCCTGTGATGACTTTAGATAATTATCGCCTGACTCTGCTGGTCCGTTCAGCTCTGCTGTGGCTTGTGGTTGTTTTTGTTTTGTTCATATTACTTAACTGTTTTATCTCACTGGTGATACTGTCATTTTTGATGAAACACCAAAGAGCCATAGAGTCAGGTATTGCTCTAATGTTTTATTCTTTTGGGTGCAGAACAAAGCTACAACTAAAATAATGTGCAAGATTAAAGCTCCGTTTACGCAACAAGTAAAAACGCGTCGTTATTGCATTTTCATTTCAGAAATGTTTTGTGATTACACAACAATGTTTTGAAAATAATGTCCATTGAAACGAAAACGACAGAAATGCTGAAAACTATGTAGTTTTCATGTTTAGCCACTAGTTGTTGCTGTTGTTTGTTTTTGTAATGAAACCACACACACGCATGCTGAGAACAATACGCTATAAACATTAACAATGGCGAGTACACAGACATTCTCGTGGACAGACGACCAAGTTGGATTGTTATTACGGGTGACTTTCACCTATAAAACTAACAAGTCCCAGGAGAACATGTACTGGGAGTCTTGACACTCTGGAGGCAAACATTGTTGTTATTGTCCATCTACTCGTGCATGTGCAGAAGAACTATTTACCACGGCTGTGGTGCACATGCGCCACAAAAGTGCTACAGAAAATTGCGTTTTCCACTGTTAACATAGAGACGGAGTTGGAGCATTTTCAAAAAGTTGCGTTTTCAAAAGAACAGAGGTCATATTTTGATATATTACAATTACAACCGCATTCACACAAGAAATGCTCTAAGATTTCTACTGCATATGGTAACAACATAAACGTTTTAGGAAGAGAGCACTTGTACAAATGTTAAAACAAGTTGTTTCTGAAATATACATGAGTATTGAAACTGTTTTAGACGATATCACCATTTTGGACCACCTTTATGTGTTGATATAAAGTAAACACTTTTTGGTCTTTCAATAAAATTCTGTAAGATTTTGCTGAACAACATAAAACCCAGAACTATCTTTTTACCTGAAGATGCATTGGAAGCTCTTCTAATTACCTCCGTCAGCCCAGGAGCATAAATGTTAACTGAGTATATGTTAATCTACAGCAACATCTTCCACCATCATGAATCTTAATGCTGTTCTTATAAAAAGGTGCTGTATAAATTCTCTTGTGTCCCAGAGTGCGACTCTCTGAGCAGTTGGTGGGGTACTAATCTGAACATGCCTCTGGAAGTTAAGAGGGAGAATTGGCTGTTTAAATATGATCAAGCAGAGTGATGCTCAGGGTATTTGCTTGAGGTTATATTCTGTTCTCAGGTTAAGCAGCATGTTTTTGTGGAAAATGGGCCAGCAAGATAAATGGGGACACTGAAATGTATTTAATGAGGATGAAACCGACTTTTCCCATAAGGACGGCGCTCATACTTAATGAGTTTTACCTCCAACCCTGAGAGCAGATTTACAGAAATGATCTTGCCGAGTACGAAGGGGACTGGTGAATGTTTCTGGCAGTAATGAAGAAGTTGATCCAGGATGAGGTAAACTGGCTATAGAGTTGATTAGAAAAAACTACTTGAGCTAATTATATAATGAAGAAGACAAAACGAAGTGAAGTTTTTTTTTTTTTTTTCCATAGTCTGAAAGATTGTGTCTGGGTCAGCTTGAGCAAGTACAAACCAACTGTGTTTGGAGAATGAAAATGATGTAACCTGTGTGTAGTCTCATATTTAAACACCTCATGTTATCTTCAAAGTGACAGGGGATAAGACTCTGTCATCTGCAGAGGTAACTGGGAGGTGACTAAATCAAATGTGCACTGGCCCAGAAGCAAGACTGTCACACTCTGATGAGCTCCATGTGAATAAAGTGCGCTAATAATGTCAGGCTTTTAATACAATGTCTCTAATACAAATGTAAGGGGAGAAAAAAAAAAGCAATGACATTGTACAGGAGTGATGATCATATATATCAGAGAGCAATACAGCAAAACTCTGATTTATGCAATCCGAGCCATCTTCCAAAAATAACAAAGACCTTCACTTTGCCAATAAAAAAAAAGATAACATAGCTAAAAATCACTGTGTCACGCAAATGGCCTCATAACTGCAGCACTAATGTACGGTAGGGCTTTAACATTGAACAGGTTTTTCATCTCAAGCCTTAATGTGTGCACATTAAGCTGCTGAGGACATTGAGAGTGAATTTCCTTCCTGTAAGTTCTCAGCTGGAGGACGTTTGCCACACTTTTCATGTGTGGCATGCGGTTTGTTTTTTTAACTTCACCTCTAATCTTAGATGTATAATAAGGATTCACTGTGACTCCATCTTGTCCTCACTTTCTGAAGGAGGTGTGGCGTTTGTAAAATGTGACACAACGTAAATGGCCGGAATGAATTAACGACACATGAGATGCTCTTCATTTGATGGCAAATAAAATGATAACACAGCCATGTGTCTTGTCACAACAGTCTTTCAGTGACTGGGAAGTGAGGAGCCCAATCGCTGGCGTTTTGGGAGAGGAATGTTCTGCCAATGTTGTCCATTGTTCTATTAAAGTTGTTCAACAGTCAAAGGTGTTGTTGCTCAAGTTAAAAAAAGATGTAAAGACTGCTGCACCCGTTTTTGGTGAGTGTGTCTAGATCAAATCATTATTCAAACTCTTTTCCCGCGAAACTGTTGTAATCAAGGCTGTATGTGGTGCCGCATGCATTCGTGCCTCTCCAGATGTGTGAGCTCCCTCTGCCATTGGCACTAATACTAATAGTTTTAGTCCACAGTTCATGGCAACCATGGTTTCCAAAGAAAACTCTATTTTGATAATCTCACTACAGCAATTACATTTTTTTACCTCAGTCCATTGTGAATACAGTTTTTCTTTTTTTTTCCTGGACTGTAAGTTGCAGGTTTTGTTTTACTTGGGCTCTGTGTGTGACTTCTATATTAGAACACACTAAAATATACTGACACTCATTGTTTGGGATCACTAAATGTCACTTTGACTACAAAATGTTTCTCCAGCAGCACTGAAAAATGCCCATTAATGTGAAAGTGAAAAAGATAAAAAAGCATCGGGAACAGAGTTTGTGAAACTTGCGAGGGCGGTCGAAGCTTATCGACCATGCAGCTATATCTGGACACGTAAAAATAAGTGATACTTATACACCAGTGTGACATATGTAGGATTTTTGTTTTCCTCTTTGTGACGCCTTTTTGTGATCAGTTGCAAAACGTACAGTAAGCGTCTGCCCAGTGAAGATCTTTGCCGTTTTTGAGTGTAAATTTCCAGCTGAAACTTCTAACGAGGCAAAGCAAAAGGTCTCATATGCACATTTTTCAAAAACATTTCACTTCAGACATCATAGTGCCACATTTTCCTGAAAAACCAAAACCTTCTTCAAAGGTCGTTAATTTGTCTACAATTAAAACTGCTGCAATTGGAGCAAAAGTATTTTGTCACTTAAAACAGCAGGGGAGTGCTCTGCTTCTCATGTTTCCAGGCAAGCGTAGGACTCTGACTGATTTATAGACTCTTCGACTTATATTTGATGTGTGTCAAGGTATATTTTGTGAGTTGTGAGGTAAAATTTATTTTCATCTTTTTGCGTAATAAATGTCTCTCAGAGCTAGCAGTGCAATGCTCTCAGAAAATATGAATAGTTAAATACTATTTTAACAACAAATAGATCTATTCTATGCAGCAAGCATTGACGTTTTTCCTCTGAACATTGTACATTATGCCATGTATTATAATTTTGTCTTCATTTATTTATAGATTCAATGTAATTAAAAGTAATTTAGAGGTCAACGGATATTTCTAAACTTAACCTCACTGTTTCATTTTCTTCCCAAGCTTTATTTATTGTTTAGGCTCGTTGTGTAGCAGAGTGATGTAGTGCATGGTATGATGAGATTATTAGGCATGAGTGAAAAGGCGGGGTCAGATCCAGGGCAGTGTACGCAATAATCTCAGTTACACGCACCATCAGTATGGAAAATGTGTGGGTTAGAAGCTCACCTAGTGTGTGTAATTGTGTGTATGTGTGTGTTTTAGCAAGGAGAGAGAGAGAGAGAGAGAGAGAGAGAGAGAGAGAGAGAGAGAGAGAGAGAGAGAGAGAGAGAGAGAGAGAGAGAGAGAGAGAGAGAGAGAGAGAGAGAGAGAGAGGAGAGAGAGAGAGAGAGAGAGAGAGAGAGAGAGAGAGAGAGAGAGAGAGAGAGAGAGAGAGAGAGAGAGAGAGAGAGAGAGAGAGAGAGAGAGAGAGAGAGACTGCTGGATGTTACAATCTCCCCTGTGGGCTAACAGATTCGAGATGACATGCTCTCCGCTTCCATGCTGAATGTTCAGTGAACTTTCTGGCAAAGGAGGCTGCCACTAAAGAGGGTTCAACCAGAGGTTAATATAAACAAACAACAGAAAATGGAGAGCTGGGGATTATTAAATACAGGGATGACTGACAAATGCTTCATTGCTATTAGCCCCTGGCCTCTATATATGCCCCCTGCCAAAAATACTGAGACGTCTTAATGACCCTTTGGAAGAAATGATCACTGTGCAAGTCAATTAATAGTTAATATACATTATGAACTTCCATAAATCACATGGTTTAAACATCTAGGAAATATTGTCCTTAACAGTAACTTCTGATTTTGTCAGTTTTCTCTAAATTGCATGTATTTTCTAGTCCAGTGTGTGAGCTTTGACACTCTGGTTGAGATCTCACCACAGTTTCACTGTGTAAAGTTCTCAGAAAGCCACATGATTCACTTCAGTGCACATTTTACTTCATATATTCCCTTCTTTCTGACCCTGCAGCCCATGAACTTAATCATATCACGTTGCTTATTTCAAAGCCAAACTGTTCATGCTGCTTAAACTGTATGCTGCCCTCCAGTGGCTGTTACTCTGCATTGCCCCTTCAGTCTCACGTGTGATGTAAACTTGCAGTGTTTTTACGGGAATCTCTCTGTTTGTCCAAGATAAAAACTTGATAAGAGCTTCCATCTATAGACCGATGTCACTTGTAAATAATTTCAGTTTTTATTAGACTGCAGTAAAATTATGGCGCGGCAGTAAAACTGATGTGTGCAAAAGAAATATGTAGTCATTGTTGTTATTTTTAAAGTTCCCATGTGCTGTCTTTTTTATTATGAAGCTGTAAAAGAACACTGTCTTATAAAGAACGGGTTAAGTAAAGGATGGGAGTTGTTCCTGCCGGGATACTGAAATTTATCACTGCCAGCACTAATGTGCAAATTTTGCAATGTTAGACGTGCTTTGTTAACAGTGATTGTCATCTAATTAAATTGTGGTTCGTCACAAGAGATGCTTTTAATGGTGAGATAAGCGCAGGGAGTCCACTGAAGCATTCCCAAGATCAATAAAGTTGTTACAGTCTGGAGTATGAATTGTCTCTGGGTTACATAGGCCAGTTGAATTAATTAGTAGTGCAGTCTAATATCTCCCTCTCAAACTTTCCTTCCACGCAACTGAGTAGACAGTGTAATACACACTGCTCTCGACTATTCTTTTATTAATTGTTTAGTGGCTTTAATAAGCAGATTAATCCGCTTAGTTTCTGTTTGCTAACGTAAATGTACAGTGATACTGTGGAAAATCTGGACACTCATTCTGCGAGGATAGCTGGAAGACCTCCCTGCTGTATTCCAGTTTTTATTTATGTCCTCCTGTCCACTTGGCCCAGTTATTTTTTTCTCTTACAGCAGCTTTATAAATCATGTCCATCAGCCGGTTCTTGAAAAAGCTTTTCTGTCACTGCAGGAGGGCCCGACAACAATTGTTGTTTGACTGCTTTGTAATACGCTGTATTCAGTCAGCAAGATGCGGGGAGGTAAAACTGAATTATCTGAAAATGTTCTTTTTTTTTTTTTTACCAAAGAACGTTTTCAAGGCCAAATAAGTGTTCAGAGCTGGGAAACGTATTTTTAGCATCATTCTTTGAATTGATTATTTAGGAACTAGTATTTTTATGGATGAGACGGATACAGAGAGAGAAACGGGGAGAGACTGGGGGGGGTGGTGTTGCCACTCAAAGTCTACTACAGCAGTGTCCTACTGAAGACATGTGACTGTGACTGTGTGAACCCTGGGGTTCCTGCAGTCCGTGCCTTGTGTCAGTAGAATGCGCCAGGGGGTCGACTCAGGGGGTCCGCTCAGGCCACCTAACTGGGAGTCAAATCAGAGGCGCTCAGTTGGCACCTCATGCCTGACTGGCCCATGACCCCGAGGGCCAAGACCCATGTCTGGGTCACGTACAGTCCTGTGACCCACTTACCAACTGATGGGAGTATGACAGTTTTGTTCTTATGGAGCCGCTTCAACTTCACCTTCACAGATGCAGTGTGTGGTTTGCCAGAGATCAGCTGAATTTATTCACATTTGTGACATTAAGTTGGACAGATTCTCTTTTGCGCTATTTGTGTGAAAAGAAAGGAATAGATAGCTTCAAATGTCACTACCTATTCCGACACGAGAAGGTATCTGAGCTTTAAGTGCACGGTGCTCTCAGGTAATACTAAGCCACTTTGCCTCAATTCCTCAAATATAGTCAGACTCTTGGACTTTATCATTTAGGTGTTATTGATGTTTTTAATAGATCTCAAATCTAAACGTTGTGTTATGCTGGGTGAATAACAGCAGACATTTTGTCTTGAATGAGGATCAATAAGTGACTTTTGGTTTCTTGATGTTAAAGTTGTTGAAGTGCATATTTTGGCTCTGCTGTATCTACAAGATATAGACGGGTGCAGCAAGCAGAGCTACTCAGTGCCTACTTCTGATTTGTGTTGAGGTCATTGAAACGGTGACAGCAGTGGACCTTTGGACTGAGCAGATGTGTTTTATGCATTTCCAACAGAATATTAAACGAGCTATCATAATAGGCTCTGATCATCAGAGGCTTTTCTGAACGCTCACTGTATAGAATGTTCTCCGAACAGTGTTTTGACATTATTTTACAATTCTGCTGGAAAACGTTGGAGATGATATGAGCCTAATTTTAACCCGGGATACTTTTGCAGTTGTGATCCGAGCCATACTCATGAGATGTGACATCTGATACCTCCTGGGTGCAGAAAAGCGCACTGCAGGCTGCAAAGTGGTGAAGGGCCACTTGGAGCACATCACCTGCTTCCCTCGTTGTCGCCCTCCTCCTTGCAGCTGTGAGGCACTACAGGGCTCAGTCACTGGTCTTTGAGCCAAACCTAATGCACACCATCCCCTTGTTTGCCCTCTTAATCGCCTGCCTGTCACTCCTCTGCTCACCCACAACACTAATGGAATTTTATGATTTCTGTCTGATTCTGCTAATGTGTCTTTTTTTCAACCCCCCCCCCCCCCTTTTTTTAACCATAATACAGTCATGTTTTTAAGTTCCGCCCCTATTTTGTTTTTCCTTCCTTAACATTCGTATCTGTAAGAACAATAAACACTATTTATTTGAAATGAGCAAAGTGTAAACATACTTATTAAAAATGGCAATCCATAATAGCTGTAGGAAATCAGGTAATTGGTGGGAATAATGCTCCTTAAAGAAGAAAAAAAAAAAATGCTGCACCCCCTTTGGCTTAATTTGATTAGACAGAGTGAAACTGTGGTCTCTCCTTCTGCGATGGGGTCTATTAGCTCACCGACGTGCTACACACTGTGTCATTTGAGTCTGTTACAGTGGCAAACTGCCTCGTTACCCCTGTGCCTTGTTGTGCAGCCTGACCAATTACTTTTGAACTTAAGAGGACATGACATTTGTAGGTTTTGCACTCTGAAATGACTGCACATGTTAAAAGATGCATCATGCCTTTTCCCTTGCAAATAATTTATAGCACGTGCCCCCCAGGGTTTACTCTTTGAACTCGGAGAAACAGGCTTTAAATATAGCCGTTATACATACACTTTTTGAAATGTCACTTTTTCGATTTTCTTTGTGACAGACTTTGTGTTATATTGGGAAATCACAACATTTCAAATAAAAATGAAGGTTGTGTTGAATCGATATTCATATGAACAGATGATCAATTTAGCATGGTTTTGCGCTTGGTGATAAAGTCTGGTTACCCTGAAAAAAACCCAGCTGTTTTCAAGCCCTCTGGATGCCGTGTCAGACCTACTGCTCATTGGAAATAAGAGGAAACACCACAGGGTAATGCAAATACATTTTCTGATCCGTCTAAAGCCTGCATATTTTCTACTTGTTTTACATGGCTAACTGGTAATGGGTGATATGATGTATGAGATGTCATGTTTGTGTTATTAGGTACACTGAAAGCCTCCGGTTTAGACATATTTTATGCTTATTCAGCCATTTGGATTGTGGATTTTCAAATCCAAATTTGCTGTGACAGATCGTTGAATGTGCCAGAACGACCATCTTTGGATGCAGATTAAGGAGTTTTTTTTGCCTTCTATTTTGAGGACGGAGGTAAATATTGAACAGGGCTTCCAGTGTAGTCCATATAAAGTCACTGCTTTGAAACAGGGCGTCTTCAACAACGTTCACAACCCTAGATATTAACAGTATGTCAGAAATATGCTCTATATTACAGAAATATATTTAGTTTTTGACCCTTGAGGAAGAATTGTTGTACTTGTTTTTAATGACTTCATTTGCACATAATACTGTCCAGTAACAATACAATGAGTGTGCCATTCTGAAAGATTACGGATATAAAATGCTGAGTAAAACCTGTTTTGGTGAGTTAACCCTCTCCTTGCTCCCTCAGCTGAACTTATGGGCCAGGAATAATACTGTTTAAGCGACTCGTCCTCTGCAGCTGCTGGCTGTCATTATATAGCAGATTAAACACAAAGAAAATCAGGGCTGGGAGGGTGGGAGGCTGGTTGTAAAGCCAGTCCTATTCCCTAATTCCCTGGCTGAATACACGTGTTACCTCTACGGCAATTTGTCAAACACCACACTGCATGCTTGATGAATCAAGTGCCCCCTGGTGGTGATGTAATGGACCAAAAAATAGATTTTGATTGTTCAAATTGGATGTACAAGCAGCCAAGGGCACTCTGCGTCCATTTGAACATTAATTTGTACAGGAAGAAACAACTTGTAAGGTCATTTATACAAGCCTCGAATGATGTTCTGCTTTATATTGATGTTTTTCTCTGCCAAATGAAGAGAATACATTTTTTATGTGGAAGATTACCATAGAAATTACTGCGGCTCAAAGTCTGAATATATATTTAGATTGTTATATATTTATATGCATATTTCTTTTCAAAGCACATCACAAAGATTCACCCCCGACACGGTCTTAGATTCAAATTGTTCTGAAGTCTTAATATGGTTGAGTCACTCACTGCCTCTCGTGTGCACAAACAAAACGCATCAAAGATGTAAACAAATAAACAAGGGACATGCGCGCGAGTGTCCAGCCAGATGGTTTGGCCTTTGTGTTTTTTGTAGGGAGGTCACCAAATGAAAGAGAGCCAGAGCAGGGCAGTTAATCCCATCAGGAGAACTGCATTCCCATAATGAGAAATTAATAACATGAGCATGCTTTCAGATTAAACAGAGCAGTTAGGACCATTAGATCATTTTCATTGCTGGCATTAGGGCAGCGGATCAGTTTTTTTACCCGTATAATCCAACAAAGTAGGTCAATGTCTATTGAGTATTAGTGCTGTGGCTGTGATCCTGTTGTTTCAGCTCCAGGACATGGAATTAACCCCAGAGACGGCTAAAGTGGATAGGGCAGAGGTTGTTGGAAGGGTACATACCCCTGGACATGGGTGTAAACTGTGGATAGCACTTCTAAACCCCTAACAGGTCCTGACACTGTGCTCCTGCTTATTCTCGGGGCTTAAACAGTGTTTACTTCTCGGCTGAGTAAGTTGTTACTGTACCTTCCACACATAATGACCCTCACTTTCTCACTTAAGCTGAAACTGCCCCACTTGGCCAAACAACTACCGAGCATCACTTCGCCACAAGATTTAATGTTTAGCTGATAAACAGCTGCATAAAACCTGATTTGAACCTCGCAATAAAATATAGTTTAGTGTTGGAAATTATGCAAATAGAACCCACTTGCTATTTGAGCTTCAGTGTTCAGTTAATATTTTTTGCAGAATTGCCCATGCAATGTTCAAACCGGAATCTCTTAGGGAAATACCCCAAACAAAACCACGGCTCAGTGATCCTGTCCACAGCTGCCCAGCGAGAATAATCAGCGAGCAAGCAGAAGGCCCGTTTAAGATCAGTGTCCTTAATAACCACACCCAAGACCTCACACCCAATGAGACGATGATGGGGAGTCACAGATCACGCTAGATTAGTGCAGCTTGTTTTGCTTTGGCGGTTACAGCCCCCACCCATGCTACACACACACACACACACACACACACACACACACACACACACACACACACACACACACACACACACACACACACACACCGACACACTGCACGACCAGCTTGTCACTGCTGTCCTCTCAATGTGAAAGCAAGTATATTTTGACAGACAACAAATGAGTGGCAGGAGAACACAGCTACTGTTACAGAGAATGCTCTTACATTTGACAGTCAGAGCAGGGAAATAAATACTATTTAGAAGTATTCTCATGACTGTCGAAAGAAGTCATTGAAAGACTGGAATCACATTTGTGTTGTCTGCCTCAAGGGGGGTATTTTTCCCTTGCTCAGGATACATTTACAAATTCTATGTGAACTTGAAATGCTGTGAAAGTTTGATACTGATGATAAATATCATATATTTTAATTTGAAGTGAAATACATCAGCATTTACAACAAACTGCAGAGAGGTATACATATAACGCGCGAGGCATTCCAAAAAAAAAAGAAAAAAGAAGGGGTATAATCTTGGTGGGAGATGCAATGAACCACTAAGTTTTAGGCTACTTTGTCCAGCTCATGCAAGCACGGAAGAACCTAAAGCCAACGATAGTGCCTCTGAAGCAATCTATGATGCCATTAAAAGTGACAGCAGCTGCTCCGTCTGTCCTTGTGCACGATATCAGTAATTCCCTCTTCCACTTCTTAAAGAGCCAGATCACTTTTACCTCCATTGACCCTCATTGCCCTCACATTGTACCTCTATAACGTCTTCAGAGGCAGCGACATGATCGGTTTATTTCATAAATCTTTCTCCGAATCATGAAAAAGAAGGGAGCGGGCAGCATCATGAATCCACTAGGTCATTTTGTGGTGAGGCTAGTGTATTATATCTGGTGACAAATTTACACAGATGACGCTGTGACCTGAGATGCCCTGATGCCGGGAATGCAGTCAAAGTTGGCCGTGTTGAATCCTGAGTGAATTGTGCGGTGTTGTTAGTGTGACCTAAATAGGGCAGTTTGGCACATTTACCTCAGTTGCCCCACACAGACACTGGAGACGGCAGAGAGAGGGAGAGTGCAGAGGAGACATGAGGTTGAGATGGGAGGAGAGAGAGTGTGGACTCAACAGAGTGTAAGAGCACGCACATGCATATAGGGAGGGACATGCTGTGGGGAGGTGAATCCAGGACAGATTTAACAATATTGCCTTAAAAAATACATCAAACATCAGTGGCTGATCTGTGTGAAGCTCTGTCAAAGCTCAAAATAGTCCTCCTAATTGTTCATTTATATGCACACAACAGTACAAACGCTGGTGGGTCACGCAAGATTATCATTGGCCTAACTATATTTCTTACTTTCTGTTGAATGCATAGTGATGATACCTACTATGACTGACACGTGTACATACATTTTTTGTAGATCTGTGATTGCACGGTATAAGCAATAAGTTGCAATTACTGCTCTTAAAACATCATATTAAAAATGTATATGTGAAAAAAAATAATATTAGTCTGTCTGAAAACACAAACTGCAACGATATTTAAAGGCAGGAAAGAATACAAAATGTTTCGTATTCAAGTTAATCTCTTTCAGAATTTCCACCAGAAGACAATTCTAATACAGGGACTCAAAAACCTGCTTAAGTCCGTGTTTCAAACTATTTTCTCTCATGCTTTATGGTCGTGTCGTCATGGATGGACGGAGTGTTGGTGATAACTTTAAGCTGCCAGTTATCGTTCAATCTCTTATTGATATTTATTAGTGAAAGTGTTCTTTAATCTCAGTATGTGGAGGACATACAGGGATTAAAGAAGGGTTACTCTCAGCTACTCTTGGTAAAACAATACATATTAAATAACAAAATTGCAAGTGTAGTAAAAAGGTCAGTCACATGTGAAAATGAGCTTAACTGAAATCAGACAAAAAATAATAAAACAACATGGGGGAAGCAACAGGTTAAAGTCCCTTGGCTTGAGACTTGTCATCCACGATGCAGACATGGAGACTTAAATGATACAGATAGTTGGATCCAAGGGGACTCAAGGCTACTCTGTGTTTGTATTTAGCAATATTGAAAGTAAATAAGAGCTCCAGGTGATGTGGCAGTGACACACCAATTAAGAGCTCATTTTGACGAATGTGCAGACTAAGTATGTCCTTGGGATAAGCAGGCTTGGGTACGTGTTGGATTTGTGTGCGCATTTGTGTGTGTGTGTTAATTGCTCTCCTGTTTAAGCTCTAGTTTAGGTCAGTGACCTGAGTGTGTCCTCTGTGCTTTTTGACAACTGTCGCAGGTGGCGGCTGCAGCGAACCTCAAACAACCTGAAAGAAGGTTGTATATTATCATTCATGCAACATTCTGAGTTTTGGAGTGTGGATGTGATTAGTACACAGTAGTGGATGCTGACCTTAAACTGTATATTACATATTCACTTGTATATATCTCCTGTATGTTGCACAGTTTTAATGCATAGGTTTATATTTCTATTGCTTAAGTTTATTATAGTTTTTAATTATGTGACGTTCAGTGTGGGCAGCAAAGTTAGAATTTGATTGAACAGGGAAACACGTTTCATTACTGTACGTACACATGACGATAAACACTTTGAATCTTGAATTGAATGACCTCTAAGAAATGTCATTATAACTTTACAGCGTACTGCAACTGGTATGTACAAGGTACAGCTGAAGCTTTTGAGTGATGTCAGAGGTGGTTGTAGAAGGTGTATCTGTGTGTGTGTGTGTGTGTGTGTGGGGGGGGGGCACAAGGACAGACCATACATCATGAGGTTCATCCTGTAGAGGGCAGTGAAGACACATGGCACAGTGCAAGTCTGGGGTCTGTCCTGTACTTTCACACAGATGTAATGCTCTTCAAGCATGGCATCTGTAACAGAAACACAACGCACATATATACAATAGTGACATGTAATGAATGGAAGCTTTATTGAGTCACTGATCTGCAGCATAAAACTGCCAGAGGTAATCCTGCTGCTGGCCTGAAAGAAATCTCCACTGCAGGTAAAAAGTGGTTGTTTTGAATAAGCGCAGTGATATTTATTCAGTGTGATAAGATTATAGGTCTACAGGCTGTTAGAAATTAAACAAAATCAATTGAATTTGGAGCTAATATACTCTATTGGCTTAACTTTGCCCTGCCCTGAGTTCAATTCTGGGATTTCTCTCCCTCTCTTGAGGCCAATAATTTCACGATGTTTTGTATTCAGCCTTCTAGTGATTTAGCGTTTCACTTCCATAAAGGTGAGAGAGATTTTAAAACTATAGCTCTACATCTCGGCAGCAGAGAAAGCTCCAGCAGCACTGCAATCTGTGCTTCTTTTAGCACTCTTCAGTCTTTGCACTCCAAGTTACACACAGTGAATGCTGCGTAGTAGTCTTCCTATGTTTTCTCACCTAATCATTCTGAAAGAGGATATATTTGAACCACTGGCTCTGAGGTTTACTGGCTAATATTATATCTCGATGCTTTTGTTGAAGTGGGAAGTGTGAGGCATCTTCGAGATCTTTGTGTTCATAGTGTGTATTTTTTGTGTGTAATATTTTTTTGCCATGCAATCATTATACACATTTACTGATTATATCACACCCTGCACTGAAATCTTGCATTTTCAAAACGTGTGAGGCCATTTTCAGTAGAAGATATGATAGGGTTAAAATTGATCTTTTGGATTCTGCTTGTGTTCCTGTATGCTGCCAGTACTTTGCTTCTCTTTTTCCTGAAAAGCAAAGAGTCCAAGTTCAGATATCAAGCCAGAATTCTGTGGTTTAATTATATTGGCCAATCATTAGGCAGCAACAATTCACCGGGTCCGCAGTATATTTTAACTGCTGTGTTGTGAACTTGGTAGTCTGTATATTTGATCAAGCTTTACACATTTAAACAGACTCTTGGCAGTAGATGTAATTTTAAACAAACCACACTTAAAATAATGTATATATAATCAGTTGTAACTCTTTAAGTGCAATGCAGTGGCACTGCAATAAACCTATATGTATTTGATGAAGCATGCATGCACACTTCTTGTTTTGATGATTTCTGACCATTTTGTTTGTATTAATAATCAAGAACGCTGTCCAGACTCTGTTCTCTGGCTGCTATTAAAAAAAAAGCAGAGCCCTGTAGGTCCTGCACTTGTAATGACAAACAGCCCTGTAAGTGTTGCTATCAGTGCTTGGTCACTTATGTCAGATGACTATTACATGGCACTCTCCAGACAGAAGGCCCTGGGATGAAATCCTCCTTGGTGCTATCAGCCTGCAGATTCTCATCCAGCATAATGTAGAGGATTAGCCAAGTAATGCCTGCAATGGCACGTCAGTGGCACATGGTCCAAATTGGTTCCTGACCCGCCTCCTGTTATTTTTGTGGAGGAGGTGAGCGAAAGCCACACAAAACCACAGCAGATATGAGTTACACACAGAGCTTAAAGTCATTCATGGCCGTGGTGAGTGGTGCAGGGTCAACATGTGGCCGGCCTCCATCTTGTGCCCTTCATTTATTGTACAATATTCATATCCCACTTATTTCTGTGCCCGTGTCAGTTTTATCATGTGTTTGAATCTTTGATTGATCTCTTGCTCACATTTTCTTTTCTTTTTTTTTGATTTCACTTCCGCCTCTATTAACCTGGATATCAGCGGTCTGGAAAAGGATGTCTCATGTCACATTATCAGCAGCTGAAAGTAAAAGATAGGAGACAAGCCTGGGTCATCGTGGCAATCTTCCAAACAGCTTTTAAACTGTGTTTCACAATTGATAAACAACCGTGCCTGTAATTAATATTGTACATTCATGGTAAAAGGCATTCTACATAATTACTCCACTGTCTCATCCAGAAATATGCACATTCAGTGTTATTATAAAGCACACCAGTATATCATATTAAGTCATAAATAATGGTAGTAGAATTAATTAATTTTATATGCCCCTCCTCTCCCCCTTGTGTGGTACTTTACATTTAACTATGTCAGCATTTATTGATGCACTCTTTAAACGATGACATTTTACATGGCTTTTAAAGAGAGCTGTTTTGTGATGTGCTGGTTAAAATTTATTTTAGACAAGAGGATTTTTTCACAGTCAGTACATTGAAATATTCACTTTGCTGATAGTGCTTTCCCCCACAAAACATTTGTGACATAGTTGTTGTTTTAAATGATTTTAGCCCCCCCCCCCCAAAAAAAAAAAATAGAATAATATAGATATTTATGAAATTGAATCCTGATTGCTGTGAAATACAGAGTCTTTCCTGGTGTTTAAATCCGAATTTAGATAGTTATTTATGTTGGTGTCCCGTGTAATAGATGCCCTAAGTAGGTTTTTGCTGACGCGTGATTCTGATCTGGTAATTAACCCAACAAGGAATGGTTGTAAAATTGTAAATTACATCGGATGTAAAATATCTCTTCACAAGTATTACATATGAAATTTCAACAGTCCGATAACTCCTAATGTTTTTTGTTTTCTCTGGTGGGGGTTTTCCATCATAGTGCACTGGAGCACCTCATGTACCGTATTTTTTGTGAATATTTTGCGAAGGATTTCCATGAGAGGAAACCTCATGGATTTGTTCTTTGAGGACAGACTGTGGTTTTTCAGTCTCTTGGTTGTGAGTGTTTTTGCTCTGAAGTGGGTATCTTCATTTCTCTCTCTTCTCTCTCTAGTCTAAACAATACAAAATGCCCCAAAACAATTAATTGTGTTTTAAACATTGTCCTAGAATTATGTAGTGTGTTTAACTCTATACAGTACAAGGTACTTCGCACTGTGCAGCCCTTTGGAGCTTATTGTTGTGCGTCCAGGCACCATGTCTTCAGAGTCCCTGTATTCCATAGAGTCTTTACTGTCTACAAAGTGGAGTTGAATATCAAGGTCATGATGAGCATCTTCTCATACCAGGTGGGTTAAGAGCCTAAACTATGTCAAACTAGCAGGAGTGTGACCAGCCAGCATTTGTCCCTGCACAACCAACATGCCAAATAGTTTTTTGGATTCTGCAAAACAGAATCATTTTCCAATGACGCTATCTTACGATTATCGTCTATTGGAATACCGCTGTGTGACAATACTGTAGCTCCAACTAGTGGTGGATGGATGTGTGACTCTTAAGTGGCACCTAGTGCATGAAAAAAAAATACAACCCAGCTAATATTTCTCACATCTTTTGTATTCATATCCCTAAAAAAAAAAATTCATTACTTATTACTGTTTTACCCATTAGCTTTTAGAGATGTTGCGATAGTACTTATTCCCCACAACTGCGAACACAGTCTCAGTAATTCTGACTCCTGAGATGTGATTCACCACAATACACTTCACGGAGAAAAAAAAATCCAGCCAAGGACAAACACAAGTAATTCAATTAGATAAGAGGCATTAATGGTCATAATTTACATCCAATAGATTCACTCATGGACCTTATTTAATCAAGGCTCTGAAAAAGCTGAGAACAATGAAGAAAATCTCCTTTTCTTTAACTTGCTGTGTTTTGAGAAACCTTCACCAATTATTGGAAAATAGTACCCTATTCTCACAGAGCGTTTGCTCCTTAAATAGATGCTGAAGATTGTTTATAATCGGGTCGACATGGTGAGTAACTACATAACTGCTTGATAGCATGGTAACACACTTGGCAGGACTAACATACGTGCCTGTAAATACTTTAGTTCTGTGTTGCTTCATTGTAATCAGCTGCTCCTGCATTAACTCCTCCTGTGAAGCCCATAACGTGTTGGCATCGCTTAGGAAAAGGTATCTCTCACCTTATTGTTGCGCCTCCAGCCGCGGTGCGAACGGAAAGTGTGACATGATTTCAGAAAGTCACACAGTCGATTATGTCTAACCATCCAAACACTCCTGTTGCCGTTCATTAGTATATGGGTTGTTTTAGGGTTGTGATGAATAGTAGCAGCAAACTAGCACGCTTCATATACATGTTTTTACAAGATAAAAGCAAACATTTGTCTTGTTTGACGAAGTAAAATTAAACCAGGACACACATTTCCATCCATTTGTGTCTTGCTTGGTTCAGCACAATGCAATGTTTATTTAACCATATTTCAACACTGTCGTCTGTCTGCAGCCATTTAGTAAATTCTTGCTTTAGGTTAAGGTCCGATTTTGAGTCCTTTTTGGATTTTTCCGATGAATATGTCTGAATATGAGGCTATTTGAAAACATATGGAGGCACTTTTGTAGGTTCTATCCTCTTGTCGGCTTTCTTTTTTTTTCTTTTTCTTTTTACAAGATGTTGTCTTTGATGGCTGCTCAACAAAGAGAGAGCTGTCTTCAGCTGTAACCTCTCTGCACCAGAATCTGGAACATGACACATGTCAGGCTGTGATAAATGGTGCAGAGTCTCAGTAATTTCACCAGGAATGCCCTTGAGATGCCCAAAACCCCAATCGCAAATGCTATTGTTGAATTAAACCATAAAAAGAAATCCTTCCCTGTTGACATGATAGGAACTACCCTGAAAAAAGGAGGATTGTTTTTGTCCAGGAAGGATTTACCTGGAGTATTTTGGCATGTGTCCAATGTAGTGTTTGTATGTCTGAATGCATTAAAGAAGACATAAAAAAATGAAAACTGGAAAATAATCAGAAAATTCAATTTGAGTTTTTTTGTACTATGTTCTGTACCTCATTTAAATTACACCTGGCTAAAACTGTGAGAGAAAAAAAAAGTACAGATGTTGTAAAATCATTTAAATTTGAAAAAGTTGCTTTAGTATAATTACAGTACACATTTATACAGATTTATCATCGCTCTCAGTTGTTGAAAAAGCCCAGAAGTCACATCAAACATTGTTGATTTTTGGTAACAGTCTTCTTGTCCAATGTTGAGGGTGACTGTGTTTCCAAATACAAAACAAACTGATCATTTTTCCAACTAGAGAAAAAAACAAACATCACCCCGTTTTATTCTGCAGGCTGTTGCCGACTAAACTCATTGAGAAGCTTCTTGTTGGGATCTGGGAATCCTGGAGCTAAGGAGGAATGTTTGTGAGGCGTTTTTAGTCCCTAATTAAATTCAATAAGCTACGGAAACACAATGTGTGAGCTTGTGTATCCTCCAATGGAATCATCACACTGAGTTACTCCTCTTAAATATTTGACTGACTGATGACATTTTCCACATGTTTTAGAATTAGAAGTCCTTTTTCAAAAAAAAAAAAGAAGTTTAAAATAGTTGTGAGAAGTTAATGACTAATTTTGGGAAATTCATGTACAGTCTGATGGGTTTCCAAAATTTGTAACAATATATGTCCAACAAAAGAGCTATCTATGTGCACCAATACAGGTTTAAACAACCGTCCCTGTATGCAATAGCTGCTACACACTATTAAGCATTGCTTACTATTAATGTAATTGAAGAATAGGCTGTGGCAAATAGTTTGTAGATCCAGTCCCTGTGGAGGCTGATCCATAAAAATAACACAAGGGAAAAAAATTAAAAAAGCTGAATTATTGTCACTAGTGTTTTTGCTCGGGCTCACTAAGCATTCTTGCGTGTGGTGAATTGCCCGGCAATTAATTCAAAAGCTCTGGCTAAACTACCCTCTGTGATATCCTCTCCGTCCGATGACAAATAGAACAGGGGAATCTTAATTAGGAGCGAATGTGCTGCAGATGTATTAGAGCAGCGATGGGAAAACAGATGAGGCCATCACACCACACAGCAGGGAGCTGAGGAGCCCGGTCCCCCATCGCTGGATCCTATTCATAATGCCACGAGTGTGCCACATGCCTCTGCTGTCATCTGTGCAGTGCCACCGGGGCCCCCAGGGGCTGGGAAGGTCCTCACTATCTAGCACTTGAGCTCAGCCTGTCAACCTTCAGCATCACACCGACCCTAACAATCCCCTTTGCATTCACTCTTCGGTTAACACTGCAGTGAAACCGAGCAAGAGTCACAGCTGGTATTTATTTTTTTTTTTTTCAGTTTTGATCGTTATTTTTGAAATTTTCAGAACATATTTAGATTTTGTTAAGCAAACATTTTAGTTACCTTTAGTTTTAGGCAAATAAGCATGAGCGGGGAGGCGTTAGGTTGCGCTGGAACGTCAGCATGGCTTTGTCCTGTGACTCTGCACTTGCACTCTTCTTCTTTTTATTTATTAAATTTTTTCCAAGCTGGTCATCGGGGTTCCTTTTTTGAAAAATAGCCATAGTTTGACTGTGTCTGTTCAGCTGGCTGCCTTCAATTTTATACCTGCAAAGTTTCAATCTCGGCCCTCCCTGCGTCCTTTAACATTCGGTGGCCACACCAGCACCCTCCCCCACTTTCTTCCCCCTTTTTCCAGGATTACTGGTAGAGACTGCACTTGTGCTGTTATTTTCAACCTTGGTGGACAGGGGCTTCGCTATGTATTCTGGAAATACTTCAAAGAAAAGCAAAAAGGCAGCAATTTTCTGCTTGAATATCCCTCTGACTAAATCCATTGATCATCCTTGGGGTTCCTGAGAGAGAGGGGGAGTGAGATGGAGAGGCATGTTTTATCCTCTAATAACTCCTACCTTCACCCCTTCCTGCCTTTCTGTTGTTGTGTTGTTGTTGGTCGCACTTCTGCTCTATTCCTTGGAGAGCTGCTGAGATTGAAGTTATTTTATGCTTCGGCTCCCCGGGCCCCAATTTGAAAACTCTTGTGTGTCAGTTTTCACACACTCCTGTCATATGGCAAGGAGCACTGCACAGTTTTACCTTTTTTACTTCTCTTTTCCCCCATGAAGGCATCTTGTGGGGCACTCTGCTTTTCGCTGCAAATAGGACACATAAAGAGGACGAGTTTGACATTTCCATCAAGTACTTATAATCAAATGTGCTTGTTTTACTTCTTTGTGTCCATAATTTAAAAAAAAATAAAAAATAAAATAATTTGCAATACTGCCTTTTTTCTTTACGATTTTGTTTCCTAGTGAAAATGAATTGCTTATACATACCATTGTTAGATTTGTCTAAAGTGGCATTTTCAGTCATCTTTTGACTCTGTCCACTTTAGATTATTCCAGTCCCGGAGAACACACCAGTGTGGAGAACACCAACAGAGGCGAGGTGTCTCTAAACTCAGCCTCGTTGGAAGATTTAACAAATAAATGAAGGTGTAACCGCCTGTAATATATCTCAGTAAACTAATAAGGTGGAAATGTGACTAAATGAACCACGCCTCCACACTCTGCATGTAATTGTGTAATGCTCCTACCGTCCAATGTTTAATCCACACTGTTTATGCCATAGCTGGCTCTGAGCTTGTTCTGTTGTGGGTTTGGTTCAGATGTTTAGATAATTGAGCGTATTGGTCCAGTGCTTTGCGGGTCAACGTGGGGTCAGTTGCTTGCTGAATGAAGCCTGGAGGACAAGGCAGACTTGGATTTCTACACAGTTTTCACTGAGTTGTACCACCAGACTTTGATACACTGTTTCATTCTGCATGTTTCAGAGGGCTGAGCTCCACTGAATAGGTGCTGATAACAGGACTGATATGTTTTCATTTACAAAGCAATTATGCCTTTTTTCCATATAGATCCTGTAAGCTCCCAGCTACACTTTGGTATGGTTAATGCCTACTTACATGGGGCAGCTGCAGCTCTGTTGGTTGAGGGTGTTATTTTTCAATTGCTGGTTCAATAGCCCATCTCACTCTGTGCATTTGTTAAAGTGCCTTTAAGCAAGACGTTGAACTCTAAATTACTCCCAGCGGGTGTTGAGCACCATTGTCGTGTGATTGTGTTTGCGTGTGTCAATTACTATAAATTCATCTCATTGTGGAAACACTAATGTTGTACTCATGTACTAATATTACAGGTGTCATTAGCATAAACACCATAAGAAATTATGATTTTTTTTTTAATGCATTTGATTACTTGATCAATGAGTTTGCTTTACTAATACTTTTTTTTCATCTTTTGTGTCATTTTGTGATGTTGTGCTGGTCGATAAACTCCCAAAGAGGTCTTGATAAAACTTTTATGAAGAAACTAAAACGAGGTTGAATCAATTAAAACAAGTCATATTGCATATAGTGACTAAAATGTTTGTCTCTGTGTAAACTAGTTTTTTGAGGACTTAATGGGAAATGTGGACCGAAAGATAGTTTTCTCAGATAGCCATAAACATCCGCTTATACAAATTTTGTTCCTTCTTGCGCATGCCCCCCCCCCCCCCCCCCGATAGTAGTCATTAGTGTATCGGTACATGCCAGTATTTGTCTTCCCTGTAAAGTCTACTTGTCACAGCTGGTGGGCAGTGTTTAGATCACAAGTAAGCTCTGTCTAACTTTAGTGCACAGGCTGAGGCATCTTTCCGACAACTCTCGTGGTCTGCCATCGTCCTCCATCTCTGGCAGACTCAATAAACTGCAGCTAATTGGGAGGTGATGACAGACAAGCCAGACCCAATTTATTGCAGTTTGAAGACAACCCATTCACTTTTCAGCTGTGCGAGCCCTCGTGTCGGAGCGTTGCTTTCACCCACATCCACACGCAGGTTTGACGTCTCATGGCTCAACTTTGTGAAACAATTCATAGGGAAAAGTGGAATAAAGTAAACATGCTGTATTTATTTATTTTTAATATATATATAAATAGCACATATCCGGGGTGCTTTCCCCTTGTTTGTGAAGGTTAATTTGAGTGTATCTCAGTAGCTTGACACTAAACACAGTCCACCACCTCGGCCTCCTGGGACTATTAGTGGTGACAAACAAAATTATCCTCTCAAGGAGCACATTTTGATACTCATCATGTTTTCTCGCAGGATGTCAGACTCTACGTGTCATGAACTTGAATCTATACTTCTAAAATTGCATAAAAGGCAGAGAGGAGAACATGCACGGTCCTGTGTCATTTATGACACATTATAAACTTTGTTTTCTGCTGCTTGATTGCTGAAGCCCAAGCCGTGACACTTGTGATGTACTCTGCCAAGAACATTAAGTATCCGAAAGTGATAAAGCTTCAATTTGCTAGACCATTAGACTAATTACTGCAATAATTAAGTAACTACTTGATTAGAACTAATGGGTACCTAATTATCCAGGAAGAAAGGATCAGGTGGTAATTTATAGAGTCAAGCTGATGTCTTCTGACTTCGCAATGCCGATTACCAAACATAAGGGACTGGAGCGGGTGAGAACAAAGATTATGAAAAAAACGAGAGAGAAAACTGCCATTTGAGTGTTTATCCAGCCCCCGTAGCTAAGACAAACAGTTTGCTAGTATCTCATCACATGAGTGGATTGTTGATGATTGTTAATGAAACAAGATACACATCAATAAATTATACAGGATGATTAGCCTGCATCTATTTTCTAATTAATCCCTGAGCAGAGGTTGATCTCAATAGTATTGATACTGATTACACAGATAAGAAAGTATTACACTGCACTTGACATAACTTATTTGGATGGATGGATGGATGTACAGATGGATATACATACATTTGTTTTCTCAGGTTTATGTACACATGCTTTGTTTTCTGTGAATGTGTGCTTCCAGAAGACGCCGTACAATGAATGTTTTAAACTGTATTTTAATCACATTTCACAATGAACATCTCTCACAGACTCGGGGAAAGATGAATAGAGACAAATCTAAAATTTATAGAATTCTATAATTTGCATAAAGTGTATTATCTAAACATTGAAGTGAAAGGTAAGGGTGTTGAAAAGGTCATTAAAAATTGAATACATTGAATGCAAAATATGGACATTATCTATCAATCCATCAGTCTGCCACTTACTTAATGTATAATTGTTATAAGACGGGCAGCAGTCAAGCCCAGTCTACATATAATATGCATGACTGTGAATGGAAATAAAAGTGAAAGCTGACACTTTGTGATGTACAGTTCTTTTTTATATTAATGTTTGAATAATATGTGCCTGGAGGGTGGGCTATAAATTAAAAAGGAGAATTGAGGTATAAATTTTTATGAGTCATCCTCATCTATTTCCATTATGTATTTAAAAATGAAAGAATCACTGTTATTTGGATTAAACAGACAATCCTACATGGCAGGCAGATTGAAGGTCAGAGGTGGACACAGAAATCTTCACTTTTTCTTCGACAGCTCACACAGAATGCCGTTAAGGACAGATTGTTATTCAGCTTTTTATTTGGAGCTAAGGAGACGGGTTTACCATCATTGTTATTTATCTTCTGATTTATTGTTATTTGTTCTTATTGGAAATCCTTTAATTACATTGGGGGTATTTTATACAATTTACATAACACAAATTGGATGTTGTATTAATGGAACAATATATGTATGCAGTTTACTTTTTATTTTCATGTAGGACATGTAGACTTGCAGTGGTCTTTAGTTGAGGCGCCGCAGCCTCTCTGTTGTGGCAAAACTGCTTAAAACATTGTGTCATCACAGCCGTGGAAATTGTCCTGGGAGCGTGTGACTACAAATAAAAGGACAGTGAAGGAGAAGCTGTGGGGTCTCCAGTTGACGGCTTCAGTGAGAGCCCCGATGAGGCTTTTTAACAAGATGAGCATTGAGGCCAGAGACACAACGTCTAAGCTCCCCACGTCTACATATTCCTATGAGAAGAAAAGTGTGTTTTGTTATCTAGATCTCAAGGCAGGATAAAAATATCACACCCTGTGTGTGTGTGTTTTTTTTGTCATGCTTTGGCATTTGGAAGGTAGGGGCTCATATCACTGGAAGCTGTGGTGTCAATTAATCAGGTTTTTATAGGCTGCGCTCCACAAGGCTTCAAAGTTAACTGTTCTCAGCAGACACAGCTTTTTGAGACACGGGCACTCTGCGGACACTCGCATGTTCATTACTCCATTCAAGCGTCCAACGTGTGGAAATTTTGTTTTCATTTACACATTACAAATACCCAGTGGGTTGACAGAGAAAGCAGGCGAGCATGTGAGATCTTATTGCATTAGACTACTTGTAATAAAATAACACTCTATAACTCAGCCACTCTCCACTCCTCGCCCTGTCCGCCGATACGGGGCTGAATTGATATGCAGTCTAATCATCTGCTCGAAGCTGATGTGATGTAAATGAAAGTAATTAGGGAAATGTCAAACACAATTAATAAAACAGGTTTAAGTTGTGAAAACACTTGTCAGCCAGATGAATGAAGATTTCTCCTCTTGTCTCAACCATCACCGCCCTCCTTTTTTTCCCTCCTTGCTGCTGTTCAATTAGGTCACAGATTGCTCCTAACTTACTGCTCCCCTCTCACTTTCCCTTTTACCCTCTATCTCTTGTTCTCACAGCCTTTCCAATTCTATGCATGAAGACCTGTGAGAGAGGAGGGGGAGCCACCATCCTGTGGAAGGGAAATAAATTTGCCTGTCCATCCACCGCCTGGATGAAATTAATTGCAGACTCCTCATGCTGTCTGGGTACAACTGGGGCATTAACATAAGCAATTTGCGTCCAACTTCTTCTGCCGGCTGTTTAATAGAGCATCGGACCTGGCCGATAAGGCTTAAGGTCCCTGACGCATTAGCATTTTCATAATATCAAAATATTATAGCACCATGATTTTCTAAAGCCCATTCATTATTGATAAGAACAAAAGGTTTTATAAATTACAAAAGGGGAGCATGACCTATAATTACGGCAAGCAAATTAGGGTGTGCAGTAAAGTCAGTTACATTTTGAAGGAAAATAATGATGCTGCAGACCTTTCTCCTTCCCCCAGGATTGAAAAAAGAAATATAATAGATTCCTTCACAGCCTCACATGGGGTTGAGGAGCATGCTCACAGGTTCATGAGGGGCAATGTCTGCACAAGAAGTGGAGCAAGTGTCCCTGGCCCATGCACCATGCTGCATGCATAAAACGGGCCATTAGGCAAGTTAGTCTTAGCTAATGAACAAACTCAAACACACTTTTTATGCAGATTAACAGAAAATATCCCACCACGATTTTACTGAACAGTGTTGTCGAGGATGTTTTTCTGGATCTACGCTGAACGCCTGTTTGAAGATACAAGAATGAACTTTTCTTGGACTTTCTAATGTGTCTGAATAGGATGCCTTTAAATATAAATTCAGTGTATTGTAGGTTGAAATGCATTAATATAGCATACCAATTGGAAGAATGTGCTGCTTTGCTAAAGCAATATGGGAAAAAAAATGTTCAGACAAGATCAATATACCTTAAAGAACTTGTGACATCATACTCCATGTTAATTTTATTATTTTCACAATAAAATAAATAACACTGAAAGGCAAAATTGCCTTGATCGGATGCATGAATGTTGACACATTTACCCTTTTTAAAAATTTGCACTGTTGCAAAGCAAACCCTCTCTGAGAGGCCGGTGGCTGGAGAAGAATGCCGATGTGACGTCACGCGAGTAACGCTTTCTCTCGGATCCTGCAGGGCATGTTGCATTTTTTGAGGACTTTCAACCACGATATATCTAACAGAATATGTCTTCATTGATATATTCTAGTAGAACTCTCCTTGATTAAGCCGTAGACATACTCCAGTAGTTTGTTCACTGTATCGTGTCGACTAGAAACTCTACACATAATCGTGATCGATCTACAAGCATGTCTACGCTGTAGATAGATAGATTGACAACAGTGTTAATTTATTATTGGTCCTTCATTTGTCCTCCGACAGGAAATTTCTTCACCAAACTGATCCATTGGCAGCAGCCACACTGGGAGCTGATGCGGGTTGAGGGGGGTCAGGGGGTCACGGTGCATGTTACTGTGGAAGTAAACCGGTGTACTGGAGGAAAGCCGCACACACACGGAGAGAATCATACAAACTCCACACAGAAAGGACCTGGCCGGGATTTGAACCGGGACCTTCTGGCTGTGAGGCTCAGTGGGACGTGGGTAGTGGAACGTGCATTATCACATCACATCAGATCTACGGTCTTTTTTCTGTCGTCTCCCACTGGAACTGATATGGACACATTCACGCCGCCTTGACAGTCGTTGTCGGCGTCTCGTCTTCAGAGTCGTCTGAATCTGTGTTGTAGTTGCTCGGTTGATATGGCTGAAATCTGTACAGTGTGACCCCCAACGCTCCCGTGAACACTCTAATACTCTCCTTCTTCTTGACAAGTCTTCAACTACCACTGAACAGTGTGAAATGTCAGAAAATATTTCTGTTTCTTCGCTTCTCTGTGTCTTTAATAAACCGGTGGGACAAATTAGATTATTGCTGCCACAGTCTGTAATATACCAGAAACATACTTGCATGAGAACCACACTGTCTGTAAATAATTCTATGCAGCTGTGGGTTATCTTCTATATAGACAACAATTCTGTCTTTGTTATTATTCTGAGTGCAACCAGATCACATCTTCGTTTCTCATTGAATTTTCCACATTAATGCATTTAATTTGTGATTGGTAGTACGAAGTACTTTCCAGGATTACTACTGTTATAATACTCATGTCAGTGCAAGTACCACTTATGTTGTTATATCACATCTTTAAGCAATTACAATTATTTTAGTTTAATTCCTGTAACTGAAAGTTGAATGTGTTGTAATGATAAGGATAGTGATGTAAAAGAATAATACTAATCCAATTTAGAATTGGAAAGATAGAGGCATTATACACATTTGATCCATCTTTCTTTCTGCTGAACTGAAGTTGTGCCAAGTTCTTACAACCAATTTCTTTTTCACAAGTACGTGAAGCAATTAAAACGGCCACAGAAACCAACAAAATTAAAATGTCAAACGAGTTATTATGTAGCCATACCTTGGAAGATCTTGGCTAGATTACAAAAGCACTAATAATTAGTCTGCAACTGTTTAAACCTCCAGACTGGATGCTAATCTTCCCCTGAATTCATCTTATTTGAAAAATATAAGTAACTTGGAACAAACAATTATTTCACAGTATTCAGGTACAGTTAAGAGGCAACGTGCGTGGTTATTATAAAGACTACATGCAGTGATGTCTCCAAAGCTGTTACAACTTTAGTCTTTTGATTTGAAATAAATCATTGAGGTTTCTGCACAGCAACTTCAAAGAGCAGCTGTCCCACACCATCTGAAAGAGTGTGACAGCATCAGATGAGGGATCCCTCCACTTCCAGCCTCCAAGTGCACAAACAGGTGAGAACAGCAGGTGGTAAGACTCCGGAGCTTAACTTCTGTCTAGAGGAGCTGCAGCATTTATTGTCAGATAACTTAAACTGGGTACACATGCTGCTATACCGGTAAATTCACTCTCTGCTTTAGTGTCTGTAGACCAGCCGGATTGTCTCACACACACATATCACCCCGTGCTCTCCCTCTCAGTCTTTCTCCTTTGAAATGGCCTTTTTGTGTAGTTTTTTGCAGGGATAATCTAAGGAATACCGTCACAGTGTTGTTTGGCTTTGCGTATAATAGAATATATTGATAGCCAGTTCATGTAATGGGGGGTTGTGGAAGAGGCCATAAAAAAACTAAACATGTATCATCAGTAAACAAGGTATTTTTCTAATTCTCACTTTTACAAGCTCACTGGCGAAGGCGCTCACACAGTCATCAAACATTTCATGTACCGTATGCAACATGACCCACTACTTCACTTTCTGTTTGTGCATGCCGCCTTCACCTTGTGCTTTACAGATTGATTATTTTTCAGTTTTATTCTGACGGAGGAACACCATTGTACTGGCAAACAAAAAGCCAAGTTATTGTTAAAATATGAACAATAAGTGATTGATCAGATATATTTGTACAGTGTCTCTACCCCAATAACATAAGGTAATTAGTCGATGTTTGGGTTTGCCAAGACCTCGTTTCATGTTCACATTACAGATGTCAAATATAGCTTGCCAAAATACAGCTGTGAATAATAAATCAAATGTTAAGCACACTTTGCACAAATGTCTAGCGGACTTGCAAGGCTACAAGTCTCCTTAAGTGAACCAGCGTTTTATGTCTCTGATCAAAAAAAACAATTAAACGAGTATTAGAAATTGTACGAGGCATAACATCAGGATATTGAGATACTGTCCAGAGGAACCGTAAAGCACCCTCACTCACGTAATGTAACTTTTTCCACTTCATGGTGGAGTTGTCAGCATTATACATGGTGAAACTACATGGAATCTGATATAGAGTACTGTGTGAAATATTTGGGCAGGTGTGGGGGAAAAGTGCCACATTTCCAGCAAGAAATACAAGCAGGAAGGCATCTGATCGTCTTTGAAGTCATTCCACAACAGAGGGCAACAACACCAAATATACAGTTATCTTGAACAAAGAGAAGAACAGTGGATTCTGTGGTGTGACCCCCCAAAAGGGTCTATGTAAACGCAGTGGTCGGTGGTTTATTGCCCAAGATGTTTAGTACAGCAAAAATAGTATGCAAGTGTGCTGAAAAGAAACAGATTTAGCATCACACTATTATCTTAGATGTGCTTCTTTGGAGACATGGGGATAACACCTTGTGGTCATATTTCTCTTAGGCCATAGTGCAGCTGCAATTATGATCAGCAATATGGTGATGGTGATAAATAAGGCAATATTGGCGGGAGCCTGTCTGAAAGAATTGAGTGTAAACACTGTTGTAATGGAAGTGGATGGAAATCCAATCCTGCACTTAGTTCACTCAGTGACTGCTATTCTTCCTCATTGGTCACACTCCTCATTGTGTCTACAGTTTAGTGACAAGTCTTGACTGAAAGATATCACATCAACAGTAAAAGAAAGATCTGCAAATATCCTCCTCTCATGTTTACCTTCAGCTATCAGTGTGACGCCAGATACTGGGAGAAGTTATAGAATAATGTAACCTGTGGGAAATATTCATTGTTATCTCGCTCGCCCTTAAAAAGTGGACTGAAAGTTTGATTGTGTCCTATTGGGTTTGTCTAATCACTGCCACTCTGTGTCCCAGAGTGCTGGGAGCTCGTTATCATTCATTAACCTCTAGCTATGGTATCGCTCTGTCCTCCCCTTCTAGTCGCACAGCGCTTCAAATCATAGATATATTTTGCCGGAGAAACAATGACCATGTAGGGAGAGTATATTGTGAGTCCGAGCCTTTGTTAAAGGTGACTTATTCACCACTCTTTCTTCTTGTCCCCCTCTCAATTTCTCTCCATCTAATCTCCCTCTGTCCATAACAATAAGAATTAATTAGCCTGCTTATTTTTTTCTGGTTGTAGAGAGGCTCCCCATCTGGATGGAAGACAGTCCTCTGTGTGCCTGATTAATGGCATGGAGAGACAGTTGCCAATTCTGAAGCCTTGCTGTCTGGCCCAGGTCAAAACTTCCAGAAGGCAACCTAATGTTAGTCCAAGACAAAAAAAAAAAAAGCCCTCAGAGGATATTGTGCTCTTTTTAGAAGAGTGTGAGCCTACCTACATTAGTTTTAATTCTTTCATTATAAAGTGACCATCAATTCAGCCACTGATACAAAACCTTAAGTAAAGGGGGAAAAGGATGGTTTGTTTTGGGGTTTTTTGCAGGTTAGTATAATGAAGCAGGTTAGCATAATGAAGCATATCTATTCAGATAGAAATAAAGTATTCAGCTCCACTGAATCTATCAGAGGTTCATCACTTTTGTCTGTGGTCCGAATCAAGTTTCCTATTTGCAGTAACTGAGCAACATTTCTCAGTGCACTACTTACTACCCAAATTCCAATCCCAAATGTAAAACGTTAAATTACTCCATGTATCAATTTCTCTCTCTATATATAAATAAGTGTCAGTCATTTAACATTCTGGAATTATTGGGGTAAATTCAACCCTGAATTGTGGCATGAACATGAAGCGAGATCTGATTGGTCATTTGTCATCATTTATATTTCATGGTGTACTTCATTTCTTGGTATCTGGATTTAATATCTGTTATTTTCTTATGTTGGCCGTGGCGACCCATTTCTTTATACGCACTCTGACGAGCACTGCTGGTGACTTTAGCCGACTAGTTGCCTGGACCTGCGAGAGGAAGGTCAAAGCATCTCTGTTGCCTTGACTCATTTGTCACTAATGTGTCAAAGAGAAGATGACATTTGCAGGCTGGTGAAGTGACTGCCTCCCAGCCCATCAAGCAACCCTGAAGTAATAAATGTTTACCTTTGAGAAAGAGGTCTTTGGGTTCAGCTTTTCTTCTTCTTCTTGGGTTTTTTTTTTTTTTTGATGTGTGAAGGTTCTTTCCAACACTGAGTTCTTATGTACTCAGGATCTCACTGGACTTTCCATCTGAACTTCATCCTGAAGCAATAGTTCCAGTAAGATCACCAACAGAATTTTGGAGTGAGTAGTAATGATAATATTTGCTGTAATTTCATTCCATCTTATGATGCTAAAAATGATCATTTATCATTAATTTGTGTTGAATTAATTATTGAAAAGTTGATGAATTACTTTGTACCTACACATTTTTTTTTTCAATTATTTTAATAACTTCATCAGACTTCATTGAAAACTAACAAATGTAATGTATATAGGTTAGGGTGACTGAGCCTAAGATAGTAAATCACTGTAAAGTACTTAACCTGCCAACAGACCCAGTAATACCAATTACTTCTGTAATTAATTCTCATTAACGAGTTAAGCCTTGATGGTAAAGCTAGATCTGAATAAAATCTGAAAGAAATTCATTTGTATTATCTTCACAAAATATGTGAAAATAAAATATGATGCATGAAGTATTAAAACAGTATAGCAATTTCCAAGTGTAGTCAATGAATAATTAACCAATAATAATCCATGCAGTTACAACCATAGAATACACCTACACTGATAATCAAAGATCAAACATTTTTTGAGAGTTTTGACACAATGAGATTGCTGTTGGATCATTTGCCACACCAGTGATCGCTGGATGTGCAAATAAAAGTTTAATTCCATGTGTGAGCCGAAATAAACTATAGTTTAAATGATGACAAGCCATATCCTGATGTCTGTCGTACTGATTACTGTTGTGGTAGACATAGACTGCATTGCTGTTTTATTGATCCTAATGAAATCCTGATGTAGAAGTCGGATGGATTGAAATCCTGATGAGTCACATGTGAGAGAGAGAAGGCAGCATGCTTACTTTTGTTGATGCAATTTTGACTTCATGGCCATTTGAATCTCCAGTTGTCTGCATACAGACAAAAGCACACCAGCTAATACAATCCGTGCTTGCCTGTGAATTGAGCCAGCACTAAATCAATGGAAAGCTGCAAAAATGTGAAAACAAGATGAAGAGAAAACCAATGTCTAGGCCTTGAGGGCCGAGATGCGCAACATCACACCCGACTCTTATCTCTGGACACATCTTTCCCCTGAGAGGATTCTCCACTCCAGCAAGCAGCGGGATTCAAAGGTATATCAGGTGCATGACCTTAGGGTTAGTGAAATCTACAACCAAGCAGAATCAGCTGAAGGAGGCGGACACAAAACGAGACATCATGTGGCCAGTATACAATTATACACACACACACACACACACACACACACACACACACACACACACACACACACACACACACACACACACACACACACACACACACACACACACTGCAGTTTGGTTTTTTTCTATAACATGATCTTGCTGTACACATGGCTCAATGGATGGCTAGATAGATCCTTGTGTTTCTGTTTAATATATAAGTATAATAGCGGCATAAATTAGTAAAATACTTGTGCATGATTACCCATGATGAGTTCATTTTCAATTGACTTTGATTTAATACTGATTGACTTTGCATTATAGCAAAGCATAATGCGTGGCATGCTGTATCTTTAAAAGAAATTGGTCAATTATCATTCAGTTTTTCCCTCATTAACCTTTGGTTCATTGCTTAATGTGTCACAGGCCAAAGGCCATTGTAATCTCTCTCAATGGACACGCTGTTCTTGATCAATAGGCTTCTTACTCAGCAGCTCACATTGTTTTATTTTCCTGCTTGTGTTCCAGAGTAAGGTGTGAAAGGATCATTCCAAGTCTCAAAGGAGAAGCTTCTTTCAATATCCTCAAAGTAGCGGATCCCACCCACTCAATTGTTCTTTACATAATCATATAAAAAGATTCAGGAAGAGTTGTTTTATTTTTTTTTTTTATTGTTGTTGTGTTTTTCCTTTGCTGAACAATGCCCTTCCGCCACAGGGTCCCATAACAGCCCACCAGTCTACGCTCAGCTCACCTCCACCCCTCATCCCACCCTTGCTATCTCGTTTTCCTCATCTGGCCCAGGCCCACTTCCACATCTACATCCCATTGTCTGAGCGAAGGCAGCACGCGCAGGGCCGTGGCCAGTCCAAACATACCCATCTCTCTTTCTGGATGGCTGCCAGCATTCTTTGAAAAACGTAAACTTTGTAACTTTCCAAATCAGTTTAATAGTTATTTTCTTTTTAAAGATTTCAGTCATGCGCTCTGTCAGAAGTGTGTGTGTGTGTGTGTGTGTGTGTGTGTGTGTGTGTGTGTGTGTGTGTGTGTGTGTGTGTGTGTGTGTGTGTGTGTGTGTGTGTGTGTGTGTGTGTGTGTGTGTGTGTGTGTGTGTGTGTGTGTGTGTGTGTTGCATGTGTAGATTCATGCATGCACGTGTGTCGGAAAAACCAAATCCCAATCCATCATGCATTTCCCCAAGGTGGGCCAGCCAATGTGTGTGTGTGTTTGTCACTGTCCCCCTGTCAGGAAAGAGGGCTGGAGCGTGTTCTCCGGACAAACCCCCTTTGGCTGAGGAAGTGCTCCTCTCTATTGGCCTCTTTGTGGCTCGCTAATCGAGCTTTCCTGTCAGCAGGCTGCACAGTCCCAGTGCAGGGTGCACTACGTGATACAGACCCACTCCGGTGCTCCAAGGGAAGTTCTGGGATCAGCAGATAACAGCCCAGCTCCCTCATCCAACACACAGAACAGTGTTACCTCTCTCTGTCTCTCTGTCTCCCTGTCTCTCTGTCCTTGCATGAATAGGGAAAACACAAATTTTAACCATTAAAAAAAAAAAGAAAGAAAATCCATTATTTTGAGCTGCCGGCTAGCAAACGGACACTGTTGGAAAGACTTAAAGCTCCTGTTACACTTTTAACAGATCATTGTCTCACTGTTGTTCTTGCCATTTATTTCATATAACCAAACCATTTTATGTTGAAAAGCTAACCTAAACACATATGTCTTTCTCTTTCATATCACACAGTCTGTTCTGAATTACCAGTTTGGTAATTAAAACAGACTGTTATCCCTCCCACCTGAATTTTGTACTCCACAGTGGGCCATCGTGCGCACAGGAGCCCTCTTATCGAATGTTAACGCACTCTAATGCTATCAGAGAAGAACGGTCACGAAGGACCCATGTTCTGGTATTCAAAACCAATTATAAAATAATCATCTGTAGGTGTCACTTCTGCTTAAAATTCCCAGTTATCCAAGCATTTACAGGAGGGATTTTCAAGGACACTCTAGGACATATTCCTGATACCTTTGTGCAGCAGGAGTCACTGAAATTCACATTTCCTTGTGCCAGTGGTAGTCCACCTGTCTTATCATGGATTAAAGACATGATGTCAAGAATGCAGTTGTGGTGTTTTGATGATCTACGAAGAAAATTACATGACAGACAAAATATACATTTGTGTAAAGTAGAAAATACCTTTATTTTTTATTTTTTTAACCTATTTGATTGTTCGGGAAGTTGTCATTATGTTGTACCTACAATAAGATGTTTTAAATTTTCATACAAAAGTCCCAATTTGTCAGCGTAAACCTCATACATACTTAATGCAATTAATACAATGGTTAATATAAAGAGTCCTTGTGGATTGTGATTTCATGGATATAAATGTTTCATGAAAGGTTTTGCACAAAAATATAAGTTTGTAGACATGGATCAGCCATGCTTCATTTCATACTAACTTGCGGCAATCTTTTAATATTAATGAGGCTTTCCTATAACTTAATTCCGATTATAAAGATGTCAGTCCAGCTCTGCAGGTATCCAAGATGAACTTGGCAGCATTGCAGCAATTAAATGTGAAGATTCTGGATTCCACTTGTCTTGTGTTCACAGCTTAACACCTGTCTCTGAGGTATAAGATGTGGCTCTCAATATTTATAAACAGGAATATCAAATGCAGTTCTGCAACCAGTGAAATATTCTGACTTTTACTGGTGACATTTTCCAGCGGTACGGCAGTAAGCTCATGGGAGAACACAGCTTTTTGATGAATACTTTTGAGTCGGAGGAACCAAAGGACAGTGCTGGGCATATGTTGCCTTCTGTCTTTACCTTGTGAAATGATAATGTGGCCTCAACCCGATACCGAAGGCAAAAAGCTGCTGTTTGCAGCAACCAGGCAAAGAAAAAAACTCGGAGGAACCAATTACTATACAGGTGTGACTGTGATGCAGGTTTTTATCTTTGTGTTTGACATTTGTCATTTCAGTGTGAATGTCAACTTAACATGTGAAATGTGAATGGGTGTCTTGAAGAGAAACTTTACTTGTGTAGTTGATACAAAGATGATTCTTTTAGACACAACTGAAAATGTCTACCCACATGGTTATCATTGTTGGGGTTGTTTTTTTTATATGAGTGCTGGGCAGTCATTACATTTTTAATCATGGTTGTTATTCACATAATTTAATAATAAATGATTACAATGAATTCTGTGTTAGTGTTTAGCACAGGTAAAGAAATTATTAAAAAAAAAGTTAAACGTTACAATCTGTTTTCTTCAGTAGTGGCTGTTCATGTTATCAAGAGTCCATGATAGGTTTTCACCCGGCAGTTTGTACTGATCCAATTTCCGAGAGCATTTGTAAGCCGTACCCTGCATGCTGGCATCAACCAGGACCCCTGGCCGAATGGAGCCCAAAGCAGAAACATGTCATGAGGCCCCCCTCCCTCCCAGTGACACTCATATACTACTTATTTTTTAAGTAATGGGTTACTTGTTAAAGCAAATCTATCTGTGTCCTGTCTGAATAGTGTTGCTGTGAAACATTAGCTGAGCTGTCCGCGCTGTGTGGGTCAGTCTAATGACTGATTCACTCTTTTTGTTCAGCCGATGTTACATGGTGTGAAACAAAGTGTTCACGCAAACATGGTCTGTTTGAGTTAATCAGTGCTTTTTTGAAATAGAACTTTGATGTAATTTTTGCCGACGTGGCCTGAGAAGGAAATTTGGAGGACCGCTAACTTCTGCTGCTGGATCTAACCAACGTTCAAGAGCTGTAAGAGTTTTATCGGTATTAGTTGCATCTCCGGTGTATTTTGTTAAAGCGATAGACTCAAACTACTCTGGTGATAAGATACTTGAACTTAGCCCCTGATTTAGGTTGCAGTTCAGTTCAAATCTACAGCAGTTCCGGGTCAACACAGCATGACATTGATCTCAAACTAATGCTGCTCAACATCCCACTTGTCTTGAGTCCCACTGTGTGTGCAGAGCTCAAAACAACACAAGACTGCTTTAATTCATCCAAGAATGTAATTACATGTAAACATTTCCTGCCATTTTTCTACACATTTACATGAAAATACTACGTAACTCATGTTACATTTGTTAGATATTTAATTAAAAAGTTCCAGGCTTCTGATTTAACACACATATGAATTTGAGGTGACATACCATTCTTAAACCGTAGGATTTAATATGAGATATAACAGCTTCAACTCTTCCAGGAAAGCTTTCTTCAAGGTTTAGGAGTGCGTTTATGGAAATGTTTGACCGTTCTTTCAGAAGACACTCAAGTCCTGGCTCACAGTCTCTGCTGCAATTCATCCCAAGGATGTTCTATGAGGTTGAGATCAGGACTCTGTGCAGGTCAATCAAGTTCTTCAACACCAAACTGACTCATCTGTGTTTTTATGGCCCTTGCTTTGTGCACCGGTGCAAAGTCATTTTGGAGTAGGAAGGGTTCATCTCCAAATAGTTTTAATCGTTTAAATTTGGAATCATAAAATTGTTCAAAAAGTCTTGGTGTACAAAAGCTTTCAGGGTTCCTTTCACTGGATTTAAGGGGCTGAGCCCAACTTCCAAAAAAAACAACCCACACCATAATCCCCCTTCAACCAAACTTTACACTCGGTACAATGCATGCATACAAGTACCGTTCTCCCGGCAGCTGCCAAACCCAGACTCGTCCATCAGATTGCCAGATGGAGAAGCATGATTTGTCACTCCAGGGAGCCCGTCTCCACTGTTCTATTGTCCAGAGGTGGTGTGCTTTACATCACTGCATCCAGCGCTTTGCATTGTGCTGGGTGATGTGCAGCTTGGGTGTCGCTGCTCGCTCATGGAAACCTCTCCATGCACTCTAATTTGAACATTACATGAAGTTTGGAGGTCTGCAGCTGTTGACTCTGCAGAAAGTTGGCGACTTCTGTGTACTGTACCCCTCAGCATCCACTGACCCCACTGCCTGGGATTTTTCATGGCCTCTCACTTTGTGGTTAAGTTTCTGTTGCTCCCAGTTGCATCCGCTTTGTTATAGTACTGCTAACGCTTGATTGTGGAATATTTAGTAGTGAAGAAACTTCACAGCTGGACTCACTGCACAGGTGGCATTGAATCACTGTACCATGGTGGTATTCACTGAGCGACTGAGTGCGACCCATTCTTTCATAAATGTTTGTAGAAATCCTCTGTATACCTAGGTCGCCATGGAAGTGATTGGAACACTTGAATTCAATGATTTGGAGAGCCGATCAAATACTTTTGGCAATATAGTGCATGTTAACTGTTATTTGATAAAAAAACAAATATGGACTAATGAATTATTACGATGCACATTTTAATTTGTGTTTGACTGAAATTAATGTAAGGATTTTCCATTTCATTAACAAACCAGCTATTACCATGTATCATTCACCTTCGTGATCACTATGTCTGCAGTGATTCGATTTCGCTCAAACATGTAGGATTCATTGTGATTGTGGTAACGATCGCATTTTTGGTTGATTTTCATAAGACAAAATGTACAAAGCAGTTCACCTGAGTGGTATTTATGTATTTATTTACAGTCATTTATAGTCATTAACTTTGCTGGTAACGCTTGTCCGTCTTTGCCAGAACAAAAGCAGCTGATAGTTAAACGGTCTATAAAATCAATATACATTTCAGTCTACTTTTCAAAATCCTGTAATACCTTTTAGAGCACAATAATGTCTGCAGAACCTAAAATATAACAAAAGGAGACATGTAAAAGACATAACATATTTTTAAAAAGATCTCAGAATTATGTGGGTTTATATCTATGCATCTCCCTTTCAATGTCTTAATTTTTCATTTGATAGATGCAACTTCTTTGTAATGTTGAGATGCCTTTTTTGTCCCATCCTACCTTGCTCACACAGCTGATTGTGTTCACATTATTGTGATGCTCTCGATAGCGGCGCGTAACAACTATAGCCGTTTATACTGTGCTCTGTAAGAAGCAATTATTTACTCAACTCTGCTCAGCTGAGTGTTACTTAAACTTAAGTTGTCTCCAGTTTATTACACTGGAAGAGATTTGTCAACTTAACAGTTAGTTGTTGGCTTAATTTTGCACGTCATATAAATTCAACTTGGGATAATTGATTAGGAGGAGAAAAAAAGTTTTTCTCTAAAGATCTTACACGTTTCAACAAAGTTGATTCAACACAAAACACATTTTCTAAACTGACATTACTAAGTAAGATTGCTTCAATCATTTATAGAAATAAATACATTTCCAAGAAACATACACAAAATGGCAAAAGTAAAATATAGGCATAATGTGAAAAGTATTCTTAACATCTTTCCAAATTACTTAGGTTTAAAGAATTTAACAGTTTTCCAAAGCATCCGAGAAAGTTCCTAACACTTGCAAAACTACTGAGTTGACATAACCTCGCAGTGTTTAACGAATTTGAAAAAAGAAAAGAAGAAACAAAAGCCTGAATTTATGTGTGAAAGTGTCTCTGACACAGCAGAGCAAATACGTGTCACATTTTGGCTTCAGTTCGCATGTACACACACACACACACACACACACACACACACACACACACACACACACACACACACACACACACACACACACACACACACACACACACACACACACACACACACAGATTCTGCATAAACAAAATCAAACTGAAAATGGTGAAGCCAGAAATTAATCATCCATCTAAAGCAAATGTACTGGAAAATATAATTTATGGAACAATTATGAAAATGGTGCACTTAAGTGAAAACCCCACAATAATTTAATTAATATCTCATTGGATTACTCTTTTAATTCTTAGCCTTGGTGAGTGTGATGGAATGTGCGAGGCTGTTGAGTGGAGTGCAGTTTTAGGTTTTAGTTGTGACCAGGAAAAAAAAAAAAAAAAAAAAAAAGCGTGCTTTTGCTGCTTTCAATGAGATTGGGATTTTAAAAGCTCGGAAGGGGAAATGTTCTGCAGGTGATTAAAACATTTACAGGATGAGACCTTGACTCTTGTAGCTGAGATATGTTATATGATAAAGCATATTATTTTGTACTGGGCTGGACATTTCTAGCGTAATGCACACGTGTCGGGTTTCAGGAGAAATTTGCTTTACAAGTTTGGGTATCTGCAACTTAGCATATTGTGTGCATGTGTGTCACCTAAAATGGTTTCTTCAATGTCTTTCCTCTAAACAGTGCCTCCTTTTGCAAGGAGGGACTTGCCCTTCTTCCTGTCAGCCGTCCACTGGGAACACTGCTCTCTGTGCAGTCTCATTGGCATGCTAAAGAGCCCTGATATTTTTGTCTTACATTTAAAGAGGGAATTACGGCGAGCCATTGAGGGCTTATGTCCAGGGCATTTTAACTTTTTTTTTTTTTTCATGGTTCTTGGAAGTCGTCCAAGTAGATTGAAAAGATGGGAAGGTTAGGGAATGGATAGAGAGGTTATTGACAGTGCTGAGGTTATTACTTTGAGGGACAAGCGGAAACAATGTGCTGACTGTTAGCCAAGGACCAGCTCTGCTGTATTGCATAGGGGGCATAAGTGTCCTGAGTGGGCTCTTTTTCAGATGTTTCTTCCCCCTTTCCCCAGAAAGCCATTACAATGAAACCAAGTCTAAAGCAGCAATTTGTAAGTCAAGAGCTCGGCAAAATGGGGAGTGTGTGGGGGGAAAAGGGAGTTGAAAGTGTACGGTGTGTATAATGAGAGTCTGTGGTCTGTTTAGGGCAAGTGGATCTCTGGTCAGCTTTACATGGCTCCCTGCAGATTTTCATGCGGACGTTCCAAATACGATGTTTTAGTCACAAATAACATATCCTGTTATTGCAAATAAACTCGTCACATTGCGCTCAATGGCATTTGGCAAATGAAAAATGCGGGAAACTATTTTACTGCATGCTGCCTATTAATGTTGTATTTTAGGTCATTGGGCGGCATGGCTTGGTTGGGGGAGCGGATGTCTCCCAGTCTAAAGGTTGCAGGTTCAATTCCCATCTCCACCTGTCCACATGTCGCAGTATCCTTGAGCAAAATACTGAACCTCAAATTCCTCCCAATGGATTGACAGTGATTAACGATCTAAAAATGTTTTGGGATTGCTGACACAGTTGAAAAGCACTATATAAGTGACGTCCATTTACTAAATATGAGGTTGATCGTGTTGTGTGCAACCTTTAAAAGACACTTCTTAAACTCTCGACTGTGTTCAGTTACGAATCACCAAAGCAGTTCAAAATTTTCCAAATGTAGGACCTGGACTAATAAGGAAATAAAAGATTGTTTTAGAGTGTGTCTAATCACTTCACACAGTTGGGATCACATTTTGTCACATTGCCACATTGGTATTAAAATAGAGCCCCTAAACTCTTTGCGCACAAGTTTTAAAGTTCCGGCTCTTGTTTGTGTTTACTGGATTGATGAAGTACTTCAAAGTAAAGTTTGCGTCCCACTTAATAGAACTCACAGCAGTCAATACAATTTAGAAACGGTCTGCCTCACTTACATTTTCAGCAAAAAACAGTCTTAATTAGGATCCAGCTATAGTGTCTCATTGCTGAGCTTGTCTAATTGGCGGATGGTAAACACCGCTAAACACTGTCATCACTGACACCAACACTGTAGTATTATCTTACCAACGGCACACCGCTGCTCCCCTCAGCTGATCCCCTCTTCCAGCTTTAGCGTGGGCAAGTCAAACGAAATGTCAAGCGGGTGCAGGTGATAAACACTCCTGTCTGCACTTCTTGAAAAAGCCAAATCACAAACACAATGCTCCCCGTCTACACCCACATGAAAACATGACCTCGTATTCTGATACATTCAGGTTTAACAACAATCTGTCATGAGGATTCGGTGGACTTAAGAGACTTGAAAATGTTTTGCTTGTTACATTGCGAAGAAAGAACACCATCTGTAGCCAGCGTGGATTTCCATTTCTAATTGATTCCAGTAGCAAACCACAGTCAGGCCCGAAGGAAACAGACACAAATGTTGGGATCCTGTAGCAAAAAAAAACAAACCCCAAAAAGTTTGATGGACAGTCTCCACACACAGCACAAGGTAAACTACAATGTGTTATACAATTTAGTCGGATTTGTTATTTTATAATAAACTTACTATTGAACATTTTTTTTCTGTTACCTTTCAAAGGCAAGGCAAATGCTACAAGCAAACGATATTGTTAATTTCTTTCTTCATTATTTTCTTGACTTCTTTTCTGGAAAAAAAGAATATTGGGTCAATAGCATATCTGGTATACATGACTTTTTTGTTTTGGTTATAACATGATAGATTGCTGCCAAAGTGATTCATTTCGAAAGCCAATGTGGGTAGAATTTAAAATATGTAGTTGATTTCCCAATGTTTTAATAAAAAACACCAAACTCCTCCATTAAAGTGAATGAGAATGAGCTGTTGAGATTCCCAAGAACGTTACAAGCAACCAAACTGGTGAAGCTAATATTTGAGCATCTTAAGTGAATTACATCCCTGGACACATGTTCAGTGTGTTATGTAATTAAGATATATCTCAATAATGTTATGTTTCTATTACGTGCAGAACTGTAGCTGTGTAAAATTCATAGAATAACTACCACTTTATGTGCAAATATAGGTTTCAGGTTCCTGCTAAGCTCCCTGGGAAATTACAGAGTGATGTGTTAACTGTTGCCTCTTAGGCGAGCATTTCTGATAGAGTCCCTGAAGTATCAAAACGATTATGAGAGCCATGGGCTGCCACTGGAAACAAACTCACTGACACGCTGATAAAATCCCTGCCCCGTGTTTATATGCCATTTTGCAAAGAAATCAGAAAAGGTAATCATGTATGGAAGCTGAGGTTAAGAAGCAATGTAACAGTCTATTAAGTTTAATATAGATATGTAGAATAAGCATATGCAGGGGGACATTAGCATAAATCTTGGTTACACACCAATGGTGCAGTACACTCTATTCTCTCCCTGCAGTCGGGTCTAATGACAAATACTGTGAATGAGCCATGCCAGCCGGCAGACTGCTCACTTGAGCTCTCAATTAGCTCGCTTTCCACTCTGTCCTCCCTCCCCGTGCATTCAGAGTCCGAGCCACATTCAAAGTTCTTAAAATGACTTGCAACAAAAAGAAATCACATAGCACAGGTTAATTACACGTATCATACTACAGACTGCAATTCAGGTCCACAACACACACGCATACATGCGGAGCTTAAATCACATTGTGCCCACCCAACTCTTACACTAAGTGAGTATTGGGTAGTTTATTGTTAGATATAATGATCTTCATCTCATTGTAACACATTAACTGCTGTTGAGATTGATGAGGCAATAACAAGCACAGCTCCTGTCTCGCTAGTTACGCACTTTTTATTTGAAATGTCTGGCCTGTCCTTAAACATACAGTATGGTAATGTTGTGACACCAATGAATCCATTACACCTGCAATACTTTGAACAAAAATGTGTGTTTTAGTAGAATTTGTCAGCTTTACAATGGAAATAATTCAGGATTTTATTCCTGAAATGAATGGGAAAAGAATTCCCGATGGGAAAAGACTGGAGCCACTCTGGAAGCATACAGTGGCTTGAATTCAGTTGCAAATGTTTTGTGGCTGTCACTTTACATTTCAAGCTGGGGGCAGAAGCTGGCATCGAGAGGGACTAATAATGACTCATCATATATACCAACTTAATGTTTTTCCTCGAGCAACACATTCATCTCGTCCATCCATCAATCTGCTATACCACTTTATCCAGTCCGGGGTTGTGGGGGCTGAAGCTGATTCCAGCACAGGAAGGGTCAGCATGGCATATAAATGTCATTCATATTTATAGGCAGTTTAGTCTCAAATTAACATCAGATGCACATTGAACTGTGGGAGGAAACCAAAGGAACATGCAAACTCCACACAAAGAGGATATACACACTCAACTTTTTCCTATGAAGGTATGATAACTCTTTGAAGGGCACCAAGACATTTGCATTTAACATGAACTAAACTGTCATTATTCACCCTTTGTCCAAAAGTTATTTTTTACTTTATTTGGGATACAGCTCATTTGATTGGGAAATGCACATCACAGTCAACAAATTCTTATTTTTTATTGAAATACAAACAATTACAAACTGCTGCCTAATTTTTAGGAGATACCATACAGTGTGATATTAGAAAACTGTTGAGTTGTACTGAGTGTTCCTGTGTTCTTCCAATAAATAACACCTTCTCCAAGTACCTTCAAGATTTCCATTTAAAAGAAATTAAATCTTTCTTTAGCTGAAGCAGTTTTGAATAGCCTACAAATACTCATTACATGATAAACAAGCATATTCTGAGTCACTGTAGGATGGAATTACATGGAGTTAAGGCGATTAACCTTATTGTACACTTGGTCTTAATGTGACCAGATAGTTCCCACTTCCCACTACTGAAAAAAAATAAAAAAATAGATCTGTCTGGTAAAGAAAAATATAATTAAAGTTCTTAAAAACAAAATAAGGTGAAGGCTGTCAAGCATGAATTGTCTTTGTGAAAAATCTTTTTTTTTCTGTGTCAATACTAACAATAAGAACTGCTATGAAATCGAACAAAAAGGTGATACATCACATGGTAGAAACCCTGTCGTCAAGAGAGTTGGTGCTCAGTGTAACGCCCTCAGGGGCTAATTGGATTGGTGTTTAGCAAGACCTGCAGATGAAGCAAAGATTACAATCATGCATAAAATTGTCTTTGTTTTTCTGTGTTGTCTGGTCTCTCCCTTCCTTCCTTGACTGCTTTTCCCACTGCCTCCCCCATCTGCACAGGCCATCGAAGGAGTCATGTAAGCATACCTTTGTCCCTGCATGGGAGGAAGAAGAAATGATCTGGTATTAAATTTCAATAACACGTTTTCCCAGGTCCTCCAGAGTACAAGCAATCAAGGGTTAAATTGGATCTGTAACGTATGCTCGGTGACCCACAAATCGCTTACCCATCAAACAGACTCATTACGAGCCGGCAAGCAGATGAGTGTTTGTGAGCCTTGCCTCTGAGCGGTGGGGATTGTGTGTATTACCGCTAACACGGCTGAGGTATTTAAATTTTGATTTTTTCGTAATGGGTTTTGACATGTTTCATTTCCTCTGGGGGAAGCGCTCGAGACCTCCGAAAGTAAATGTTGCTAAAAAGTCATCAAGGCAGAATATTAAAATGCCATCAAATAAGAATTTCACTAATGCGATGGGGCTTGGGCTTCAGGTACGCAGGGCTGAGGTCAGAGGGGCTTGGTTCTGGGAGAAACACTATTTGTTCCCCTTGGCTGCCTTCTTTCCCTCTTTAATAAATTATTAAACTACTTCTACCCTCTTCGCTTCCTCCCCTCCTCTCCTCTATCCATCCACCTCTTGTGCCTCACATAGCTTAGCCTTTTGCTTTTGAAATGAAAGGCCAGCAGAAGAGGAACTGTTAAAATAGCTCATCTTCGGGTAAAATTAGATTAGAATGTGATAGAATATGTACAATTTCCACAAGGGCCAGCGTTCACTCATTCTTGGTATAAACGTCACGCATGAAAGAAACGGTGATAATACAGGTTGGTAGTGTCAGGTAATGTGATGTCAGGCATTTTATAGGTTAGTAAATGTGAGCTCAATGAAAATGGGTATCCACATCGCAATATTTCTGTTTAGACTGTGATGGGCATGGTTTAAACTGCTGCAATGCCAGTGCTTTTTGTATTCCATGGGTACTCCTTTTGAGGCCATTACCAAGCTGACAACCCACCAGCTGTCACTAATTGCACACTAATGGGGTTTGGTGGTCTGATGGTTTGTCTGTGAGGGGCGTTCCAGTTCTACACCGGAGGTCCCTCTGACTTGCCAAATCAAAGGGGACACATTTAAAAAAGCATGTCATGTTATTCTGTCGTATTACCTCTAACTGCACCCCTACAATAACGACTAATTTACAGGGCAATATACTTGGAGACAAAGATTTCTTGCGAGTATAATTAATCACCGATTATTTCATATTCACCCGACAATCCCTTGTATTGTTTAAAAAAAGGGGGGAACGATTGCTTTGTTGGTGGCAACAGTCATTATCATGCATGATATTTTCCATTCCTTGTCATTGAAATCTTTGCAGGAGACAAGAAGGGCCCGTGTCTGCCCTCTGCGTCAGCCAGCCCGCTAATAGATGTGAGAAGGTCATCTGGCATTAGTGGCAGAAGTACGTTAGCATTTGTGCTGAGCGTCTCTTGCCAGACTGTGTGCATGTTTGAAGGCGCTTGGACAAGCAGGCCCTTTCATGGTGATGAATGGCTTTTTTCAAGCGTTCTGCTCCCTAGTTATGAGAAGGGTGACCTGGTCATTGGACGACTTTATGAAGCTATAAAAAATGTATGTCAGTCTGCAGTCTCTAATGCCATCCCTAAACGGGGGAAGGGGGGCAGGGGTAGCAAGAATGGTAAAAAGGCCATTTACCGTCACTCTAAATAGCTCTCTGACTGCCCTTCTCCACTTATCTGACAATGTCCTTGTCGTCAAGACTATTTTTTATTCTCTATTTTATTTTTCATATTTTTTTATAGGTTACATTTGATTTAGGCTTTGGCGAGCCACTATTTCATCCCAGTATTTCACAACGGATCCGCCAACCTGGAATTAGTGTGTTGATGCAGTTATTCCAGGTAATGTACCATCATGACATGTATAGCTCAGATTAAAATTTATGAGCTTTTGTAAACTTGATCCTACGATATAGTCTTTATTTGCATTGCCTAATGCTGCTTAATGGTCCTAAATATGTATACGTTACATTCGAACCGCACTTGAATGAAAACAATGTGGACTGATCAGAGCTCTACGAGAGCCGCGATTCCCCCTCCCTCAATCCACATGTGACATGGCTGGATGCCATTAATCACAAATGTCTCCCTTTTAATAAATATGCAAATTTGTATTAGTCAAATGGTGTTACAGCTTTTGTGCCATTAATAAACAATGAGCTTCTTTGTTGGATATCTGAGGTGTTTAAATACAGATTCTTTACACTAGTAAACAGCCATGTGCAGCAAGCGACTCAGTTTTTTAAAGTACATCAAATGATTGTGCTATACAAGTGCGAGGGCATCCGGAGTGATGTAAAACGTGTGGGTTATGCTCATGATTACGCGTAGTATAATCAAAGGCATGCAGCAAGTGTTGACAAAGCAAATTGATTGTTAGAATTTAATACTCAAGGCAGGGCTTCTTTATTCCGACGCACATTTCAGAACAAGGCAATTCAAAGTGCTTTACATCAAAAAGCGTGAACATTGTGACAAATGCACATTACGTGCAAAAGCCATTGTAAACAAAGAAAACATGAGGATTTATCAAAAATTTGAAACCAGGCTGAAAAAAAGAATAATAGATTTAATTGCTACAGTTCCAGTCGATTTCATAAAAGACAATAGAGTAATGGAAAGGTCTTCTCTCCACTAAAAGATGATTTGCTAATAGCTATTACCACCTCACAAATGATTCCCAGATATTTACTATGGTTGATACATGTATTCTATATGATTCGTAACGTATATCCCGCATTCCATAAACAACAAAATATTAAAGCAATGATAAATGTAGAGTCTGTAATAGTTGGGCTTTATATTGTGAACCGTTACTGCTCAAAGTGCAGCAATATAATACATTCAGACGTTTTCCATCGTTTGGCTTTATGATACAAACATGGATTACAGAGGTAGTCCCTCACCTATTTGATAAAAGTTTACTTTTTCAAGAATTCATCTGCAAGGTTGTATTAAAGAAATCCGATTGAAGTATTAGGATGAAGTATTTAGGGGCCTTCTCTGGTTTTCTTAAGTATAACAGAATTTCCTGGAAGATTAGGAATAAAGGAATGTTTCCGTTATCAGGGCTGAGAGGCAAAAGTGAGATGTGGGGGGCTGAACTGCCTGACTCTGTCTCTTGGTGAGCAATCAATCATGGGCCTCTCTGTAGTCTCTTTGATCTGAAAACAGCTGTAATCTGTGGTCATTGTTGCTCGAGTAGATTGTTTGCCAAACTATTACCATAACTGTCAGCCCAAATCAGAGAAATAATCTCATGGTTGTAGACAGATGCGGCTCCTCTGCATTATTGATATGGTCATCTGAGAGAGAGGGGGAATTATAAAACATAGTTCTATTTACAAAGGGAGATTGGCTTGGTCCTTGAGAGTGAACGAGTGGGACAGGTACCTCTAGAAAGTGAGATATAGGCAAGTTCAGGTGCAAAAAAACAAATTTCCTGCCTCCTTTAGGGTCAGCTCACCCCATGGGTGTACTTCCTCCCTGCAAACGAGTCACTAGAATACACAATGGACTGATTTCTGAAAAGTGCCTCAAAGCTACACCTGTATACATGCATTAAAATATGTATTTTGTTTCACAGTTTTTTTTTATAGGGGTTGCGTGAACCTTGTGACAAGGCAGGATGTGTATTTACTATAGTTTAACATAAGCATTTTCCTTCATTTGCTTTCTGTACACAGTAGTTTGTTTTTTTTATTTTGTCTAAATGAAATTCGGTAGTGTGACAAAAAAACAAAAAAAAAGACAGACAGCCTTTAGCCCAACATTGAATGTTTCCATTAGAGCACATGGTTGTGGATTGTGGAAAGGTTGTGAACCTGAGCAACCAATGCATGTTTATTTAGCAGCCCTGCCAACTCACTGAGACTGGGTAAGTTTCAGTCGGTTAGTGTGGCCAATGAAAAAAATCCCACATCTTGAAATTACAATGCCTCAAGAGTGTAAGTAGAAAGAGGTGTGAGGTTGATGGTGTCAGCAGTCAGACACAACATGCCCCAAGGTGCTACAACAAGTAACCGGTAAAAAAAAAAGAAAGTAAAACAAACATTTTTATTTCATGTACATGTACGTTTGAAATAGGGAAGATTGTTTTTCTTTTGTCTGAATACCACAACAAACCCAGGTTCGCTTCTTATCGGATTTAACCCATGCAACAAAAAAAAAAAAAAAAGAAGAATGATAAAATTATCTGAAAAACCCCAAACCGCAGCCAGTAAGTAGAATGAAAACAATTATATGTGTTTACTTGCTTGGATGGGTAGTATCAACATTTTCTTTTTCTCTCCAATGAAACCCAAATTACAAAATCATCCGTGTGCCACTTGCCAGACTTTCCTTTGTGGAAACATGTGGCCCTTGTTGGCAAAGGGCAAAATTTGGCAGGATCCCGAGAAAACGATTACAAGTACTGGCATATGGAAGAACAAATAGTTCCTCATTCAGTGCATCAGGTCTGTGCCATCTTCATGGAGTAACAAAGAGACATGATGGATGTGTAGAAGTGTGCACTGGGCGGAGGCCAGGTAGTGCTGAGAGGACAGTGTGACCCTTTGGTCCTGCAGTAAATGTCATTTTGAGTAAATCTTTATTAGTTTCTGTGTCTACATACTTGAAGCTGAGGTGATTGCGCGCAACTATCAACGTTTCTCTCTAAATCATCACACCCAAGTGCCACTCTATATTCAAACCTGGGTGCCCTTTCCTCTTCAAACGAGTTGGTGTACAGGCACAGTTGCTTCTCACAATTATTGCATCTATATTACACAAACGTTCAATACGCTACTTTCCTTTGGACACTGGGGAATCCTAAAGTTACATTTTCTGCCCTAAATCATCATTTCCTTTTTCTGCATTACAACAGATGCATTGTGAAAGTAACTGCAAGCCTTAAGATTTAATTTAACACGATAACACGATCTCAATTGATTTGTATGCAGAAAGACGAATGAAAAATAATGCAGATGATGGTGAATAAGGTACAAGTTCATGAGGTTTTAGAAACTTGGACAGTCTTCACACACAAACATAATGAAAAGAAATGCATTTTATTTTTTTTTTCCCATCTGAACTTGCTCTGTGGAGCTAGATGAGGTCAAAATCTTGGCAGACTGATCGGTGAATATGTTTGATTTTAACAAAAACTTCATTTTTTTTTACAACCTATTGTACTGATATAAATCTACGTTCAGAAACTGCTTCTGTCAAACTTGTGCCTATTTTGATCATAAAATCCTTCCGTTATATTAAAATTAAAGGTTATTGTGTGTACAATGACACTTCAGAGAACTCATGGTGGGAAGCGTTGAGCAATGTTAAACTGAAACTTTTTCATCATCATCATCATCATTTACATCATCACTCAAATCCTTTTATAGAATAGCCAAGCAAACATACAAGTTCACTTTGACTTGATTTACATCACATTTATTAACATTTTAATCCAACGTATGATCGTTTTTTTAATCTTAACCAAGAAGTTGGAGTGTAAACGTGGCACCTGTGGTGTGTTTCCCTGGTCCTGACCGGACATTTGAGTCTGGTTCACTTCATACTCGACATCAGAAAAAGAATTTGCCGAAAAATGCATGCAGAATATTCTGTAATATAACTTCCACACCAGTGTTATGTGTTGTGCTAAATTGTGCCTGATATAAGTCCGACGTTATGTATCTACTAACTTAAAATTGAAAGTATGGAAAGTACTTCTTTTGAAGTCCATTACCTCTTGTGTTTGGTTCCAGTTCCAGCTTGTTGATTGCCGCTGTGTTCACACCCCCAGCAGGTTTAATGGAAACGTACCAGAGTTCGCTGGCTTTTCCAGCAGACTCAGTCCACTGGTTTGGTGCTCGCTGGGGAGGGAATGGCGTGGTGTTTGCGCTTCCACAAATGGACCACGCTCACCCAGCAATCTCACCGGGGTGTGTTTTGTAAGTATGAACACGACGTTAACAATCAGAAACTTTGACAAAATGTCAGCATTTCACATCCTGACAATGAGAACATGTTGGTAACGCACCACTTTGAGCAAGTCTTTACTGTAAGATTTACAGTACGTTGAGTTTGTAACTAAGGAGACGGCTTCTGTTCATGGTCTAACATATAGGGATCAACATAAACACAATTATACATGCCTTGCATGTTAATAATTCATCCGGGATTTATGAAGTAAATATTATGTGTCATGGCAGGTTGTACTTCGCAGAAAGTCAATCCCCAATGCACAGTAAATTGTCCTTATTATCCTTATTGATGTTCTATGTTTCTTCACGGCTGTAACTATATAGGCACCAGTTGGTGACAGAGGTAGCGCGACCTCCTTCGATCCATAAATTACACCTGTTAGTTGACTCTCCCGTCATTTGTGAGTATACTCGGGCTTAAAGGTTAACAAAAGAGAAACAGGGCAAGCTCTGCTGCCGCTACAACAGATCAATGTCAAGTAAATAACCTTTTCTACCTTATTTCCTGACTCGTATTGATCTGTCTCTTCTTTCCCCGTCTGCCTTCTGCACTCTGTTCCTTCACATGCCATCTCACTCTCCTCTTCATGTCTTTTCAACTCTCCCATATTTGAAGACTTTAATATGCTTTTTTTAACAGTAAAAATAGGTCATTTTTTTCCAGCTTTGTCTTTTTATGAAACATTCTTTTGTGTTCATAGAGCACACAGAGAATAGAACTTCTGGACAGGCTGGGTTTTTATTTTTCTATGGCCTTACTTTAAGTCTCGGAGTGCTCTGACAGATCGCTCTCTTTGTTCTTTTCAGGTTGAGTGGTTTGTACAGTAAGAAATATTTTGTAGGACTGTCCAGAATCAAGTACTGTTTTTTCCCCCACACACACAAAGTGCAGTAAACAAGAAAACAGATTTTTATTTTTTTTTTGTGCATCCTCAAGTCAGTGTGTCTGTTTGATCACCTGAATTGTCACAGAGGTCTTTTTATTTATAATTCTTTCACTGTTGAGGCGATCTGCAAATATTTCTGCAATTTTATTGAGTTATTATTAATGCAGCTCATCCAGCCATCCCAGCTGAGAGTGCAAACCACTAAACCACCAAAGCGCTTTACATCGTTCATCACATTCACCCATTCACACATATATTCACTCAACAATGGAGGCTGCTGCCATGCAAGGCGCTGTGTCTTGCCCAAGGACACTTCACCATGTGGACAGGTGTACGCAGGTGGAGATGGAAATCGAACCTGCAACCGTTCGATTGGGAGACGACCGCCCTATCAACCGAGCCATGCCAAAATGAACTAAAATCAAATATAGTGGTTTTGTTGATTGTTGGACCCAAAGATTATTGAAGCAGTGCCATTATTAAAACGCCATTCTCATCCTGGCAAGCTGCAGCAGCTGAGTCAGGACTAGTGTGTGGTTTAGGGATTAGCGAGACTAGAAGTCTAAAACCTCTCTCGCAGCCCGCAGTGTTCATTACACCTTGCAACACAAAAGCGAACCAAACTAAACAACATACCAGCAATTTTGCTGTTCTTAGCGCTAAGCTTAGCTGAAGAGAGAAGGTCACCGGGTCATTAAAATGGAATAAGTTTGTCCTCTGGGGAGCATATATTAGCTCAGGAAATGCCCCACCCTCCCCTCCATTTCATCTCAGTGCAGCAGAATTCTTTAGTCACATGTTACAAGAGAATTTTACCTCCGCAGAAGCATAGGAGTAATCCTTAGAGAGCCATGATCATTCAAAGTTCATGAGTATTGATGGCAGAAACACTTTTACTGTTATTTATAATTGTGTATTTTATCACGATTTTGAAAATTACACACTCACTCAATACCTCAACTTTTTGCATTTTTTTTCTTTAAAATTGTATTTAAGGAAATAATTGGCTTGAACTGCAGTTCATAATTTAGATTTTACTCTGTTACAAAGAGGTAAATGGTCTCAACATGAATGAGTTGTTTTGGGAAAAAATGTTATTTATGAAAACAGTGGCTTGAAATCCTCACTACCACTTGTCTGTGGTTTAATCCTCTTTGACATCATGTCCTCAGATGCACTTGTAAACACAGTTGTGTACATCTGTGCCCCATTGATTTTTTTTTTTTTTCCCTTTTTTTCCCCCCCCGTTTTTGCACGCAACAACAGGGGACACAAAAGGTTGAACCACAGCATGCGTGTTCACACACTTGATTCAGTGGAGCAGCAGACCGCCTTTTAAGAGCCAAACTCTAAAACCTTAATGAATGGTTTTGTTTTTCATCGTGGAGTCATCCGATCTTGTTGTAGCCTCTCGGACAATGTGGCTTTCTGTCATATCCATTTCCTTCGGAAAGATTTAATCTTTACAAGTCTTGTGTGCTCATCATTATTAATTGCAGTGATAGCCAAGTATGCAAAAAGAAAAAAAGAAAAAAAAAAACACACAGTTGTTACTCAGAAGATTAAGCACACAAAACCAATAATAAAGAGCACCTGCTGGTGTCACACAGGGATCTGGGCATCGCTGGTGTTGAGTTGTATGAGTTACTTCAGTAATGCTATATGATCCTTGTGACATAATATATCAGGAAGACCACCAATGTCGCTGTTCTTCACCGTGAAACACAAGCTGGCACTGGTGGTGCTTAGTGAGACATATTTTAAAGCTAGAGAGAGCTTTGTTCCACAAAACTCTTGATCTGTCATTTAAATACATGTCACAGAGTGTTGGTGGGATTTTTTTGTTTTCTTTGAAACATTTGTTCTCAATGTTTACAAGGTGTTGAAGTATTGATTAGACTACCATGTTATCGCTGCTTTAGCCCCTTTGTTCCTCTGTGATCAAGGTTGGTTTAATGACACAATAGACAGATGAATTTTACATTATTTTCTTAAAAGGTCAATTCTGTTAAAAAGCTCGTAAACTGTGAAATGTGCTCTTATTTTACATTTATCTCTCAGAAAATGAAATATTTCCCTTTTTGTTTCTTTCCATATTAAATATCCAATATCTCAAACTAGATTGTTACTAGATAATTATATTACTTCAACAGATTGAATGTTATTTTGAAAATGAAGTGCTCGACACTTGTTAAGTTGCATGTAAAAAGCGTAGAAAAACACAACAAAACAATAACTTCTCAGGGATAGTCTAGTTTTTGAGATGCACCTGTGATGTGGTTCTGGGTGGCTGTGCCTCAGTTGGTGGAGTGGATCGTCCTCCAATCCCAAGGTTGGTGGTTTGATCCTCCATTTCACTCTCTCCCTTTGTGGAAGTGTCCTTGTACAACCCCAAGTGGCTCTCAACGGTGTGTGAGCTGCCATCTCAACGTTGGTGTGTAAGTGTGTGCGATTGTCAGTCTCATCTGTGTTACTGAAGGCAGAAACACCACTATGGTGAAAGATAGTGAGTTTATAATTTATAGGAACACTGAATCAGAGAATGAAACACTGAAACTCACATGGTTGCCGTATTATCCTTTTTTTTTCCTTCTTTTTTTTTTAAACAACTTGATTTTATTCTTGTTGGTGTATATTTTGTTTAGAGAAAAACACTCAGATGATGACTTTTTTAAGAAGTTCAGTAAACTATTTTGGAAAATGAGACCTCATTTTGGTCCTTCATTTCATTTATACTGATTTTGTAGTGTATTATACACTTGGTGAAGCAGTTTTGTTGTTCACCGGCTTCAGCTGAAGAACCTCTCTGCTAAGTGAAACCAGGCCCTCGGGTTTTCAAAAAAAAAAAAAAAAACTGAAAAAGAAAAAGAAGTTCTCTGTGGTCCAAGGTCAGTGACCTGCTCTGTAGCTGTCTCTATTCCACCTCAGGGCACCTGCTAATGTCAGCCCTCTTTTAGATTCCCCAAATCGTGGCTTGCCACTGGTTATTTTCAGCCGCGATAAGTGATCCCAGTGACCCCAGAGGTCTGACACACTGCTTTTTTTTTTAGCTAGAAGTCAAATGCCATAGCATTGCCTCCGGATCAAAGCCTTCAAAGTCAAACTCTACTTAGGCATCCATTGAAATAAGAGCTCCAAGCCCAGTTAAGTGTGCAGAGCCAGACCAAGCTCATGGCTTGACTTTCACTCACACTACTGCCAAGTGGTGGGCCAGTGTTTACACATGTGCAAGTACACACGCATGAATTTATTTATTTATTTATTTTCTATGTGAATGTATGTGTTTTTCGCTCTAATTTTTTTAGCCACTGACACACAGCCGTTAGCACTAGCTCTGTCAGATTACTGCTGCAGACTGCCTGTGGTATCCACTGAATGCCGAAACCGCTCGGCGCCGGGTCACTCGGTTCAGTTCCTACAAGATGCTTTTAACCACGCTGATATAGTGAAAAAGCTCTTCTCTCTCTCTCTCGCTCTCTCTATCTTTTTTTCTTTTTTTTTTACAGTTTTGAAAATATGACACAGTTGTTTATAAATTATTGAAGGAGGCGGGAGATAGATATTGTGCTGTGTTCCTTCCATTCTCTCACCTAATCCTGGTCGTGTTCACTTCCTTTTCCTGTTCCCGGCATTACTGCGCCACCCCTCCCCCACCCGACAGGATGCAGAGTCTGGCCTCTCAGCAGATAATGTGACGCACACGTGTGCTAGCGGAAGACGAGGCCATGAGCCACAAAGGTCCACTCTGGGTCCCGGATTATGATAACATCAGGAAGCGCAGAAAGGAAGAGGTGTCTGCAGGAAGCCGGCAGGCCTGCGAAGGCCTCGGAGAAAATCACACTTATCTTTCTGAGAAGCCTGGGTGTCAGCTTGACTCTAACATGATGATCATGGAGAAATGGGTGACACAGGCTTCACTAATAATAATCACAGCACTGCGGAAAAAGTAGCCGGGTTTGTTTTGGAACATCAATGCTGCTTTCATCCTCCTGATTTCTTTTATATTAGATTGTTTATACTGTCAGACGTGACCACTGTCTATATATATCTGATGGGGAGTGAACAAAGTAAAGGTGACATGAAGATGGCCTCTTTTAGTGTAGTAATAGTGAAGAAAATGCTGTCGTTAAAAGCCTATTCTCAGTGGAGGCAGCTTAAAATAAATGTTAAAGTTGGAAAGTCCAGATGGTCTTTTAGAGCGTATTCCCCCGCCATAAGCACTCTTGATTTATGAGATTCTCTAATGGTATCTCTGTTCTGATCTGGCTTTCTTTCACCCTGCTCTCCTCTGAAGCTTTAAACTCATCAGGTTCTCTCAGCCCTGTCGTTAATCCTCAAGTACAAAGGAAGGTATGGCTGTAGAAAATTAGGGATTTTTCCTCCTCCCTTTTTCCTCTGTACTGAAACACCCGCTGTCTGATGAATGATAAACTGATGAGCAGATTTAATCCAGGGGAACTGCCCCCCCACCGCTTCACTTTACATTCTCCAAACACGAGCAGTTCTCTGTGGAAATTCGCCATGAAATTGGGATCTGGTTGGTGAAGAATTCCTCTCATGACTCTGCAGTGGCTGAGCTTGTATAATTGACCTTCATGCCTGCGAGTGACAGTTGTGGCTTTATTTATTTCATTTTTGGTATTGAGGTAAAGTAATTTAATAAGTATCGTTTTCACGGTTGTTTCCGATCAGTGACATGTTCTTGTCTTTTTTTTTTTTAGATCCTTTAAAAAAACTGAAACTGTCATCTCCCTCTAATTGCCTAAAGCTATGTGCATGCTGCCCTGTCTTGTGCCTTCTGTGGCCACCTTCAGTCCTGCTCTGCCTCCTCTTCACTTAGTGTTTGTCTGTACTACTCCTCATTTCATAAAACTAGTGTAGAAATGTAATATAAATTTCTTTAACTTTCATTTAACTAGAAAAAAGAACCCATGATCGAGATCTATTTTTGGGTGACCAAGAGGTCCGCAGCACAAATCCCATATCACAACGTCATATTTAAAACAATTAAAACACATTTAGCAGTATGCAATAGTTAAAATGATAAAAGGCGGATTACTGTAGCCAAATGTAAAGTATAAATTGCAGATTTTGTAAAACAGATCGGAATAAAAGTCCAATAGCTAATATTAGATATTAAAGTGCATTAGTTCACTGAAAATAATAAATAAATAAAACACAAACGCTGATTAATCAATCCAGACATTTTGGTTTCTATTTGGAAAGTGTTCCAGCAATAGGGGGCAGAGAAACTAAAAGTTTGCGTCCCAGTTAGTCCGAGCACAAGAAACAGATGAAGAACATCACTGGACCGTAAGGAGTAATGGCTGCTGGTTCTCTGGAGAAGAGTACAGAAGTAGGAGGGAACCAAGCCAAGAAGAGCCTGGTACACTAAGATCATAAGATCATCCATTCAGTTTAGCTCCTCACAATGAGTGAAAGCCACTCAGCTCTGGCGTAAATGGTTTTTGTTGGAGAAAACAGTTTAAGGTTTGTGTTGTCTACACAACAGCATTCATATAACAATACTTACATTGTTTGGCAAATTTAGCTGTAATTGTGTTAAAAGTACCAATACATGGAGTCAAATCACTTTGAAGTAGACCGTATCACATAAGGAGGTCTATTTGCTTATTAAGTATATTACTAGCGTATACTGCACTGCAGGACTGCTTTATTTGTATTGCACATTTCAGCAACAATATAATTCAAAACCCCTTTCCATTAATATTTATTTATTGATTAATTTATGTAGTAAATCACAGTCTGAGGTAAGAGATTTTATTGAGGCCCAAAAAAGTCAGTACATAATAATGACTTAAGGACAACTGTGCAGTAAAACTCCAGATAAATAAATGGCTCGGCATGCCAAAGAATGAAAAACCTTCCCTATAAGAAGCATACATCTCGAATAATAAGAATAATTACATTCTTTGATTGTTCATGTGACATAAAAATCTATTGTAGGTTACAGTGAAATTGGTAGCTGTTTTTTTCCCCCACCTTTAGAGAGCTGAGCTGTTGTCATGCTGTCAATCCCTAAAACAAGCAGGGAGTTGTTTTTATTATTTACTCCCAGAAAGACTGATACGAACAAGGTAAAATGGAGAAACACATGCCGTATATGATCTACACTGCACTATAGGGCTTCCAGAGATCCTTTGTCATTGTTATTTAGGAGAAAAAAAAAGCTGTTCACACTTATCTCCAGGCGTGTGTGTTGAGAGTGGAGGAACCCTCCAAAGCATGGCATCAGTTAGTGTTTGAGTCTTCCTGTGGTCTCAGCACCAGCGTGGAACTTTAGCCCCTGGCTGTACAGATGACAGTTTATTATGATCTGTCTGACAGGGTTTGCACCCTGGGGGACTGAGAGCTCATACTCTCATGAACAACCTCACTCATACCCACCACACCATTCCTGCACTGGCTGCCATTCATGCATGCCTTGCTTCCTCACATCTCACATTTCCTTACTCACTCTTCATCTGATTCTGAAAGAGAAGATAAAAGGAAAATATCATTTACTTTGTTATACTCTGACACATTCAAAGAACAAACTGGTGTATGAGGTGATTTATGGCCCTGTGGTTCAGTACCAGCTCGCCTTAATAGTTTATGCTCATATTGGTATTTTTTTGATATTAGAGTATAGACTCAATCTCAGTTGAAGGGATGCTGTGTGCGCCCCCCCGCCCCCCCCCCCCACTTTGGGTGTATACGTTTCTGTGTGTCTACACAACAACTCAAAATAGACTGGAGAATGACAGCGTTTGCAAGGCAGTAATGAACACGTTGGGTTGACCTTGAGAGGTCGCAGTGTTCAGGGGCAAGGAGGATATTATTGCTCTGTTATTGTAGAGCTCCTCACAACCTTTGTCCACTTTTCTTCTCCAGGTTTACTCTTATATTGAGAACATACTGTGGTGTTGATTATTCTAACTGAGGCTGTATGTGATGCACACGCAACTGGAATTATGTTTACATTTACCTTTTGAGCAGGTGCATGGTATATGGTCTTTTTATGATAATTGTTAGGGATATTTGCAACTATAACTTCAGTTCCTAATCTTTTAAATCAGATGAAAGGAAACCAACAAATCCAATTATAGAAAAAATATCAAATTTTTTGTTTACTTGGACCTTAGAGATTTGGTTCAGCCTAATGATATAGGAAAACAATAGTGACATTTTCACTGTTGATCTGTCCTGGATGTATTTCCAATTCACCCATAGTTAGCTGGGATTGGCTACTTTGCCCTGCGGCCATAAGTCGGATAAAGTGCTAAAGAAGATGGATGCATTTTAAAACTATTTGTTGACACTTCCAAAGAATGATAAATGTCAGTTTGTTTATTTAAAATGTTTTGTACTGTATGAAAACATACAGTTACCTTATTGCTGTCAGTGTTTATTTAGTACATAAGTTAGTCATGTTAAATTCTATACTGCATACTGTATCGTGAGGCAAATTGAAACCAGTGTAGAATTGACATTTATAGATTTAAGATAAAGACAGTATATCAGCTACTGTTGCCCATGTCTCGTTGAATTGCCTAAATGCCAAACTCCTTCAAGCTGAGAAAAAGTCAATCAATGATTACAATCTTGAATGTCTGTGAGACTGAGGATGCAAGTTATTCAGACAATATCAAACAAGCGTCTTAAAATGCTATTTATCAAGCCATTGCACAGTGCCCACTCACCTGCTTTGAAGGAGGATCACAGGCTAACTCTAATGTTGACTAATATGCGAGTCTGTAAATCCTGTGCGCCGTCCAGCTGCTGCTTTGGCTCTGTTCAGTCACTTTCTGTCTTGATGTCTGTCATTGTTCATGAGATCTTCTTCCCTGTGTGAATGTGAACGCATTGATCTTTTTTTATGGTATCGGAGGTGATTATTACACCAAATAATACCAGGATAAATTGCATATGATATCAACCTTTAGATAGAAACAATAACAAGCATTAACATGTGTTGGATTTTCTTCTCTTCGATAACTTGAAAGCATACTTAGATTGGCCAGAGAGGGATTCAGAAGGACCATGCTCAACAACAGTGTGCTGATACTGCTGGCAAAAGCCTTTAAATGGTAATATAGCTCTCATAAAATTGTTATGCCCGCGTGCTCAGTAATTCTGAATATCGCCGTATTAGCTATAATGTTTTAAACCTCAGTTTATTGCATTATAGATGGGGTTATTTTACCTCACAGTGTCTCCAGCACAGTTTGCGGTGCTCGTGTTCTGCATGACTGAAGTCCACATCAGTCTTTACTGACCACGCTGTCACATTGTGTTACTCGCAGAGAGATTTTGGACGACAATAGATGTCGACGGGGGACAGTGCTGGATGCTTGCTCGTGTAGTAAACAATGAGGGAGACGCGCGGCTCTTTGTGTACGATCATAGTTGGTTTATTTCTGACAACGGAAGAGAACGGCTAATCCCAACTGCATGTGTAATCACAATATTCTGTCAGGTGTCTGGAGAAGTTGTGATCAGTTAAATATGATGAATCTTTAAGAGCTGGTATGCTGATATTGCCGGAAAAGGTGACTCTGTTTTTGTTACCTTAGTAACAGTCATGATGAACGATATTGTGCATCGTCTCAAGCCTGGATGGAGGGGTCCACGTCAGAAAAAGGGTTCTCCATGCAGCTATTAGCTGTAGCCCACAGGTGCAGTGTTCAAGACAAGGAACCCATAAAGGTGCTAAATTGCACTTTTATTTAGCGAGCAGATTCCAGTGCTCTGTCACCTTTTGCTCCCCTATCTTTCTAACATCCTTTGGGGTTTTGTTCACCTCTCATACTTTGCTGTCATTGTCTTGATGTTTTTGTCAGCTTGAGCCTGGAGGGCATCGGAGCAGCAGGTTTGTCCTGAGCCTTTCTCAGTTCTGGGCTTTTCATTACAACGACATCCGACTTTACTATTTCAGGCAGGCAGACGCAGAGACTAGCATGGAGCAGAAACGGTTGTAAAAGTCAGGACTGGTAACCTTGTCCGCCCATGGTCACGGGTCATTTGGCAAGTGAACGTTGGAATTTGCCTCAGTAGGAAACCCCTTTCCAAGGCTAGCAGAGTGAATGAGAGGAGCTCGGCAGGCAGAGACACACAGAGGTGAAACGCGGAGACAAAGCAGACTGTCAACATAGTGTTGGAGAGGAGAGCGTCTGAGTGTATGTTTTTCAAATTGTGATTGTGGAGTGATGAAGCTCTAAGCTGACAGGGCCACAATAGGTGTGACATCCATTGGATCCAACATATTTTCAGTGGCATTGTTGGATTTTTATGTAGAATTTAAATATAAATCTGAGGATTTGTTTGGGCTCAGTGCTTAAGACAATAAACCAAAATAATAAGAAGAGGTGGCCTCGGTGTGACTCCAGTGCAATTCTGTTGTGATGCAAGAGTGGTATGAAAGCAACTGACTGCCTCGCTTAATTCTCACCTATGAGCAGGAAAAGGTCACGTAGTCTGAGGAGCTACGCTATCCGATAAGGGACCAACATGTTTTTCTCAAGCCGCAGCTTCACATCTTTGCAAAGCCGTGCCTCTTGCACTGAGCGAAACACACTAACAACACAGTGATCAACACCATCCAACACCAGCGTACTGCTTTCCTCATTAATATGTACTTCCAGGTCTTTTTATCATTGGTAGTCTCATAAACATAGCGGTCCCCATGATGTCAACTCAGGAGTTACAGAAACACAATGCTCTGTCAGCTCGTGTGTCGTTTGAACCAGAGCAGCAAGTATGTGTAAAACGTGGACCGAACTGACGGCACTGGTGTGCACCAATGAGCATGCCGATGAATAGTAACACACTTAATCATTCTTAAACGTTTACTCAGACAAATAAGGTGGGGATAGCCACTCACTGCTTCAAGAAAACAAGATATTTTTAAAATCTAGCTTTTCTTTTAACCAGTTATTGTCATTATTTGCCTTTACTGATGTCCCCAGGCATGCTATTACAAATACTTTAGCAATCGACACAATAGGAGTACAGCTTTACTGAGAATGTTGCATCAACAGTGTTGCTCATTTACATCTGGTATTGCCAGTATTGCATCAGCTTCTTGACCCACTCTCCGCTCCTCCACTCCAGCTAAAAGACCAAAGGACACATCACAGACAAGATACTGTAAAGTTATGTAATGTCTTCAGCTCGAGCTGGAGCTTGAAGAAAGACAATAGCTTTTTGTATTTACTCTCATTTCCTTCCCTAATTGAGTCACAGACAGAAGTGAAGCAGTACAAAGGCTTTTTTGTTAGCTATGAGAAACACCTATCCAAACACATTGTGCAAGGGCATGCTGGAGCAATTAATAACCCTCTGAGGCCAGCCAGTCGGAGACTTGTTCAAGTGTAGTCAGTCGCAGTCTTTGGGTCAGCCCGGCCTGGAAAACCTAATAAATATTGAAATAATGAGGACTCTAATTACAGAGTTATTTGTGTTATTTTACATCCCAGAAAGTATGTGGGAAATATTCATCCCGTCCGTGTCTGGAAATGGTTAAGTATGGAATTGTGTGCGCAGGAGTGTGTAATATTAATTAAACTTGGTGTTCTCAGTTTCGTCAATTAGACATAAATGCATACAAAATCAGGTGTCCTTCATGGGCAGAAATCAGCACTAAGTATTAGCGGCTTATATTATGTTACATTAACCTTGTCACCAGAAAATATAATGTTCCGAATTCCCCAGTGTCAACAACTAATGTAAGTGAAAGAAGAATCCCACTCAGTTATTCAGTCCCATATGAGCATACTTAAAGACTTCTCCTCTGACACGCTCTTGAGAAATGGCTGTTCTCTTGGCAGGTAGCTTGATTAACTACCGCAGTCCTGAATGTGTTATGAAATGATACAGTTTTCCTTTCTGCAGAGATGATCTGTTGGTTCTGTAGGTGTTAGTTATTTCCCTATGTTTTCCACAGCTTCCACCCATTAACACGTAACACTTAGGAGATCGCCCGGTAAATGATCGACTCACATGACAGTTATGGGTCTCTGGCTGCAGATGACGGGGTGCTTTAAAGGCGCCGTAAATTATTTTGAAAGTAAAAGCAAAGCCGGGCGGGTGCAGGGAGTAAGCATGCCATTAACATTCTCTCTATTAGTATATACACACCACACATTTCATTTGGCTGACATTTGTGTAGGCTTCTACAATTAAGGTAATATGAAGCTTTTCGCCGCGCATTGGAACTCATGCGTTGTACACTGCAGGGGCTATTTGTGGACCTGAAAACAAGGTTTAAAATGGTTAATTGGAGCAGTGAGGGTTTTATTGAGGAGCTGTCTTTTGTTGCATGCTCTCCCAACCCTTTGACCCACAGGCAAACACCTGGTATTGGGTCAGGTTACAGCCAGGCTCCAAGGCTTGCAGGTCAAGACCTAGTGCTTCACAGACCTCTAATCCCTTGCATGGCAACATATTTAACTGAAGGGCTGAATCTACGCACTCCCAGATTTCATCCTGAAAAAGTACAAAAAAAAAATAAAAAATTACAGCATACTATCTCTTCTTCTCGCCTGCCCACTTTATTCCTGTCTTTTCCTCCACTCCCTCCACAAAGTGATGATTTAACACTTAAAGGTTGTTGAAGAGGTTTTGTGGAGCATTAACCTGCTGTGATTTATGAGCTTACTGAATTATGAGGAGTACATTTTGTCTCTACATGAGCTTGTGTATGTGTGAGCTTGTACAGTTTTTATAAAAATATAGACGAGTGTGTGTGTGTGGTCGGGGGGGAGAGGTAGTCTTAGTAGCTTTCTTCTCAGTTTCAGAAGTCCTGCCTGAGAGATAAATTTTAATCTCTCCACATCAAGGTTTAACACTCAGATATTAGCTCGAGACAATGCTGTGACACTTTGACTGTGATATCAAATGGTTTAATTGAGCGGTGCGTGTTGTATTGTTTTTTTTTTCCCCCACTGCTTTTTATGATATGGTGAAGTGTGGGAATATGATGAAAAATCACTTGCTGCCAGAAAAAGGTGAATGAAAGGCTACACAGCCTCCTAACACACTCCTACCAAGTTAGCACTTTGACCTGAGGGTGCATACTAATTACACCACAGATTACTCTCGCAGGCAGTGCAGTGAGAAGCACACCAGGGGGAGCAGTTATACTGTTATTTTCATCCACAATCAGAGGACAGGCGCTTGGAGTTCCCATCTTAGATGCTTTCACAAGCAATAGAACAGATATTTCTTGCATGATTACATAAATAAGCACATTTCCATTGGAGACCTGTCCCAGTGCCTGCCCGATTGCCCTGCCTCAAGTGGCCCCTGCTGCTCCCGGTTCAGAGGATTTCAGAGAGTAATCCTGCCTGACTCCTGAACGACATGCTCGTTCACACACTCTCCCACCTCGCACTGTTATGAAATTGTACTCTGTGTTTATGGCTGCAATCAAAAGTGATGGAGACAGAATAGTGGCGGTAGGATGTGTATAATGGAAGGAGAAGCTCTTTTGCCTCTCTGCTCCTGTAGGAAAAATAATGATTAAGATGCCATACATTGTTTGCTTCGTGCTGACTGGTGGCAGCAGTGGTTATGTGATATGTACTCTTTTGTTCAATACCTCTTGTACCATTTACTGCAGTCAGATTACTCAGCGTTTCTGAGCAGCCTTGTCAAGAAAAAAAAGAAAAGCATAATGAGTTGAGGTACCGTGTGTGTGTGTGTGTGTGTGTGTGTGTGTGTGTGTGTGTGTGTGTGTGTGTGTGTGTGTGTGTGTGTGTGTGTGTGTGTGTGTGTGTGTGTGTGTGTGTGTGTGTGTGTGTGTGTGTGTGTGTGTGTGTGTGTGTGTGTGTGTGTGTGTGTGTGTGTGTGTGTGCGCGCTCACCTCCCGGCATCAGCAATCTAACGGTTTCAATAACACAAGTCTGTGTGCAGGTCTGATTTGTGTGTGACAAGAACAGCCTCCACAATGACAGCAACAATAACAAGACAAACCACAACACCAACAACAAAACATTTATTCACACGCAGGTAATACGTCATGACAAGCAGTTATGTCAGTGGTTAGAGATACAATATCTCACTATACACTGCGTACTTAACCTTACACACACAGTGTGCTACAATACATGGGACGATTTGTTGAGGTGTGTGTAATAAAACAAACACAAAAGTGTGTGGTAATCAGAAGAAAAAGTAGTCATTATCTTTTTTTGCTCCCTGGTTTTTAATTGTAATTATTTCATAATGTATTTCTATTTGATGAAAATGTTATATTATCATATTTTGTACAATGAGATTTGATCCAGACTATTTAGTTTTCCTGTGTATTTTTTATGGTCTAAAAATATGATATAATCTGTTGAAGACACTGAAAGATTTAAAAATTGTCACTCCTGCATACTGGCATTAATAGCACTTTGAAATAAGAAAATATCTTCCCGAGGCATATTTACACTCCCTACAATCCCTGGTCCTCAACAACTCACTTAAATAATACTCACATGCAAGTAACTGCAACTATTAAATAAAATAATATTTTATTCCTGTAAGGTATTCTCCCATACAGATAATACACTCAATTAAAGCTAATTCAAAATACCACTTTAAAAAAAGCTAAATGAATGAATAAAAGAATTGGAGAAAAACCCTTTGCTTTCAATCTTAAAATGTGTATTGACTGTATTCTCAGCACCTTGTAATGATTTCCTTTTTCTGAAGTTGTTAAAAGTAATTGTAGACACCACGCATGAATCAAGGCATTAAAGTTTAACTTTAATTCTAAACGTGTACGTGTGCCCTTCTGTGTGTGTGTGTGTGTGTGTGTGTGTGTGTGTGTGTGTGTGTGTGTGTGTGTGTGTGTGTGTGTGTGTGTGTGTGTGTGTGTGTGTGTGTGTGTGTGTGTGTGTGTGTGTGTGTGTGTGTGTGTGTGTGTGTGTGTGTGTGTGAGATGGGGGGGTTATAAGGTCCTCTTTCCCTTTTTTTTCCCCAGGATCAGGTAAATGGCTCTATTACCACACTTCTTTAAGTTGGTTATTGCTCCATATAACTGACATACGGCGCAGCCTCCATTTTTGTCCCAGACAGTTATGGGGCTGCGGTGATCATGTGAGGAATTTCTCTGGTGCCCTTGGTTTAATAGGATGTGTGTCTTACATCTCTGATAAATACACCCATTTGAGCAAAGTAGCTGGGCAACGCTCGCAGCTCATAGCATTTTATCCTGGTGCTCTTTAGCGCACTATAACATCTCCGCACCGAGATCTCTGCGCGAGTGTTTGAGGACGTGACAGCAGAAGTACCTCGGGCAGATGCTTTGTCAGACAGTTATCAAGGAGAAGATTTTAAGCGTCACTTTTAAGGCTGAGAGATTGAGAGGCTGTAACAAGCCAGAGACACTCTACCCTTTTTTTTGTGTGTGTGATAGTGATTGTTGAACTCTGACTCTCAGATTCCTTCTGCTTACCCCTGACTTCCTGTCTGAGCACAGCAGAGGACTCTGCCGCGAGTCTCATTCCTCCACTCTTGGCCTTTCTCTTCCTGCGGGAATTACCCAGAGTTGTGTTGCAGTGAAACAACTGTTTATTAAGTTTCCACTCTGTTAATTTTCCACTTTGTTGTGCTTCTCTAAACCTCCGACACTCTTGCTCGCCACATCACCCCCCCCTCCCTCCCGGAATGAATGACATGAAATACCATGTGGGTATTATAGGGGTTTAAAGCTGAAAGCTGCTATAGTGCTGCATATGTTGATGTGATTGTGAGTACATATTTTTAGATTAACGCTGTAACTGACCTAGTATTTTGTGATATATGTCCATTAAGTTTCTGTCTTGAACTTTCTTTCCTGTGCATTTCTTTTCTGTTTCCCTTGCTGGACATGGTTTTTGATTGCTTGATATATCTGTGTGCATCCCAGTGGAGTGGATCGCAACATGGCACAGATGATGTTTTTCCTTGTATTTATGTGTAAAATGTTTCAAGGAAAATACAAGAGACGAGTTGTACACCCTGGAACATCAATCTACTGAATGCAGTGAATATAAATAAGTTATATAGCTTTTTTTTTGTTATGAACACGACCACTATCTTGCAGGTTGTGGTTTCATGTGTCAGTGTTACTGCTGTTTATATTTATATATAAAGTCTCACATGCTGTACATTTACATGCATTTTTGTATATACATTTGTAAAGTTTGCTTTCTTCTTTGAAAAAGGCATGCAACGTAAGACCTTTTCCCCCAGCTATGTAGAGTAAATATATGCCAAAAAACCATATTGAAAATCCTCAAATATATAATCATATGTTCTAGAATACAGTCAACTTTATAAACCCTCAGATGACTCATATTACCTGTAGATTAAGATATGATAAGAAAGCACAAAGTGTATTTTTAATCCTTGCCGACCGCACACACTCACACGAAAAAACTAAAATGTCAACAAAACACTGAAATGAAATAAAAATACAGGCGAGTCGCATGAACCTTAATATTCTACTAATTGAATAAAATCTATTTGGTTTTTTTTCTATTATATCTTCACCACATATGCAGGTCCACAAATGTAAACCTCCCCCCCCAAAAAAGACAGAGGAAAAAAGGGAGAAGAAAAAAAAAACTGTCTGATTTTAAAAAGCCTGTGAACGTTTCTAAGGATGGAGGTGGGGCACACCGAGCCATTTACACTTCTAATTTAAGGGTTCTTTATTCCCAAATGTTAAATACTAATGATTGGCCCCCATTTTGAGCTCAACCCCCACTGGAGGCCTGTTCAGGATCTCCACTGAGGCATTTGTGTGCGTCTCCCCCTGCTCCTTTCTTCTACTTTTAGCCGCACAGGCTCAACTTCACAGGACAGTCGACAGCCCGTGGACAGCAGATGAAAAACTAAGGCAGCATATCCTGCGCCTGTTAAGTCCTCAACTAATTAGCAAAAATGGTGTCCTTTCTTTTCTTTTTAAGCATTTAGTCTCGGGGGGTGGCATGGAGAGAGAATAAGACAGAGAGGAGGAGACGGAGGAAGGGGGGAGATAGCGGGTGAGGGAGAAAGGAGAGATGTGGCGGCGGCCGGAGCGAGGGAGTGACTGAGGAGGAGGAGGAGGAGGAGGAGGAGGAGGAGAGGCATCTGAGCTCTCAGCTGGGCTGTTTTGAAAACACACTGTTGAAAGCCTCTCGGTTAATTCATGGCTTTTGTTTTTAGACCTTTTGTGTTTGCCAGTTTGACCATATAACATCATACATCTGGTCTATAGATTTTTGGGGGCTTTCTCGCTCAGGGACCCAAAGAGTCCCCCTGGGCTCAAATTCGAGTGGCCATGTAACATAAAAGCACCTCAAGTGTGGGCTGAGGGAGAAACGCAGAGAGCCAGAAATTGGGGATGGACGGCAGGGATGCATTTGAACGTCAAGGGATCAGACGACAAAATCGTTTTGCTCTGCTCTGCTTCTGGTTTTTACCTGGAGAAGAAAAGCTCTGCACCTTTTGTACACACTGAGCCCACGTGTCTGCAGAACTGCACTCTTTTCACTTGAACTTTTTCCTCATGTGCTTTAGATGAAGTGTTGCATATTGACAATAAACTTCATGTTAAATCAATCAGCCGTCGTCATCATCATCATCATCATCATCATCATCATCATCAAGGGATTTAATAAGCTTGTTGTGTGAAATCATGTCATGTTCATTAAACTTCCTTTTGCAGCATTAGTATTATGCTAACATTTTTAGGACATTTTAGAGTTTTGGCCAGGTGATAATGTATGTCACGCTAACATGATGATAGCGCTTAATGTGTTGATTTTAGCTGAAAATCTTTAAATATGAAAGTGTAATTCTCTCATTAAATTCAAAAACTGAGGCCTGCAGGAACATTACTTCGCGCAGTCCTATTGACTTAATAAAAAGGCTGGATAATAAATGATGTTTGTTTTATATCAGGCTTAATGCATTTGAGTTAAAAGCTCATTTTAAATCCAGTGCAAATATTTTTTTAGGAGGTAAGCTAACCGCTAATAGCCCGTCTTTCAATTCTTATTGCGAATGTGCAGTGTTGCAAGCTCTTGTGACTCATATCATGAACTCAGACGAATCTCTCATTCATTGAATTGAAGCAAGTATAACAGATAGAATGTGCTGAAAAACTTAGTTCGCTTTGACAGTGTAAAAATGTCAATGTCAATTTTTCTTGTCAGACTGTCAAATACTAAATGAAAATCGTTAAAGTCTTGTAAACTCATACTTTGGTATTTTCTTGTTTTTTGTTGTTCTCAACATTGTCGAAGCGACATATTATCCAAATCACTTTCATACAATTAATGAGCCGAACATGCTCAAATTTAGCAAGTCCCTTTAGAAGTGCAACCTCATGTATTAAACTTGTTTTATTTTTTTGGCCTGCTTTAACCCTAAAACTATGTCTGTTGCATGAATATGGAAGGGAATGGAAAAGTAGTATCTGTGCTGCCAGTTTTCAATGGACACAAGCTGTGGTTTTGAAAAATCAACATTTTGTTTGATATTGAAATACACAGCTTTCTCTTTTGAACTTATCCTGCTGGGAAAGCTAATGTTAGCCTCACAGGCTGACAGGGTAGCTTCACCTGAAGTGTATTTTTCAGCTTCAGGTCTGTTTTCTTGTATTTTTATGAGCATAACGACAGTGAACGTGTGTAAGGTCTGCCAAAAGGTGGCTGATCTATATTCAGTTGTGCGTCTGAACACACCCGGTGTAGACACAAACGCGTTTGATTTTTATTTTTTTTTCAAGTGTTAAGGGCTAAAAATAAGAAGGCTGCTTCAGTTGCTGTGTGTAAACATAACAAATTTCCAGTTTCAGACAGCAAAATATTTTTGATATTCTTGTTCACATACTATTATAACTTGGGGTATTTTTTGTGTTTGTGTGCCAAAGGAATCACGTGATTACAGGTACAGTCTGGACAGGTTACCAGTCCATCATCAAGCAATGAACGCTACATTCACACTGCAGGACAACATGGATTTTTTTTTTTTTTTTTGACAGTATGCAACCCATATCTGATTCCTATATGATATTTTGAACAACAGAAGAAATCAGATTTTTCAGATCTAAGAACCTCCCTTTTTTTTTTTACAATGTGACCTCGGTCTGAACGGTCATGTTTTTTTTTAATCTTACTTTTGCTTAATTAAAGGGAAATCTCTCTCAATTGTTCAGTGGAGCACAAACACATACACATGTCTCAATGAAGCTGCCTCTTAAAACTGATTATTAGCAAGGCTGCCATATTGGATGAGGACCGGCTTCATCTTATGTATATTCACGTGGAGTCACGAAGGAGGTCTTTGCACAATAGAATAATCAGAACTCAGTGAATTTTCAGCTCAAGTGGTTTGGTTTGTTAATGGCTGACATGTATTTAAGAACATGGCCTCTAATGCTAAAATACTTGATGCACAGAATAACACCACAGGTTATGGGACCTACTCAGATTTCTTCTGCACATGCAGGGTCACATCAGGGACGGAGACTCTTGACACTGTACTCTGAGGGCACATTTAAATTACAATGTGAATAACAGTTTGAAAAAAAATTTAGTTGATCACGATGGCCTGCAGTGTGAATATAGCCTGATGGAAATCACTTCACCTAATCCATAAACATATGTACACTGACAGAAGAGTACCTGCTGAAAACCTGAACATGCCCAGGGATGACATGCAAATTCGATACAGAAAGCCTGGAATCAAACCCGGTTATCCTCGTGAAGCCAGAGTGTTCACCACTATGCCAACATACAGCAGGAACCATAATGCACCTGAAAAAAGATCAGTACATTTTGTGATGCAGCCATGAATTTTAGGCATATACACTGAATTAACTAAAATTATATATAAATGTCTACACAGATGAGTTTGTAAAGGAAATGATTTGAGTAACTGTCTTGATGATTTCTGTGAAAGACATCAACAGAATGTCACCCTCCCGGTTACATAATCCGCCAGAAATATCCATCACTATGTCTTGCGTCTGAACGGTCAGCACCGCGTGCTGCTGGAGCCCCGCTGCTTTGGCATCTCCACTTTACCCATCACTGATGTCTGAAGGCATTAACATCAGCTTGGTGGTGGTTAATGTCAATATCTTTGTGTTTTTCTGAGAGATGGTAAATTATTACGTTTTACATCTGTGAGATGAAGCGTAGTCATGGGACCAGAGCCAATCTTCACACGGTGTCATTGGATAACTTCAGACAGATGATTTCACACGAGGATGATGATTAAAACATGTCCTCCCTGGTCAATGTATCCAATAACTTTTAATTGACAAACAGACTTCGGCTGACATGAGGCTTTATATTCATCTGCTTTTTAAGTCTCCTGTATTATGCAACACCATGTATCAGTGCTTTCAGAGAAATAAGTGTACCTCTGCTGTCTTAATTATGGCTTGCATGAATGGTATTTACAAGAAGGAAGCCAGGGTTTAAATAAACTTTTACATGACATGTGCGTGGCATTAGATGAATACTATAAAGGTTTCAACTTGTTCTTCGCAGAGATTTTGCTCTGACAGTGTAAGGACTATATCTATACATTATGTAACACTACTATAAAGTGCTTCAAACAGGGAATCATTATTTTGACCAAATTTCATAGTTTTATTGGCCTCTGTGATACCGGGATTGTGGTGGCTGGAGAGACAAATAGAGACACGACATGTTGTTGTTTGGATGTACTCGTGAAATATATTACCTCTACAGCTGCTTCTTTATGCAGGAGTCTTTGCGGCTGCTTGCTCCATAGAGTTGGCTGATGTTTTACGCCACATGTCCTTTCTGCCGACCGTCATTCCAACCTGAGCTAAGAACACTCAAGGTTAAGAGTTCACCCAATGTGCAACCAGCGACAAGAAACTCTTCTTTTTTTTTTTTCCCTTCTTTGGCATCTACACGTTGCCCATCATGGATGTCTGAAGGCATTATCATCAGTTTGATGGTAGTTTGAGCCAATATGTTTCTTTGGGTAATTTCAAGTCACCAATAATCCTCAAATGCATGTTTATGTGTTAGGAAACTGAAGTACCTGAAGAAAATGGGGAGACCATTCAAACTTCACCAGAGTGCTGACTTTTACACCTTCCACAGATATAAACATACTCAGTCAGAAAAACTATAAGTAAAAGTTCAATTTGACAAATTATCTGAATTATTTTTGCAGTAAAACATTCAATTTCAGTCTTTAATTTTCTTGGGATTTGTGGTTTGTTTGTTAAGAAAAAGAGCCCTGCAATCAAACGTCTTTAAAGTGTCCTAATATTTTTCTCTGAATTATCTCCAGTCTGCTTTGACAGTTTTCTACATTTTATTTGCAGCTTGCTCTGTTGAACAGACCTTCACCTGGTCAGAATGTGCTCACCCTGCACACAATTAGTCAGTAAATTACCAAATCACAAAGAAGTGGCAGCAGTACCTTTTAAAGGTAGAAGGCCACTAAATGCTGTATAGTGTGAGAACAGTTGCAACAGTGACTATTATTTGAATTGAAGCAGATAAGACAAGTGTTACAGCGCTTTAACGTGACCTGGTTTTCTGCAGCAGTAATGACCTATTGTTGATGTGCCCTTCTGCTTTTTCACCTAAACAGAAACCATCAACAACAAGTGGGATGACTCATACTAAATATAAGAAACCAACTCAAATGTAGTTGTGTGTTCATGACAGTATTGTTGTCTGAAAGGTTGTTACAGAAAATGTGTTGTATCTATAATGTTTGAAACCGCACTATGCTATTAAATCATGATTCCTTGCAAACAAAGATCGAAGTCTGCCAATAAAGAGCCAGTCGACACAAAGTCTAAGCCACTTTGCTCAATCCATATAAATATAATACATATAGAGTAAAGCTTGTTGATGAAAGAGTCCCATTGCATTCATGAGCCTTCTTATACATAGTATTCGTTAGCAGGAGCGCACTGTAAGCTGAAACTTTGCATGATATGGTTCCATACTGTATTGCCCGAAGCAAAGCATGTAAGGGTCAAGGGACTACACCCAATAAATCAATATGAGATATAATAAGTGGAAAAATTTTTTATAAAAAAAACAGCATTTGAAAAATGGCGTCTGTATTTGCATGATACATGGACTGTATAGACATGCACACAGGAGCCTTACAGACACATGCCCACAGGAGGACGTGTGCACATATGAAGATACAAGATCACTACCCCCACCTTGACAATGAGAGGGAAGGAAGGATGAAACCCCAAACATGGACTTGGGTTATAAATTAGGGGCTGTCAGTATTACAATGTATATTAATAGTCACACCTCTTTTTAATGAGTTTGGCATTGGCAGCTGAGAGGAAATACAAGTCATCATAGCACAGCTCATGCACACCCCAATGAAAGAACCTATAATAAATCTTGTGAGAGCAGGGCTCACCATAAATATGTATCGCATAAGGCATCTGTTTTACATTCTGCATATAAATCAGCCAGAGTGCTGAATAGCAATGAATCAGACGCCTGACGCTTGATTTGATAACAAATCGACTCTGAACTTGGGAGGGGAGAATTTAAAGCCTTCAACAAAAGTGGGGAGTAGTGGGGTCATGTAAGACCTGGGAGACTCTGACATGTGTTTCTTCTAACAGATAATGCTACCTTTTCCTCCCCCTTGGGTCAGGTGGGGGACTAATCTCCTTTGAGGTATATTTTGGTATGCCCGCAGCTCTCACATGTCACACGTGATGACATTACTGCACCTGAACTGGTCATAGTGTGAAGCTAAGGTGCAGCTACTCTGTGCAGGACTCAGATGTGCAATAGCACTGAATCTGCTGTCATCGTGTTCCCTTTAATGATGGCATAGCATTATTGGATTTTCATTAAAGTCGTGATTTTTAATTGCTTGAGGCTTTTTGATTTGCTTACTTCAGTTTGAGGACGATTCAGTGCAAAGCCTTATGCATTGTTATATGTATTGAAAGAAACTGGCCCACTTGTATTCAAAGCATCCTCAGACTGGAACATTATACCATTTATTAGAAAAACGTCCAGCTCATGATGTCTCTACAAACTGTCTTGTATATCTTCTCACCTTTATTAATGTATATAGAGCCCAGATACACAAAGCATATGTGAATGGTTCTAAAACTACAGGTTTCTTGCAGAATACCTGGAAAAATTGTCTTCAAGTTTACTGGAAAAAGAAATAATCCTGTTTATAGGTGCAAATGTTACAGTATCTCTTGAAAAGTAACCTTTAGCACCCTTGTTTCTCAGACTATGCAACTTTTTGTTACTTTGGTCAAATTCTTCTTATTATTATTGTTATTACATCATTTTACTGTTTACTAGTTAATATAAGTGATATAGAAGTCTTGGAACTATGATCATTTGGTAAATCAGAGCCTAATGTGTGATTACCTTGATTTTGTGCTCTCCCCTAAATTCGTTTTTTCTGCAAAAAAAAACTGCATGTCATATAATTCACTGTATAGATTTACTGTGTTTGGTCACTTCATCTCTCGAAACAGTATTGTCTCTACTCTAAGTCTTTTCCTTGCTGCATGCACACGCTTACAGTGCACGCTTACATATAAGGTTACAGGTACAGTCGCTTCAGGGAAGATGTTACAACCTCCACCAAGTTCTAAACATGACAAGATCAATAGAGCACTCTTGTTGATTTTGGTTTCTGTGGGAGTATCAACTGCAGTCCAGTGTTGTCATTATGGGCGGGACAAGGTCAGAATTATGAAGACTTGCACTGCTTCTATTGTTTCACTTTTGTACCAGGAATTGAATAACACAACAGCCATGCACGAAACAATCCGGGTCTACACATTCAGATCTTTTTAGGCCAATACAGAAGAAATGTTGTTACTGAAGCTTCTCACATCAATCTGAATAAATTTATCAAAGAGAGGGCTAAACAAAATCAATATGATCAAGATAAAACTCATTGCGTATGGCCGAGTAAACTGGATAAACTGTATTAAAAAAATTTATTCTCATGCCTTAAATGTGTTTCAAACTTTTTACGTTTCCACACTAATACCAATGTACCTGCTAAACTAATATTGGCTAATTTAATGAACTAGGTGAGCTGTCAGTGAAAATTTGCTTGAATTATGGTAGGATATAAAGTACAGTACACACATATACTGTATATGGTGTATATACTGTAACCAAGAGGAAATGTGTCACATGATCTGTGCTTTAAAAAGTTGTTTTTTTGGTGTTTATTTTAAATGTTCAGGTGGGTCTCTAGTCTGATGGGGGTAAAGGGGGCAGCAGGGGCGGGTGAGACTGTAAAACAAAGTTAACAATGAAGCTGACTGATTCACCAAAGGAAGACATAACCATCAACAGAACGGCCAAATGGGAGCTCTCTCCACAAACATACAAATTATCTTGTGATAGCAGCTGGGGTCTAACATCTGCCTGGGAAATCAAATACCCAGGGAGCAGATGTTCATACAGCCAATGGTGTTATTTTCTGTACTTTAAATTGCCCTTGGCTGTAGGGATAGTGCTTAACTAAAGGTGTGTCATTTGTCTAATCGCGCCCTCACTAAACTATGGACATTCCCCCATTAAAAATAACAAAAGACATACTCACAGAGTCTGTTTTTTTTTAGGGGGGGACGAATTGTAGAAAATTCAATACTAGAGCAGCATGTGTTGGATTAGATGTTAAGCTTAAATACAAAATATGGACAGCTGATGTAGCGTTGCATCAACAAGTCGGCGCTCCCAGAGGCCTGTGGATGTGGTATCTCCATAGACGAGATGCCAGGAGGAACGTTAAAGGCAAAAGAATCAGAAGCCAATGCAAGCTATCTGGAGAGCTTACTCCTCAGCATGCTCTTATCCCCCGTCGTTCAGAACAAGCAGATGGTTTTCAGTGAAATTCAACAATCTTCTCTTGCTCCGGGGGTATGAAGATGATCGGGAGAGAATGTCTCCTGATATCAAATAAGACAACCTGCTATCTGATTTGCTGGCATGGACATTTGGAGGGTGTACAACCAGGCAAGTTTTGTATTTCTACTCTTGTATGGTTTTACTCTTAAAAACCACTGATATAGTGACGCTCGATTGCATGTGAGGCGCTTTATTTTCAACTGCACACTGGAGAAATGTCTTAATTATCACTCATTTGAAGCTTTTATATCACGGATAATGTTTGTCTTATGACGTTAGCGTCTATTGTTTTCATATTGGAATCAGATAAAGAGCTGAAATTGGTTGCTTCTAGTTACTCTCAGTGAATGATCACCTACCCCTGCAGCTCTCTGCTGTTTATAGCCTTTTAAAAACGTATTGTTTGTATCCCTTCCTCGGATATCACATGTGGACCCTTCTCTCCCAAACCTCTTTCCATTGGCGGCATGCAGACACATTTATAAAGAGTCACTCTATGCCACTTCCTGACTATCAAGCGACAGACAGACTCACGAAATAGCAGAGGAAGACAGCGCAGCGGCATTTTTCTGAGGCGTTTGAAGAAACAAGCCCGAACTGTCTTGTAACCAAAAAGTATGCCTGAAGTTAATCATGCTGTTCCTTTTCTGCTCGATTTCTTAAAAAAACAAAACATTTTTCTCTCTGCAGAAGCAGGAGTGTCGTTGATCGCCTTTTCCCATACTGTTTGATGGCGAAAGTCAAAGTTAGCATGAATTGCATCACATACGTGTCTTCTGCTGCACTTTATTCCATCAAATACAACTCAAGAATTTTCCTTTTTACATCCAAGACGTCACCCTCTAAGCTGTTAAGGGAGCTTCAGCGTAATTGAAACTGATATAGCACGAAGAAATCTCTCTCTCATTCAACAGCAAGGCAGCATTGGGCATTAGATGTATGCTTTTTTTTTTTTTGTTGAACGCAGAGATGGTCGTGACAAACGAGAGAGATTGAGGAAGAGACCGGTTCAGATTTTTTTCCTTGCTGCTTGATTCACACCTGCGCACCCTCTGTGGCAGCATGTTCTGCAAGGGTCGTCTGTTGCACGGCGGGAGTATTTGGGGATGATTAATTGCTCTGTCTTGTCAATGGTGTGCTCAAAACAGCGGGATCCTCTGCATATGTAAATACAAGCAGTCTCAGCACAGCAATCTAGAGCAGGATTAACACAGGTACGCTTCAGAATTCAGACCTCCTCACCAATCTTTCCTGCTATCTCTGCCAAGGCAAACAGTGTCGGGGAAGCAATGCATCCTTCTACCGTCTCCTCATCCACCCACATACATCTTGTCCTGACATGTTTCTTTATAAGCACAAATAAAAGATGAAAGTAAAGTATTGTAAAAAGAAAAAAACTATGGTAAGAATAAAGTGTTTTATTATTGTATTTTTTCCCCAACATAATCATGTATATTTAAAATGGATATTTAATATTTTCTTGTGAATTATTCATTTTCATCAGAATAAGCTCATTTTTCTCCTCAACTCATAGGAAAAAATTGGGATATTGTCCTTTACATTATTTCATAAATGACTCAACATCTTATTTCTCTGACAAAACCATGTCACCGTAACCTGTTACGATAAAGACATTGCTTGTTATGTCATTAGGTTTTGGTTTTTTAATCTATATCCAATCTGTTCCAAACACAATTGCTTATCAATCGACTTAAATGTTTTGCATGTATTTTCCCAATCTGTGGTCAAGATGATCAATGCATTTAAAACAATGTATTTAACATCATCTCATCTATATGCCAAGTAACTGAGGAAAACAGCACTTCCTGACCTTCCACTTAATGTCACACTTGCAAGTCAGTAAACACTGTGGACACCATCAGAAAAACTGTTGCTGCTTTATCGCAGTATAAATCAAAACGTTATACTGTTTCCTATTCATAGCAACACCATTGCTTCATGCCTACAAACAGTACTATGACAGGGATGTATACACCAGTCATCGAAGTCATAATCAGCACTAGTAAGTGCAGGGAAAACCAACACTAAAACACTGATCACACAATCGGTATCAATTCGGAGTGTTTGAACTTCAGTGTGGATTTAAACCATTTTTACAATCCAGCTTATTATCTTGGAAAGCTGATTTCCCAGGACGTCTGAGGCAAACTTGGTTTCAACAGCCTATTGTTCACTTGGTAGTATTGGGAAACATTGATTGACTCTGACCATCTTTTAAAAGGAAGGTAATCCGAGACTTAGTTTACTCCTGATGGTGACAGTGAGGTGTTGTTCTATTCTCTGTGCTTTAAATGATGCTGCACTGTGTGCCCCCAGAAAGGCTTTCTGTAAAATGTTGTTGTTTCACCCCACATGGTATCTCGTGACATTGCTTAAGAGGGTAAAAAAGAGAAATCACCTCCGAACAAGCCACTGAGAAAAGGTTTGTGGGCATCTTCGAAAATGAAATGTCTAACAAGGTCCTGGGCGTCTCGCAAAGGCAACCATTTCCTGAGAGATGTTTCATCCCCTAATGCCATTGGCTATTACGTGTGAACTCACTGCCTCGTGGCAGGTAAGGAATTTATTGGTGCTCCATTATTACGGGACGGCAGAGAAAGAAGTGCAAATCGCCACGGTTTTCTGAGGATGTTACGACCTCCTCCTAGATTATGCCTTCTGACAGGTTTGTCATCCCTGTGCACTGATGTGCTCTATAGAGTGCTCTGATATCATTAGCTTCATTGCTCCTAATGTGTCTGCTCCCTCAGCAGGAGGACAGGTCATATATTGTGCACATCAGTGGACAAAAGCCAAAAGCACAGGATTACTGAATGAATACGTTCTCACCAAGAAAAATGGACTTCATTAGAGTTATTCATAGTTTGAACTGAAAACAATCATATAGAGAGTTAGATTGGTATGCTTTGAAAAGATTCACTTCACCAATGAAATTTAACTTTCAGTTTAGAGTGCAGTTTTTGTTGCAAGTTACGTGGGAGCAGAAGGGTAAGCTCATAGCTCCCTTAAAGGATTAACGACAATCCTGCAAAGCAAAGTGTGTCTTTTGCAGAGGCCACCCAGGTCAGGCCGCAACAATAACAAGAGTGCTGGGATGTGAAGGACAACCATGACTTTTGGATTATGAATCTTTGGAGCATGGACAAGCCGTTCTATTTTACCGCGGTGCATTCTGCAAGTTGGAGCTATGTGCCGGTGAAGTTGTTAAATTTATTAGAGAGAAGTCATACCGGCAGTGCCAAGGCAAATTAGAGGCACAAATTAATTTGAATGTTGTTAATCACACCCACCATTGAGTGAAACCATCTACAATTCCTTTGAATAATCAGTTTGCCTGTGGCCTATATGTTGTATAGTTATTTGGCCTCCATACAGAGAAAAAAAGTAATAACTGTTAGTTGAATAATGTTTCATCGTATATTTTATAGTTAATGTTTGTTGGGATCCATATGCGATTAAATCTGAATTATTGTTGTAGTACTTAGATGTTTGATTTTTATTTTTTTTTTAAATCAGCTCAGTCTTCATATATAGTTTGTAACTATTATAAATCTTACGGTTTTGAATAAACACTGGCTTTATTAATTTAACTAGTTCACATTCTACTTTTAATTACTTCAATTTTAGTCTGTGTTTTGGTAGGATTATAAATGTACCCTTATTGCTTTTTACCATAGTAATAATAACCAAAGGGAAAAAAAGTATGTTGGGTGAAAAGCATCCTCCTGACCCTTGTATTTTGTGGGAACCTGCCGGCTCTTTAACAAACATCCCAGAGCCCCCCCCCCCCCCCCCCTTCACCCCCCCCAAAAAAGACAAACAAAAATGTCATTGACAATAATTACTAAAATATTGGGCCACTCTTCCATCTTATTTACCAGTAGATTTGTTACATTTCTTGTTGTGATTGTTTCAATGCATCCTGGAAAACACCACAACCATTTCTCCCTTTTCGAGCCATTCCTCAGTGGACTTGCATGTATGTTTGGGATCATTATCCTGTTGAAATGTTCACTCGGGGGCTAACTTTCACCTCAGAGTGCCCTTCAGATCTTGGAGTGATGACAGGATGACAATGTGCCCTTCAGCACCTGAACATCAGGGTCTAGAAATCAGAGATTTAAAAAGGAGAGACTCTAGCAGTCATTTCTAAAAGCTGTGTGGACCATTGGTGCCTCATCTGGACCTCTGAAAGTACGATATAATAAAAAATGTTCATTTTAAATTTAAAGTCAGGTGTACAATAGTACTTAGATATACTGTATTTGGATGGTGCAATGTTTTGGGCTTTTAGAATGTTAGTTCTCTTTGCCAGATTGTATTTTGTTGTTTTTCCATGGTGTACCAAATGTTTTCTCGTGGTGAAAGATCTGGACTACCAGCAGGTTCGTTTAGCACATTGACTCACACACCGTGAATATCTGATATAGTCCCTGTGTGGTACCTCGGTTTTCTATTTTATTTACCAGTTGATAATCACATGACATTCACCAATACACACGATACAAAGTCTCTTCATGTGGAAATACACATTTTAAGAAGCCTTTCCCTTAAAACAAACAAGGTTTATTTTTTTTTCAAACTATTGTTACATTTATTGTTATCACAGATGTTTTTCACCACATTTTTACTTTACTCTCATCTACCAATGATTTTTATGGCTGATGGAAAAGCTATAAACTACAGAAGCCTTGAGGGTGAAAAAAAAAAGAAAGAAAAACCTGTGGTGTGGGGGATTACACCAATTGAGGAAATTCCTATTTTTCTGTGACCAACAAGAGTTACGGGGCAAAGAAAGGTTGTGTATTT